>NC_133976.1:32111198-32419011 GCF_047716275.1 Strix uralensis | reverse complement strand
AAAGAAATCCTGCTTGTCATCACTTGCATATTCTTTCATTAGTTTATAGCCTTGTTTACAGGAAATTTAACCTACATATATCTCCTTTACTGAGAAATCCCATGTGTAATCCTTGCAGAAATATGGAGTCCTTCTAGAAGGGATGCAGCAGTATCATTAGATGATATTGTTACAAGACGGATAATATACAGGGATGTAAATGCAGTCATTCCCATTGGAATGATCTGGTTAAATTCATTAGGGACTTGCAGATTGAAGCTAATGTGTACGCTCAGCAGCACTCCCTGGGAGGTGATGTGTTTTCTTATATTTCAGAAGAGGGTGACATCTGCTCCATCACCCTGCAAGTGAGTATGAGTACACCTCTGGTCACAATTTGATTGGCAAAAAATGTGGTAAGAGGCAAGTTTGGGCGTGGGAGTAAGCTCAAGCCAGCTCTAGAAATGCAGTGGGGATCCTGTCATCAGGTCATCCTGTCAATCAATTCATTTGAATTTGTCTGTTCCTCTTGTTGCTCAGAATGGATAAAAAGATGTGACTTCATTCACAGCTACCAAAGGATTTAACTGCACAATGTACACAATTTTGTTTTCACATTTGCTTCAACTCTTTGTAAACTTGGGTGCCCTTCTGACAACTGTCTCATAGTTAGATCTTTTAGCATCCATTAGATGGCAAATGCTCTTATCTAAAAAGGTGTTTGTCATCTAAAGCACATGGTATAATTCTTTTCTGTTATGAATCATTTTAAATGTGGACAATATAAAGTAAAGACATGACAAATATACAGGAGGATGGCTGTAAGAAATCTTATATAACTAAATGGTTCTGGGAAGATCAGATATGCTATTTCTGTATTTTATGTCAGCAGGGATTACTGCAATTTCATTGTCTAGTTGTTTTTATATGGCTGTATAAATGTACTAGAGTTAGTTAGCTGAATATACAAAAAGAGCATTCATTCTAACAAGTGGAGTTACAAGTAAGAGCAAGATCCATTGAGGGACCTTGTGGGCCTTGCCATGAGTTAGGCAGTTGGAAGAAGCCTGGACCATAGAGCACCAGTATGAGGTGCCTACACACACAGTAGACTGCAAAGGACAGGTGTCAAGGTCCACACAAGCCAACAAGCAAATACTCGGGAAAGAGGTAGACCTAAAATTCTTCCATCTGTGATTTTGTCTTCAAAACTGAATCTTCTGTTGGAGATTGTTTTCTTCTTCTTTTTCTTTTTTTTTTTGTTCATTATTTTTCCTTTTGTTTTCCTCCAGAAAACTGAACAGAATTAATATTTGGTTTGTTTCCTTTTCAAATGTACCAAAGGCTGGCTTATCTGGTGGATCATTAGTGGCGTCTGGTTCTGAAATTATAGTCTAATGGTGAGAATACTTGTCCAGGAAGGGGGACACTTAGGTTCAGTTTTCTGCTTAGATTGTGAGGCTTCAAACTCACAAATCACACAGCATTGAAGAGTGACCCTGTGCACAGTAGAGTCCATTTATTCCCACTGGAAGTTTTAGTGATTTTACTCAAAATTCTCCTGCAGTGTTCAGCAATGTAAGAAGCAAGCCCACGAAGGTCCTTTTCTAAGGCATACATGTGTGTGCTTGTGCCGGTATTATTTGAACAGGGAAACACAACAGCTGATTTACTTCACTGTTTGTAGAGGTGTAGCAGTCATAATGCTGCCAGTTTAAAACATGGACAGAGTCACAGGTTCTTCTAAAGCAATGAAGCAGGATTTTAGGCCAATGAAGAAATATATATTGGCGAGTGGAGATGTTTAGCTTTGTTTTAAATATTTAGTGCATGCTTGAGTCATTTTGTCATGTTTTTTGGTGAAAATATGTAAATTAGAAACTTACCTGAAGGTGTCATGCAATGTTTTAAATAGAGCAGAGTTTATTGTTAGACTTTCAAGAAAGTTGCAGAGGCTGGAAATAACATTTTTGTAGAGGTGTTTCTCTATGTGTATTCTGAAATCAGGGGAAAAAAAGAATGCCAAAGGGAGGTTAGTATGTCACACTTGATACATTGAAGTATGGAGTGGATATCTGAAAATCCTGAAATGTGAATTTCAAGGTCAACTGACCTAACATTTCTTCTCAGCTTCCTCACCACCTTCTCCTCAAACCCTGCCATTTTAATCTGTTTCAAAAGCAAACAATATGCTCCTTGGAAGTCCATTGAGAGACTTAGGGATAAGACCTTTCTAGCAAAAATGGGTTTTTGCACAAGTGAAATTAACAGTCCTGACTATTCCCTGGTGAGTGGTTTGATGCCTGGAGCTCACACCTTCTTTTGTTTTCTTGCCTTGGCTATTGGAATAAAGATGAAAATGTCTTTTTTTTCTCCCAAAGGAAAATTGAGGGGAAAAAACAGCATCCATATATCTGTCACTTCTTTTATTTTTGTGAAGAGGCTTAAGGGAAGGGATTTTCTAAAGAAGCTTAATAGCCACCATAGAAGCCCTACAGATACACTGCCAAATAAGAAGGGCAAACTAATGATATAAACAGAAATAATCTATAGTAAAGGAAAAAAACACAGCTGATGATAGATATATCTCTAAGCAGAGTGGAAGGAACTGAAACAGAATAATGTGAGAGCAGGAAATATTTTTCTTCCAAAGCACAATGTTTCTTATTTAGTTAAACAACTATTGGAGCTTATTTAACTAAGCAGTTATTTTTACTTTCTCTCTCTTGTTTGGCAAATCTAGCTCTCAGGGTAGATATCCAAATGGGGGAAGTTGAACATTCATGGTAAGCAGTTACAGCTGGTAAGCTAATCAACTGAGTCAATGTTTCTGGTAAAGATGTCCTACATATGCATTAGCTATCTATAAATATATATAACAGGAAACCAAGTTTCACTGGCTGGGAGAGGTAGCAAGTAAAAATTAGAAGTGGTATTTCTAATCTATAAGTTCCAACTAGGAAAAATATCCAAAGTAGCTTTAAAATAGTACTCTGCAGCTGGGAAGGGATTCTTGTCCCGTTAAAACTGATGGAAGAAATCAGGAGCAGGATTTTGCTTTTGCTCTTGGGAGCTTCAAGAAACATGACACTGCTGTGTCACTGATTAAGAAGGTGAATTATGCATGTTTTTTAAATCTGTTTTTTTTAAATCTAGGTCTCACTCCTGGCTTGTGTTTGATAGTCCCTCTTTCCAGAATACAGTTCCCTATGAGCAATAGCTCAATGACATTCTTGTGCAAGATCTGGGGTATATTTAAAGGTGCCTTTGTAAAAATCAAGATATTTTTCTGTTAGAGTGCTATACAACACTAGTAAGAAATGGCAAAGAAAGCTATAATACCTTGAAGGGCTGAAAAAAAAATCTTAAAAAAATCAGATTGCTCAAATTAAATGCTCAAAGGCATTAATTAAAATCATCAGAGCTATTGTGGGACAACAGCTTATGTGTGTGAATAGTTTTTCTGTATTTTAACAGCTTACTATAAACTTTACAGTTCCTGTTTTACAGTTTTTATATGGGATTATAAATATAGATTATATCTAAATGAGTTATTCCTGAATAATTGCAATGGGCAAATGTTTGCAAATAGAGATGGTATGCACTGTTAGATTACATTGTGAATATTAATGCATATTAATTCAAGAGGGAAGCAAAGATATAAATAGCTTCCCAGTGCTTTGAAGACACTTATTCTTGCCATCCTTGATGACTTCATTTTCATGTGAATTGAAGTGGATTTATTGTCATGGAACATTGTTTTTATCAAAGGTTTCTACAAATTAGCATTTTTCAATATAAAAAGAATCTTCCTAGGGAGTTTACAGCACAAAAGAAAGAAAAGGCTGAAAATACGCAGAAGCACTACGTTGCTCCTTCTTGGGTATTTTGAAATTCTAATAGAGTCAAATGCACATTCACGATGCCCAGATGAGGATTCTGATTTCAAGCTGTTGTCTGCCTGTTATGTGGCTCCCTGCACCTTCCTTTAAAAAATCTGATTGTGGCAGGTCTTTGGGACAGGCTGTTGATCTGAGTGGGCTGATCTGGTCTCCACAAGGCAGTGACTATATTATTTCAAACTTAGCCGTGGGGTGAACATCCTCACCCTTGCTTTCACTAGGCAGAAGGCACAGGAGATGTACCATGCTTCTCCCCTAGGGCCATTCGTGCCGTTTCTGCCGCAGAGCCAATGTATGGGATGACTTGGAGGCAGAGATGAGGATTCTCTCCCGACCCCCATGTCCAGGCAATACTTCCTCCTTTGTCCCTGGCTGGTGTCCTGAAAGCCCTACTGATCCAACAGGATTAAACTGAGGATTTGTCTTTTATAAGGCATTTGTCTAAGGCTGAAGGCATTATAGGCTTTGTGTGCATTAGTACATTAACAGGACCAGGGCTGAGCTCTGGTATGTGCTCACGGTCTGCTAAAATGTACAGACTTTGGCCCAGTTCTGACCTCGATCAGCTAGTGCTTCCCAAAGAGTCTCTGGGATTGGGGTGCTTAGCACAAGCCAGAGACCATTCCCCAGCAGCCATATTAATATATTAAATTTTATGCATAATATCAGTATTAGCACATTAATTTACCATATAGAATATATTTAATAAAATGTATTAATTTACAATATTAATATATAGATAATATATGTTCTCTATTGATATAATTATATATTTATATATAATATAATAATGTATTAATATATTGATACTGGTTATAGATAATAATATATTAATATTACTCTCTATATAATGTTAATATAACTGCTTTGTTTAGGAGGAATCAAAGGCTCTGGCTGTATACCTGTGTTACGCTGTACTGTTTGTCTCAGAACTAAGGAGCAGCTCCTGCTCCATTTTACTTACTGATGTAGATGTGACCACAAAGTCCAGCAACTGGTCTGTAAGTAGAGCAGTGGTTTCTAAACTGCAGTGGGTCATATGAACTTCTGAAGGCATCTGCCACAAACCAAATCCTGAAGCTGGAGATGACTATGGTCAGTTTATGACAAAAATATGAACTCTGCCGTTACCCTCCTGTAACAGGTTTCAGGGTCACTGGGAGCTCTGGGAGCCTGCACTCGCCTTGTTACTTCTTTTCTATTAGGATGCTTTTTCAGATGGTTTATGCTTTGTTTATATTATCATTAACGTTCTTAGGAGTACAAATAACAGGCAGCATTTCCATCTACACAAAAGAAACATGCAGCCTTGTCAGCAACTCTGCAATGGCCAGAATTTGCATGTGTGTGCAGCACTACTAAGAATCACACCTGGTCCTTCTCAGATTCATAATCCACAGGAAAAGCAGGACTAGAGACTGGTAAAACAATACTTGCTCTATCAGCTTTCCTAAAACATGCTTTCATCACTTCCCTTTATCAGGCCTATGCAGACCTCGTTTGCTAAGAGAAATTAGCTGCAACTAATTTACAAGCAATGAGTAATAGGCAATTTATCTAGAAGCTTACAACTGTTGCCTGGATACAAATCTGTTCAATGGTTTTATATGTAAAATGCTTTTAGGGTATTTGCAGCAATTTGTTTTGATGATAAATTGTCAAACAGAAAGTGAGGGCACATGGTATTACTACCTTAACCTCCTACGCTGTCACTGAATAGGTATAATAATGAACAGTATCTTGTCGAGCCCTGTTTTGTGAGAGAATCCACATGGCCTCTGAATGTGGTTCTTGATTTGCCTCTAGAGGATTAGAGATCTGAGAGTGCAGAGAGCAGAATTTAATTTAATCAACTGGCTACATTTACTAGCAGCTGCTGCTATTTTTCAAGGTAAAACATTGGAGAAAACTATTATAAAAAAACCAAAAAAATCCCATTGAAATTCAGTGAGTTAATAAAGGGCACTCACTATATCTTTTAAAAGTTAGAATTGATTGCTAGAATGTTAAAATCTGTGAATCAGGACAAGAATTTGCAAAGCAGATTATTATACAGCCTGGAGAGGTGTTCTGAACCAGTTTTTTTTCTCATTGTAAGATGTGCATGTATGTTGCCAAAATCAGCCATTGTAGAGACACACGCAAATCAAATATTGGAATTCCCAAGGTGAATGCTGAGCTGCATCCACATGTCCAGTCGCTGAACTGTGTCCCAGAAACAGAAGACTCTGGTGGGAAACAAGGAAATCTCCTTTGCAGAGATTTGCTGCTCACTCCAATTAGACCCACACTGGTTTTCGTAGAATGAGTAGTTTGATATAACTGTAACATATCAGGTTATAAACTAGAAGATATATTCTTTTTTTGGCAGAAAAACAAAACAAAGTGGAAAACGAAAGAGGAAAGTAACTCAGACACGAGGACAGCTGTGAAGCTTTGTTTACATGTTTCCTGCTGGTTTCGAGCTTCATTGAAGAAAGGATACCAGAATGTCTTTTAAGAGTCTAGGATCTCTGGGTGAGGAACTTTTAGCAATTTGTAGTTTTGCTTGGGTTCCCTTTCCCTGTCATCTTCCCATGCAGAGCATGCACAGACTGCGTAGAACAAGCTGGTTGCCATGTCCAAAATCTTCTTCACACTACTGCAGCTAAAGATAGTTTAAGGCAGTTTATCAAGATTTATTTTTTTTTTATTTTAGAAGTTTGTAAGAATCAAGATTTTCCCTATTAAAAACCCTACTTAACATTTTTACAAGATTAGAGCAAGCAAGCAAACAAATGAGTAAGATGAAGTCATCTTTACTGACTGTATTCAATTGCTTCCCTCTGTTGTCTTTGGCCTTTGTCTGCTTGGTATGTGTTTCCTCTGGTTCTAAAAGATCAGGATGGTCACACTGTTAAGAGAATCACTACCAAATCACTTTGGCCATAGCAATGTAAAAATAGGAGAAATTAAAATGTAGGTCAGGCATATGTTGTGTTCCCAATTCATTGTATTCTCATCTGAGTTTTGCTATCTCATTTTCCTATTGGTGTTCGCAGGTATATTATGTAGAATCTTATCAGCACATCGAATTAATATGGTGCTTTCGTATTGTTTTAAACATACCATTGTCAGGATGTTCTGAGGAGGAAAATGACTATGCTGTAAAAATCAATACAGCCATGTAAAAACTGCCTCTCTGCTCCCTCACAGAGAAAATAAACTTTTTTGGTGATGTTTAGAAACATAGTCCCAGTGGTCTCCCTTCTTGCGAAATGCAGTCAGCTCTGCACCACTGATGAAAGAGCTGCCACTTGGCACAAACTATTCAGGGCCTTGCTAGCAAGGTTTTCCCGGGAAGATAAATTCTTGAAAGATTCAAGTATTTTGTTAGTGCAACCCTCTTTATCTACAGAAATGCAGCCAGCAGTGCATTTCCCGAAACACAGACAGGAGGAACAGCAGGAGGCAGTTTTCTCTGTTGAATTTTTTTTTGCAACTGATCCCGTAGAAACGTCTTTACTTGCTTACCTTACCTTCTCTTTTGCCAAATAAAGCTAGTTTGGCAATCACTTGGGTGGTAGCTGCTAGTGTTTAATTACTGAATAAAGAGAAACTTTCCTATTTTAACTTGAATAAGAACTGGCTGCTGTGCCACTCTTTCAAGGATGGTAGATCAAAGGCAGCACCTGTCATCACTTCAGAGCATCAGAGAAATTGTTCATTGAAATGACAACCTTTGGCCATATCTCTTTAAGGTACAACATGGTTTCCACAGCTTGAAATGAAGACTCACCTCAAAGCTGAAAAATACTTATCCAGGCTCCTAAACATAAGACCATAGGACATTTTATTAAAAGATCACATGTTATGGCCAAAGTAAGTTATTCAAAAAGTATCTTCAAGATCATTTACTGTTATATAAACCAATGGCTAAAAATTTAAAGATGAGATATTAAAATGCAATGCAAAATCCCAACCTTTCCCTTCAAATGGCAAAAACTTCTAGTGAGTGATCAGAGAGGAAAATGAAGAGAATAATAAATTGAGAAAAAACATTAATGCTTTTATATTTTGCTTTGTCCCAATTTTGTAAAACTCTTTAAAAACCTATTTTTAAAGTAAAGAATGGAGAAAAGTAGTTTAACCAAGTATGGGAGAGACATAAACTGCAGCTGAGACTCACTGAGAGCTTAAATGCAGGCAGCTCGGAGGGTGTGCTGCCTTTGCACTGCTACCTGGCACTACGCTGCCTCACCATACCACACCCTGCAGCTGATGGATGCCAGAAGAGACCCACAGGCTTGAGGGAGCAGGGCCACTTGTTGCTGAAAAATGGTGAAGGTTATACCAAGATGGTGAAGTAATTCAGGAACAGCGAAGGGTCAGGAGGGAATCCAGCACACTGCCAGTCACCTTCTGTCCCATATTTTGTGTACACGGGCAAAAAGAGCCATCCTTCATAAAATATATATGCTTCCTATTTTTGTGTCAAGCACTCAGACTTTTTAGAAGTGACAAAATAGTTTTTGGACCAGTTTAAATGCTTGTGATTTGCCTCTATAAAAACAGTGAGAAGCAGATCTTAGGTGATACCAATAATCCTATCTTCACTGAATTCAAGACAATTGTGACAGTTGACATCAGCTGAGAATCTGCCACTAAGGGACATCAGGTGATGCCCAGCATAGCCAGCTATGGTGGGAGGTGGTTTTTCAAGCAATGCTTAGTGGTGCTGGTGCAATCTTTTCTGGTTGTTTTTTGTGAGTTGGGGTTGGAAGGTAAAAATAGGTGATGGTCCCATTCTTATGAGAATCAATTCACTTTCTTCATGTCTGTAATTGATAATGTCAAGATTATTGTCAGTATAAAATGAACATTAAGAAAATAAATCAGCTAAAGCAGATTTTAGGGGCTACCTTCCTCCCTGAGAATGACTAATTCATGGTCTGTATTAGCACCGTTTCAGGTTTGAGAAGAAAGGGTAAGCTTTTGTCGTGGGGAAACTGAATTTTCTAATAGAAATAGTTTTGATTAGCTAAAAGTCTTTAATATCTTCCGGCCTCATGATAGACTGTATCAGCAAAAGGCAGTAAAAACACAACTTGAAATTTACAATTGAGTATAGGAACTTAAAATGCTACTTCAGTTCACTGTTCCCTGAAAGCAAAATATAAATGGAAAATTGACAAGAGTGTATCCTCTGGGAAAGACAAAACCTTAAGCCTAGTAGATGCAGGTTTGTTAAAGTTACATGGGAAGTGCTGAAGCAGACTACATAGATAGGAGCTTATAAATGTTCAATTTCATGGCATCATTTTTTTTTTCTGTCTGTAGTTTGACTCAAGTTTCAAGAGATACTTGTTTTGACAGTTTGAAAAGACTATGACAATACAATAGGTTCTGTGCACACAAGCCTCTTTTCCTGTATTCTGAAGCATGCTAGATCAAGATTTAATTTTTATTTCTGCAGAGAAGAAAGCTATGTTTTATGTCTCCTTAACAAAGCAGCTTCAGAATTATTGCTATCACACACAGTTATAAGGCAAGGTTATTTTTTTCTCATTAAAAAGCACAGAAGACATGGCAAATGCCAAAAAGTTTTGTCCTATAAATGTTCTTTCAATGGTTGTATATATTGTACGAGTGGTTCCATAGAAGTCATCCTTCAGTGTAATTAACAATGTATTATTAATAATTATTAGTATCAATGTATGCAACATCCTTTCAAATACCTTACATTTGAATAATAATTTAAAAGTTACAATAATAATGATCATACATTCTTGTGAAAACATTACAGGATTGTAGCAGCAAAGGTCCACTTAGCCTGGCATTCTGTCTTCAACAGTGGTCATAAGTGCAAGAACATGGCAAATATATATGACACTTCCCTCCTACCCTCCTAGATGTATTTTGCTTACTTAGTGAGTCTAAGTAGCAGAAGGGTGCCCAACCGGTGTCTTTCCAATTCCTCATCGGCCTTCTCTTGAGTCAGGTACACTTGTTGCACCCACAGTGTCCTCTGGCTAAGTTTCATGAAACTCCCTGTTCTAAAAACGTTCTACCCATTGCATGAAACACTACCTCCTTTTGATTAGTTCAAACATTTGTAAGGTATGGAAAGAAATGCCTGCTCTACAGAAAATTTAATAAAAATGTCAGTAATCTCCTGTTTTCCTCCATAGTATGTGTCTATGTTGTTGCAATCTGTTTTGATGGCATGACAGCTGTGAGACTGAAACCTCCCATGAACTGCAGTTTTGTCAACCAATCCAATATGTGTCTTCATGGCCAACATAGTATCTGAGCAGCTCCTACCTTTCAGCTGAAGCAAATTGTCCAGGTTAAACTCAAGAGCAAGGCTTGACCCATGTGGAAATAACCCATATGGCTTATTACAGCACCTGGAGCAGGTCTCCATTGGTGATCTTCTCCCTTCCTGTGCAGATGACAAGGACTGGATCCCTCTCTGGCTTCTGCCTTGCAGGTGCTGCTGCCAGAGAGTGCTCTGACTGTTCAGGGGTGGAGTGGAATTAATAGAAAAATGTATAAAATGCTACAAATACAAACCACCTTCTTTCTAGGTGAATAGCACTGTAGATCTATAAACTCTCATTTCAGGAAGTTGTTATTCTTTGGCCATGAGATTTAGATGCAAGAGGATGGACTTGGCAGCCCATGGAGCTGTGCTGGGAAATCACAAAGCAAGCAGCAGATATCCTGGCACACACATGTTCTTCTGAAGATGGCAGCTGCTCTAGTCTGATTAGCACCCGTGAAACTATTTGATTGTAAGCCAGACTGATAAATAAAGTAACTCTTTCAATACCAAATCTGCCTTTAGTTGTTAGAATGAAAATATATTAAATAAACTGTTGTTTATTTTCTAGTTCTACCGCACATTTACAGTTACCCTAAAACAAGAGTATGACCACATAGTGCTGAAAAATGCTAATTGAATGTAGTGGATTTTTTTTTTTTTAGGAACTCTGAGACAAATAAGCAAATTAGTTCAGACTGTTGAATGACATCAGCATGACCTCGGTCCCATTAGTCAAAAGGGAACCTCATTTCCCCTTGGTTCTGAAATATATTGCTGGCTGTCAGCAGTGTCTGAAACTGTTTTCATTTTAGCCTTTCCAGCTAATCTGGGCTGCTGAACAGCATGTTTGATCCCCAGAGCAGAATTAACACGATCCTAGCTACAGTGGTTGGGTAGGACTATCTAGGTTTCCTATAGGAGCTGCAAAAGCTGAGCATGCTAAAGAGTGGCTCCTCTAAGCTTTGGCACACAAAGGATTTTATGAAGGGATAACACTGACTTCAGAGATAAGCAAGTTGCTATGAAAATTAAGTCCCATTGAGTATGGTGACAGCTGGGGAAACCATATAAGAAGATTAGTCGAAAATATAGTAGTCATAAGATTTAGCAAGTCGGCAACTCCTATTTGATCCTGGAAAGCATTTTTGAAATGGTGGAGAAAATAGCATCCCAAGAGTATTCCCTAGGTACCCTCCCTCATGGTCTAAACTTGATTTACACTTAAAGATCAATGGCAAAGAATAGAGGAAAACACTAGAAAATAAGTGAAAGTTTACAGAAGGGGACAGGATATCTGTGAGGCAATTTGTTCTTAGTGAAAATTCAAACCAAAAGAGATCATATAATTAGTGCCCACTGAAACACCATTCCCGGGGTTTGCAAATTGTCAAAAGCTAAACCCTAGCCACATCAACCCAGTATAGATCCCTTAGTCTGCTGGAGGTGGTAAGCTCCTGTCTGCTCCTTATGCCTGAGTATTACCATGTCTTCTTGATGAGCTTGGCAGCTGCTCACTTGGAAATTGTGTTGTGTTGCTGGTGGTGATGTCTGAGGAGAGCTGCTCAAGCAGAAAAGCTCTTTGTGTGGAAAATAGTGTCTATTTGCAGCCTACCAGACTTTGTAAGGCTGTCAAACATGACAGCTTGCATATTATAACATCCATGCTGCTAGAATCAGAGGTTTCCTTTAAAATCAAATGTTCAAAGTTATTAATAGTTATGGGTGTGTGACCCAATGAAATAATTGGAACGGCATATGGGAAATAAGAGGATTTATCAATGACAAGATCTTTCTCTTTCCGTCGTTTAAGTTATCTGGTATGTTTCAGTCATTTCTGGCCAAATACTGCTAATTAGTTTCAATTTCCCTGGGGAAAGGATCTGACCTTTTTTTTTTTGTTCTCCTGAGAACATGGTTTCACACTTTTAATCAGAATATGCTGAGACTGCCTCAAATCACAGCAGTATGTCAAAATGCATAATGAAGTCTGGAAAGTGGTAGTGGCAGGTTGGCTTTTTGGTTTTCTATTTCTTGGCATTTTGGTTTTCTTAGGAAACAAACTTCAACCTGTACATAAATATATATCCAGATATACTTACAAATCTTCTGTGGAGATTTTGATCTTCTGAGACTGAATTAGGAAATGGGCAGATAAAGGCAGGGTTTAGAGGCAACTGGCAGTCCTGGGGATTCTATCAGAAGTAGGAATGACACCGCTTACTCTAAAGAATATAAATGGATAATCAGGGCCTTTTTCACTCTCCCGTTGATATTTCTCTTTCAGGATCAGCGGCGCAATCTGAAAACAAAGCAGGGCTTAATATGGGAGGATTACATTGTTTCACTGCCACTGATTCAAACGGATGTTCCTAGTTTTCCATTAATCATACTGGGATGTCTCTAATGCCATTGTAACTTCAAAGTCTACAGGAGACTGCTGCCCCCTTGTTCTTCAAAATTTCACCTACTTTTCATTCTTTTTCTTGCTAAATATGGCAATGAGAAGATTTACCAAAGATCTGTAAAAAAAATATAAAGCAGTATGTATGTGTTAGCAAAAATAAACTGCTAAAGTATTCGTACTAATTCTGAGAAGCTGGGTCAAAGAATAGAGCACATTTTCTCTTTGCGTTTTCTCCTAACTGTATCAGGTACAGGATGGTTCATGGGAATCTCTCCATTGATTCTGGTGCGTTTTGCATCATCGTGATTCTCTCCTCACCCAGCAGAGACACAGCTCTGCATGCCATCTTAAAATCAAAATTACATTTTTGCAGCCTTAAAGTAATAGAGATGGGACACGGATGGAAGCCATTGTCATTCTTGTTCCATGTTATTTTCTTTTTTCTTGATGACAAATTCTCACCAGTAGCAAAACCAGAGGATATTAAAAGTCACTTAAAAGTCTTCCACCAAAAAATAATAATTGTCTGGTATAAATACTCTTGTGTGAACACAAGCATGTCTTCGTGCCAATATTATATTCAGAAATTATAACCAAGAACACTTGCCTTTTGTTTTATGAGGTGTCTGTCTGTGGAACAAAGAGCATTTCAGTGTGATACTGTGGGCCACACCAGTATGTGGGGTTCTTGTCCTCTCTCTGCTCCTAGTGGGGACCTGCCCATCTTGGAGAGTCCCATGTCATCAGGGCTGTGGTGGTAGGAGGGGCAGAGCTGCTCTGGGAGGGAGGCCACATTAAGTGACCTTCAGAGGCATGGTAGAACCAACATTTCTGGGATTTTGTGGTTTTGTGATTTGTGGCTGAGATACCTGACTGGCATTTGGAAGCTCTGGAGTATTTTCCCAAGTTTCCCAAGGGCATCCAACTCCCTGTGTTGTTCTAGATCTATAGAATAGGGGTGATAAAATCATCTTTCTCTTACTTGCTAGTTGATTCTTCTATTAGATTCATTACTGGGTATGTCTGAAGGGCCTATCACCCATGAGATATATGTTCCCTTTGTAATAGTAATGAAAATAAATCCAGCGGGCAGTTGTGCTGCGGTTGTGATGGGTCATGGGAGATGGAATTTGGATCAAAGTTTGATATTTTGTGTTACTTTGGCTCTCACTCTCTCTTAAACCACTTTCAAAGTATTTTTATAGCATGTTTTATAGTCCCTTCAGGATCACAAGTTAGTTCCTCTTCTCTTACATTTTTCATATTAGATTTATGTTTTGGCTCAAGTCTTAAATACATGTTTTCAGTTACAATGTTTTTCATCAGTTTTAAGAGTATTGTTTCCCTTTGCATCAAACATTTAGAACAGAAATGTGATATGCATGGAATTAAAACATCTGAGTATTTATTATTAATGATTATATGTAGAAGGAAAATATTACCCATTTAGGGCTTTTTAAAAAAGACAAGTGCATTGCCAACAAACATGTTGTACACGTGATTTTGCGGAGCTGTTAGCAATAAGGGAATAACGTAGGTTGTAAATGGTGCAAAACTTGCGGGTTATCTTTGCCAGGATTCCCGTCCTTACAAAGCTGCATTTTGCATATGGTATTTGTGTTAGGTTACTGTTCTCACTTTTCAAATGACTGAAATGTTTTCACTCTGGAAGGGAAGGTTTGCATTTCTTCCTTTAGGAGCTACTTTACAGTGACTTCTTTTCAACAGCAGATGTGACACCAAACTTGGCAGAGTGCATATTTTTGTCCTTCACCGCGGTTTCTCCGAAGCCCTTTGCAACAAGCACGGATCACAGTCAGATTCTGGTGCATCGTGACTTCACCAGGAATTTTGTTTCATGCAGGCTCTGATATATTTGCATGGAGAAGAGGGAGTAGCATTTTTCAGAGGAAGCACTCAATATATTGAAGCCAGTTCTCTTGTTATTTCAGTTCTATGTAAGGCTTTCATGAGTATAGTGTTCCAGTGCTTTGCTATTACACTGTGTCAGGTGACAAAGGTACTACCTCTCTCTTTTAGCATTTGTAGCATCTTCCCAGCCCTGAGGCGGTATAAATTGTGTTTGTACAACTATAGCAAAAGCTATTGCTCTTCCTTTGGAGGGGTTGTTTGCAGGCGGGGAGACGTGCCTAGGGTGGCTGCTGTGGCTCCAGGCCACCAGCACAGACCACCAGCCTTGGCACACCACTCCCTGCCTCCGGCCAAGCGTCTGAGATCTGCTGAGAATAAAAAAGATTAGTGTCCAGATTTGTAAAGGCAGCATGATGAGTAACACCTAAATACCTTTAAAAATGCAACCTTTAGTCTTTAGCTTCTTCTTAAGAAACATGAATACTTGGAGGAAAGGGCAACAGTATGAAAAACTATGTTTGGCATTACCTACATCTTACTCTGTGCAAGAGGGCTGGGGGAAAGGGCAGTGGAAATTTGTAGTCCTTATTTTGCATAAGGGAGATGTTACAGGGCCATGCTATAAGTTTCATACATCTGACTAGGCCTCTGGTGCATCTTCATGTTGTTTGTGGGATCTAACACAGTGCTGCCTGCCTGAGCCTGGCTCAGGGAATTTCTTTCATAACAGAAATGGAGTTTTGCTGTAAAGGACAGGAAATGGTCTGTGTGGTGAACAAAGAATATGAGGGTTGACTTAAATTTTAAATATTCATGACTCTACTTTTGTTTATAGTCTTCACTCAGATCCCTTGAAAATCACAAATATTCTGAGAAGAAAAGCAAAATGAACAGGCACTTAATGCTTTTAATGTCCCTGCAGTTCTTAAATATTATTGGCTTCTCCTTTTTCTCTAGAGAGCTGCATAAACATGGACTGTTGCACAGGTGTCAATCTTTATTTCAAATTGGCCATTGCCAGCTATAGCTTGTCTGAAAGATAACTTGTTTCTGTTTCAAAAGCAATCAATTTTCTCATTAGAATGCAGTAAGGGGAATTTCCCAGAGGGCTATTGATCCTGTCAAATGTTGAGGTAATGTAAAATAGTGATTTCAAATATTACACAATGTTATAGACTGTCCTGCAAGAAAAGGCAGGACATATTATTCTGTCATAACATTTCATTACTGCTTCATATTCCATTGTTAAAAATTGCTATAGAAAGAAAAAAATGCATTTTTATCATAAATGTTGGGAAGCAAGAATGTCTTGGTTTTTTGCTTAGGAGGAGACGGTGGTAATGTATCTGGGACTTGTTCTAGCAACATTATTTCAACATTTTCTTAGTTTTAAGGCAAGTACAGCATCATGAGTAGGTTTTGTGTGTGTGTCTGTGTGTGAGAGTAAAAGCCTCCTGCTTCCCTATCAGTTCACATCTCTTCCGCATTGTGTTCATATCAGTGCATGACACTCATTGCATCACATCACCTGCAATGAAACTTATTTTATACACTCATACTTCTAATTGTTCTTAAACATACTTATTTAAAACCCAAAGCAAAATTTTCATGACTAGCTAAGACATCATTTGGGAAGTTTACCATATTTCTTTAACTGTCACCTTCTTTTTTCCTGCAGTATGTAACCAGAAAATTAAACAAACCTGCAGGTGTTTAGAACAGGCAGTCCTCACAGTGACTTCCAAAAAGCTTTCCAGCTCTTATGTCTATTATGCTGGGGACTAGACCAATGATTTCCACTATTATATCATATATGTAGGTGTTGATGGAGAAGGGAAATATGTCAATTTTCAAAATCAGTATTTGTTAAAGCAACAGATTAAATAATTAGAAAAGATCCATAGCTGTGTTTTTATTTTTTATTCTTTGTCTTTTATTCTGCCATTGCCATATATTATCTGCTATAAACAATGTGGGAGCTGGAGCTGCAGACCCCACAGTGGGGGTTATTATTAGCAAAATCCTTTCAGACATCGTGAAGAATTTCTCTTCAATGAAGTAGGTTAAAAATATATCCTGTTCATTAAAAAAGACAACACCTAACATATGTACATTAGCTGGTGGAAGATAATTCACCTTACAAGGCAAGGTACAGTCAAAGGAAGCTGAGCATTTCAGTGTAATAAGTCATGTGTATATCAGTACCCCATAATTTTAATGTGTGAGCTTGGGGTAAGACAAAGAGATATAGGCTGAAAGCAATGCCTGTTACAAGCAGCAAGCAGTAGGCAGTTTGAGGAGGGATTTTGCAATGGAAAGGTGTGTTCCTGAAGTCCTGTAATGAAATCAGCATAAAAAGGTGAAAAAAACCAACAAATAAAGGTAAGAAAAGAGTGTCTGCGATCCCTCAGTGTGCACCAAAAACTGTGGATAAAGCTGTAAATTCATTTCAGATGTTAAATACAGAATAAAAAAAGAAGCTATGCAAATAAAAAAATGTATAAATATTTTTATTAAAATCTCATGAAATAGATATTAAAAGAAGTAATTTGATGGTTTTAATGTGAAAGATGTAAAATACAATTTCATTTGGATTTATGACTGATCTCATAATGGTGAATTATATGTTTAAAAGTTGTGAAATTAGTCATCTCAAGTACAACGGTGGCTGAGCTCATGTTTCTGTAGCAACTCTCAGATAAGTGTCAGTCTCAAATATATTTTTAATTAAAAATCCAATTAGGATTTGTTATTGCTTCTAATTAATATCCATAAATGAAACACAGTTTTGTGCTCGTTATCTGTATCTTCTTTTTTCTTGCAGCATTTCTTACCCCAGTAAGTCTCAGGAGCTTGGTTTATTGGTCCCTCTTTCATTACAGTAAGGGGGAAGAAAACCAGGATCAGTCCACATTTTGCTTCTTCATTGAGTCCTTGCTGGAGGCCCGAGCTATGATTCAGTTCAAAGCTGATGTCCTCTGTGCCAGCCAAACCTTGAATATTTGTTCTCCTCATTGTGGGAAAATGCAGTGTTTCTGTACCAGGTGGGGAGCTGAGCCCATTGGGGGTGAGCCCCCCACACCTTTTAAGGGACTACACAGATAACTGAGATGTGGAGAGGGGCTGCTGCATTCCTAGTGAAGTATGGATGCCTTGAAAAGAGTCTGCAGTTGTACTCACCCTTATCTGGTGGCAGCAGCACTGTTTCCTGAAAGCGCCTGGTCAGTCTGGTGGAGCCAGTCCTGGGGAGACTACTTCAGCATTCTGAGAGTATTCATAGTCTGTTAGTAGGCACTGAGGTAATATTGGTGTTGTTGCTCCATAACTGCCCTCCAGCCAAATCCAGCTTTACATGGTACAGGATTGCTCATCACATAAAACACTGAATAAAAGGCTTTGATGTAAGTTTAAGAACATCTGCTGGTAAGGGCTTGATGTATTTTGCATGCTGTGAAACTCTCTCTCATGTCTTTACTATTCCCCCATCTCCAAACAGTAGCAGTTCTGGTCATTGGAAGCTCCTGAAGCCTATTCTTATGTGGCCTCATAGCCTGTTGACCCAGACTGAAGGTCAGACTGCTGGTATTTATGATCCATAGTGTGCTTAGCCAAGCAGACATGGCTGAAAAGGACCTCTTCATGGTGTTTGCTACTACTCCAGAGTGAAGCTATAGCAGCCACAAGGTTGTTTCCAGTCCCAACGGGCTATAAGAGGTCAAATGTGTCTTGACTACAACCAGTTTATGCTATTCGTAAAGCAGTGCAGAACCCTTATGTCTGATGTGCACCTTATCAGAATGTTCAGCAGCACGGAGAATTTTGCCTAGGATGTACTCTGCCTAAGCCAGGCACCCAGTGAATCAGTTTTCCTACTTGTCCAAATTTCTTACAGAGATAGAGGTGTCTTTCAAAATCTTTAGAAAGAAAAGGCTGTAACTATATAAATGAAATATCTGAGCAGAATCCCCTCTAGAGCTTTGAAAGGTCTTCATCTTGTCACTAGCTGTACAGGAAAGTAAGGCACAATTTGGAAGGACTGGTGCACCAAACTCCTTTATATTAGACTTCAGTCTTCCTAACTTGTCCCTGTCTGAGAACTAGAAGTGATTTACCTTTTGAAACACAAGGTGAGATTCACTTTAGGTAACTTCAGGTATTTATAGCATACATATCTAAATCTGAAATATCTGTCTAGAATGATCCCCTGGCCATAATCAGTAGATAAATAGGGTTTGCCTCAGTTCATTTCTTCTTCTTCATATCAAATATTTCTTAACTGACATGCACCTCATGATGGAGAAATCCAGAGTCATGTGAGATGACTTCTTTCAGGAGGCTGTGGTAGAGTGGCTGAACACCACTTTCTGTGTACCCAGAGAAGCTGCAACATCTGAACCCACTGGCCCTGAGGCTTATTTATGCCTCTGAAGACAGCATTTACCCTGACGCAGCTCTCGTTACCATCTGGTTTTGCAATGCCACTATTTTGCAGCCCTGTTGCATTCACTCAGAAAATCACATGGATACTTCTAACCTGTACTGTAAAGCCCTATTATCTGTTGCATTTTGAAAGTAACACTGGAATAAGCAAGAAGAAACTTGCTTTAATGTGCAGGACCAACATTCTCCTATTACAACATTGTTCGTATCATCTGAAGTTGTGTGTTCTCGGAGCAAAGTTTGTCCCACATTTTAAGATGGGATTATGCCATGCATCGAGCTGTCGTGCATGTATCCTCCCAGTTTCAAAACCATGGCTGCAGTACGTGAGTAGCAAACCAGACACCCTTGATGAAGGGTGTGATTAAACACTCACACTATTACCCTGATTAATATGCAAATAAGCGATGCTAAACTGTTTACTGGATTCAAATTTAAATTGCTGACCCACTTCAACAAATGAGGAATGCAATCATGCTCCACGTAAGGACAGTGATTACATCTTCTTTTACCACTTGCTTGAGCAGAAGGCTCTTGAATTTCACGTTTTATGCTCAGAATACAAATGAGTTTCTTCTTGTCTGAAGCTTTATTTCTGTAAGATTGAAAACAATTAGTCATACTGTTTAGTTTAGATACTACCCTTCATTATTAAAGGTACATCTGAAATATAAGGAAAAAAAAACCCCTGCACAGTTAATCTGTTTGCGTATGTTTCAACAACAGAATAAAAAGAAAAAGCGGGTCTAGTCTGACTTCTACAGAGCGATCCAGTAGCACCACCTGCTGTTTGTAGGTAGCACTGCTGTTTTGGATATACGCTATATTTTTTATATCTAAATATATATATTCCAAAAACATCTATACAATTTAACATTTTTGAGTCTTACAACATGGCACGAGGCTTCCTGCTTGTGGAGTTTATGGAAGAGGAAAACGCCTAAGTCACTCACCGCTAACCTGCACCTTATGCCTTTCCTCAAGGCTGCATGTGGACTTTGTCTAATTCTGCCTCAGTGGTGAAAAAAATACCAGCTCACAGCGTCTCCTGAGTTTGCCCAGAAAGCAGGTGGGTCTTTCCTTGTATCTCTTACTGGACAGATAAAATCTCTGACAAAAGCAGGCTCTGGGTTTCATTGCCCTACTGTCATTATGAAGTTCAAAACATCTAACAGTAAAGGAATTTCAGCACTTACCTCAGTGGGTTTAGAAATAACACATCCTGCTGAGCAGAGTCTACCACTGTCATTGACACAATTAACTAATTATGGCTGTAGGAACCCACAACATGCAGGCAAACCCTCACCTGGGGACGTGATGGGGTCCCTGCGTGTTACACCATTTCACGGCGACATGGAAGAGTCGTGCCTAGCGGTTTACTAAGGCAGCACTGCGTACAGGCTGAAGTGCAGGAGTGCGGATTTGCATGTATGACACAATAAGCATCATTATCAAGTGAGGGGAGCCATCAAGTTGTATACAAGGCAGTTCGGACCAAAACACTGTTGGGTATGAACAAAATCAATCTATTACAGAAGAATTTAAGAGATGGAGGGGTGTTATTTTTTAAATGCGACGTGTTTACTGATGAGAGCACCTAGCATGACAGCCCTGCTGCAAGGTGAGCACGGCTGGACCCCATGGCACTGTCCCAGAGCACCCCTCTTCGTGGACTAGCTCTGGCAAAACAGGACAGAGAAAATGAATTATTAACATAGATGGAACTTTGAGTGAGCCCATTTCTACTGCTGGTTTTTCTAACGTAGGAGCCAAGTCTCAGAGTAGGGCAGGGTTTAAGTATAAAGGAGGAATTAATTACAGCTTCAATGCAGTAGAAGAGAGTAAAGATATCAAAGACATCTAGCAGACAAGCATACAAGACTGCCATCAATATTTCTACCATGATGAAAAAAAGTACAGAAGAGAAGTCCTGGATACTTATTAGCCTGATAGAAAGAAAAAATCCCCTGTAGCTGGCACTGCATTCAGAATGAGTTAAATAAAACTTCACACTCCACCTTGTAAAGCACATGGAAAAACAGGGGAAATGGGCACCAGTTTATTCTGGATAGAACTACACTGCTCGTGGATAAGTTTAATAGAATTGGTGGAATTTAAATGAAGATCTAGGAGAAAGCCAAATGCCAAATTCCTACAGTGGCCAACAGATAGTGAAAAAGAAATACAGCTTAACATTTAAAAAGTGAATTAAGAAAACAACCCACATCCGTGAAATCTGTAAAGTGTTGAAGTAATTAATGATATCATTGGAAATAGGCAGGCAAAAGTTAAAAAAAAATGTTGCAAAATTATTGAAAAGATAGACATTTAATTTGGATGAAGATATGCCTGATATGTTACAGAAGGAATGATGATTCCATGTATTACTTTGATGCTGGGCTGCAACTGCATGAAGGCAGTTTCCATTGGATCTCGGGGAATAATGTAGCATCTTCAAGAGTTCGTAAGTTTAGTGAAATGAAATTGTGTGCAAAGGCTGTACAGCTTTATGGTTAGGAAACACTGAATACAACGCATACATGTAGCATCTAATTCAGTGGTGTGTGGCAACTTCCAACACTGTGTTTTTCCTTTCTCATAATGATTAGCTCGAGTAATTCAGTGTCTCCATATCCTCGAAGCAAAGGACCTAGCTGTATTTTCCCGCAAGCTACAATAGCCAGCCATAATGCCAAATATTTTAAAATGAATACAAAAGGTGTCTGCCCAAAATATTTTATTGGAATCAATTTGCAACAGTCACCTACAAAACACAGCATTGATTCTGATCTTCAAATTGTTTCATGGAGTTTCACCCTCGTCATTGCTACAAGACTGGTCCTGAGAAAGGCTACATACAAAATCATCTTGTTTTCAGGCAACCTCTGATTTTTTTTTTGAAGTCAGTGATGCTGTCTGCTGCAGAAACCATGAACCTGGATGGGATGGACACACCAAGATGGGATAGACAGACTATGATCTGACACACCAAAAGCAATCACATCAAATTTAAAATCAAGGAAAACCAGTAAGTTTAAACCTAAAGCTGTAAAGCTCTACTTGAAAACACCAGGTTAATAAACTGTCATATTATTTAACACCTTTTGTTAGACACCTTTGCTTAACAGGTATAATACCCTGGGTGGGTATCTTTCTACTGTGCACTAGAAACACTTAATAAAATCAATACAGGGGAGTGGATTTCTGGTACTGTAATTCCATTTCTTGAACAGTAAGATATAGAAAAGTAATGAGCCAGAGAATGCTTTGCAGAGCAAATTGCTAGTGAAAGCAGAGTTTTCTTCAGTGCATTATTAAGGGTATATGCATTACCCAGCTGCAGAGTATAAGAGGATCAATGCTGAGCAGATAGCACTCACTGAATAGTTAGAGCTTTCCCTTTTACTAACCAACAAAAATATCACTATTTAAGATGGTTCTTTCCATTTCAGATGAATAATCCAAAAAAAAAAGAGATGAACCTCTTCACTGTAACAATATTCTTAAAGAAGTTTTGTTTCTAGAACTAAATGAAAGGAAACAGCTTTTATTGCAGAAACAATTTTAATAAGGTTAAAGTGTACAAAAAACTATCAGAACAAATGTTAGATGAACAGAAGATCGAAGAGTCATAGTAGCCTCACTGGACAATGTGTATTACATACCTCCTTACTCATTTGAAAGAGAATTGGGACAGTTTTTTTTTTAAAAACAGTTTTACAATTGTCCATCCTACACATTTATTTGTCCATTCTACTGCTGCCCCAAATGCAGGAGTTGCATGTTTCAGAGGAGCCTGGAGTTAGAAAGATTTAATTTATCTTTATTGATTCAATTTTTAAACAAAACTTTAACAGGTTTTATTTTCTTTTAAAGCTTACTTGTAAGTCATGTTTTATAGGCAATATTCTACATCTTACCTTTGGTAGTGGTTGATGTAACATTTTAAAGAATATTTGCTATTCACACAATTTGCATTAGATGTTTAAAATACCATGATTGAAACAAAAGTTAATTTGTCCAAAAGGACAGTCGAAGAGGCTAAAAAGATATTAGAACAATCATCAAAAGCCTTTACTGTATCATAGTCACTTCAAGTGTTGTAAAGCAGTTTTCTACAATCTTCAACTTTTCTTCAGAAAGCAAGTTTTCTTGCTTCAGTTGTCCAATAAGAGCTTCCAAGGACCTGAGTCTCCCCAAAGTTTTTATCTCCTGCATTTCAAGTAGAGTTATCTTAGAGTGGAGCTTTGAAATTTTTTGCCAAAGGTGATCTCTGTCTATGTCTTGTTTGCAGTATGAATGCTCAGTTTGTAATACTTCACTTCCACCATATGCATTCATATACACAGACTTATCTGTTTCTGTCTCCTCTGTGTCAAGAAACTCTTGCTTAATAGGCAGGAAAGAACTGTTTACTATTTCAGGCTCTTCTGGACTCTCGGCTGGCACAATAATAGCAATGACAGATTCTTCACTTCCACTGAACTGTTCAATAGTTTGTGTGACTGTACTCAGCAAAACTGCATTTTCACTTGTTGGCTGTACCTCAACAGAGCAGCCTACAACATGAGAGTCAGGATTTTCAATTGCATAGTCAGTAATTGAACCTAAAGTGTTTGTCAGTTTCAGAGATGAATTCAAGTAGTCAGGGTCTGTAAACTGCAAGACTGTAGCTGTACAACCTACTGGATCCTCCACAGATGTATGAACACTGGTAGCTTCCATGCTCTGGACCGCTGCTGCCATTAAAACAGGGTCAGGTTGATGTGTATGCTGCTTAGAAGAATTATCAAGAATGACATTGTCTGCCTGAAAGTCTTCTCCATTTTGAAGTTGCATTTTTTGAATTTGTAAAGGCTTACTCAATGCAGTTGAGCAAACTACTTCTGCTTTTTCATCTACATTTTTTGCAATTACAAGGTTTTTCTTTGGTGTACAAGGTTCAAGTGATACAGATGCTTTCTCTGACACTACATTTGTATTTGTTTCTTCCGGGTCTTCTCTCTTTCTCTCTTGTGAGCTGTTCTGAGAAGAATCTCTTTCCTGGAGGAAGAAAAAACCAAAACAAAACACAAAAACAACCACCTTGTAACTGGGAAATCACTTGGGCAAATCTCATTCTATAACATAGCACTGCATAAGGAGTAATTCAGATGAGCGCTATTTAAAAACTACAGCAGAGACCTGAAAACTCATGTAAGTGTGTTCCATAACTTTGCTTCAGGTCCTAAATGTTAAAATACTATTTTAAAGCTCTAAAGGCAATAATACTTCTTGTTTTTTCTTTTTCAAACTCTAAGTAACTTTACTGATTTACACGAGTCATTATAATTTTAAAAGCACTTGAAGAGAAGTGGCTACACAAATCTGTCTGACAAAGACTGGCTAGCATCTCCTATTACCATCTGAAACATTGTATTAAATATATGTATATTAAATATACACAGTGCAAGATTTTTGCATTAAAGATGCAACAAAGCTGCATTTGAAATCTATCCTTTTTTAGCCACCTTCTTTTCCCCTCCTCCACATACTACATCACACATGATTAAAGATTAGTATCAAAACAAGCTTTTTAGTCTGTCAGCCAGTGAAACAAAAATACACTAATAGTGAGTGTCTTATTTTTTTCTAGTAGGCTTGATTATGAAGAGACCAAGCTGCAGAACTTGTACTCAGGTTCGGCCTGTGGACTGAAAAACAAACCCAAAACCACCCAGAACAAACAAACAGAACAAGAAACAAATTTAATTTTGCTAACTAAATATAGACCAGGCAAAAAAGACAGAGAAGGTAGGAAAGAGGCCAGGCTGAAAAAAACAGATTATGATGGAAAAGGTAATTTCAAAGTGTATGTTCATAAAAGTATGTATGGAGTCTGAAGTATCCCAAATACACTAAACTATGTAATTTGATTTTATAGGAAACATCAGTCTTAAAAGGAGTGAAAAATGTATACAAAAATAGAATTCATTTGGTTACCTTTATCTTTTCAAAGGTGATACCTAACATCACATCAGTCTTATGGATTTTGAGACAATGAAGTATTTTCCTTTCTCTGTTCTACCAGCAGCTGAAAAAGGCCTTCTCAGACTAAATCTTTTAACTAGACAAATCTCTTATGAAATAAATTAGGGATATGTTCCCCAAATCCCTGCGTATCAGAACTACCATTAAGGCTGAAGGAAAGGCACCAAAACATCTCCCAGGATAGAGTTGCTTGAAGAAAGACCTTTACTTTTATTGAAAAGCTTCCTTGTCCATCGGTCCCTGCCTTCACACTCTTATGACAGTCTTGAAAAATAAAAATCCCTACAAACTAATGTAGAATGGTTACTGATATTAAAATGCAGGCAACCAACACTGCTCTTGAGACACAAACATTCTTTATTTAGAAGAAGAAATACTATGAACTGTTTCCTAAAGAATCACTAAGCATTTCTGGAAAGATATCCTTCCCTTGCTCCACAGTACATGAAGCAAGGTGGTAGTGAACAACATGCAAATATTGCAACTCTTCACTCTCAGTTTTCCAAACCAAGGGTTTATAGACAGGTGTTGAAAGGCAGCTTGGGACCTTGGCTTCTTGTTCCTCTATATTAACTCAGGAACATGCTAACAAGGGATTCTCCCCCAGAATAAGGAGAGCTCTTTCTCATGTCTTTGTGAATGTCCAGTCTATGTAGAAAATTCAGGTTTGGGGCAACTACAGAACCAGTGGCCAAGTCAATGGATACTGTTGATTTGCTGAGGTGGTCACTGACAGGATAGATCTTGATGTTTAGAAAAGTGCGATCAGAAGTGTGAGATTTAAAAAAATAATGCCAGAGAGAGAGGTGAGACCCCAGGAAAGCAAGTTCACACTATCACAGATATGAAGAACTAGCATCTCTTTTCTTTTGATAGCAGGGAAGTGATGGATACATTGAAAGGATGCACAGAATACTGTTTTTCCAAAATGATTAAATCGATCTGGGATTTCCCAGATATATATTGCTGATGTAAAAATAATTTAAAGAAGCCATTGGTATGTTCTTGGCAACACCACTGCATAAAAAGTTTGTTACCTTCATAACTCTACTGTCCACCTTTGCAGGTGTACTATGACTGGTCTATGGTGACATGCAAAACAAGAGAATGAAAAGGTGAGGAAAAGCCGACTTTTAATTGGGGTGAAATCACATGGTTTATCTGTAATTGCATAGAAGCACAGGGCAGCAAAGTCCAGTTCCAAAGCTACAGCTCCCTATTACAGTAACAGCACAGGGAAGTGAGGGATATATTGAAGTGGGGTGACTAGGGAGTTGGAAGGAAAGACATTTATTGCTAATAAATGTCTAAAGGCTAATTACTGCCATAAATGGCAAGATTTTCTATTTTTATATTTGAGAGACTTATCAAGAGTGCTTTTGACTCTACAGAATCAAAAGCAGTCTGGACAACACTTGCAGCTATCCAAGACGACAGAGAACTTCATGACTACAAGTAAATTGTTTTGTAAAATTAAATAGCCACACATTTCAGTTATTTACCCTTAATCCCCATCCTTCCATTTCTCCCACCTCCAACATGATGATCCGGAGAAAGATAAGTTATGTGCCAGAAGAGAATTAGCATAGCTTTGATCAAGATTAGGTGCCTGCATAGCACAGTATTTTTATGTAACCAATAGTACAAGTCTTGAAAGACAAGATGGACTAGTCTTTGTGGGATATCTTTAGCAGCCTACACTCCTGAGCTCTTAGCTGTTAGAAAGGTTAGGAACAGGAAAGAGAAACGTGTAGCTTGAAACTAATACATTCCAAAGCCAGTATTTATGTTCAGTTAATAAAAGGCCTTAAAAGAACATTAAAATATTAATTAAGAGTAGTTGCACAGAAAAAAAATTTAGAATCATAGCTTTCTCATAGGAAATTTCTTTTTCTTTTGTAATTTCCAGTCAAAAAAGATATTGAACCTCCAGTCAAAGTATGGGAAGTTGTTCTTCCCTTATACTATGGAATCACATACTCGTTTTGCGTCAGTCCTGTTGACAAAATGTTTTGACAGGAATTCTATTTTAAAAATAAAATATAAATATATTACAGATAATCAGAACACACGTATTACATCAGTAGTTGGTTAGCTTCGTACTACAATAAAAAAAGACAGGAATACATTACCTCATCATCTGGGGAAGAGAAAATTGTTGGTACAGCAGTATGTTTCAAGTATCGTATGCCCCATCGCACATCAAGGGAATCAGGGGTAAAATGATCACTGCATAGAAGCTGGTGCTTACTTGGAGTCCACGCATCTCGCTTCATATTCCGCAACCATTTCTCAAGTCTATCCTTATCATGAAGTGGAAATCTTTTTTAAAGCAGTTGAAAAAAACAAAAACACAGAAATTTTGTTTTTCTTTCTTCTTTTTAAATAAAGAATGTCTTACTGTTCCTTACAAGGTAGTCTTTCCTTACAAAAAGATTAAAATAATACACTTTAAAAAATTTAAATCCAAATTATTTCTAGTGGGATATTTGCTCCAGAGTTCAGCAGCAGAATTTCTATTGATTTCTGGTAGCCAAGGGTTTCAGAACCCATGGCTAAGACGTTTTGAAAGGTGTGATCCTGCAACACGTGCTCAGAAAGTAGTTCTGCTGAAGTAAGATGAAATACTCTAACTTCATTTTAAAAAGTTAGGTCTGGCCCTCATTTTAGAAATAGTATTTGTGGGGCTTTTATGTCTTACTAGATACAACTAGTAACAAAACTTTTTGTTACTATTCTTGTTTTGCCGAGTACCTCACAATATGTGTCATATTTTGGATTATCAGATAATTTGGAAAAGTGAATGTTTCCAGTGCAGGATTTAAATTTTGTTCAAAAAGTAAATACACACAAATGTAAAGCATTTCTATATTTTGTATTTCAGCAATTAAGCTTTCTTACAGCATTGAGAGCCCCCACAATATTATGTAATCCATAACTAACTTTTCAACCATCTTACCTACTTGAAAAGGAGAATGAAGAGTATACATGTTCATAGCAAAAAATTAAATTGATTTTGAAAATATATGCAAATAGACAAATTGCATGGGAAAGAGAACTAAATTAAAAGAAAGTGGGCAAAGATATGTAATTTACTTAATGAATTGCAATACGCAAATTAAAGTGAAGTTAAAGGCTCACTATGATGCATGTAGAGCTAAGCAGTTATGGTACTGGCAACATGAATATTCTGACCACTCTTGGCTCTCATCTCTCACCAGACAGAAAACAGAGTATTTGAAAAGCGCTTACAGATTTCTCTGGTGCATATCAAGTTCATTTTAACTCTAGCATATAACCACATACGATACATAAACCATAACTTGAATTCTGAGCACTGCTAAATGACTACTGTGAAGAAAACAATATTCTTTAGAATCATGGGCAATAATCATTTAAAAAAAAATAAATCTGGTTTTGTGTATATGAAACTGTAAGAGGCAGATTCATGTGGTCATTAAACCTGACCTGATTGTAACTGTAGGATGTAAAACGTATAGCTGTTGGCAGTATGATGGACAACAGAAACATCCAGATGTGAACAAGTGCCTACAGCCTCTTTACAAGAGCCATTTTATTTTACTTGCTAAATAGAAATGGAGCATTTCTAACTCCATTTCTCTTCCCTTAGCTCTTTTTCCCTTTTAATTAACAATCAGTTCTTTCTGTTATGCTTATTACCCCTTTATGGGACTCCAGTGCACAAAAAAAATTGGTTCTGCAGTGAGGTATTCCCACACAACAGAAGCTGGGGAGAGAGCCTGGAGAACTGAGCATCATCCAAACGCTATGAAAGGCACCAGTCAGTCAGGCTACTTCTTGGCAAACCCTAGATCCCACCCTCAAATCCTTGAAGCTGCAGGTTTCCTCCAAAAGCCACAGGCAAGGCAAGGACTCTTACACAGGCCCACAGTGTTCCAAAATTGCAAACTCAACTGATTTTGAGAGAAAGACACCCACCTCTGTGGTAACATATTTAGAAGGGGAACCTGAGAGTAGGAGTTGTGAGGGAGACACCTATGCAAGCACCGGGGTCAGTGGAAGAAAGGAGGAGGAGGGGGGGAAGGTACACCAGAGCAGAGACTCCCCTGCAGCCTGTGGTGAGAGGGCAGGCTGTGCCCCTGCAGCCCATGGAGGTCACCAGTGGAGTAGATGCCGACCTGCAGCCCATGGAGGACCCTATGCCAGAGCAGGTGGATGCACCTGAAGAAGGTTGGGACTCTGTGGGAAGCCTGTGCTGGAGAATCGCTGGGAGGACTGCAACATGCAGGAGGGACCACGTTGGAGCAGTTTGGGAAGAACTGCAGCCTGTGGAAAGGACTCGTGTTGGTGAAATTTCATGGAGGACTGTCTCCCGTGAGAGGGACCCCACGCTGGAGCAGGGGAAGAGTGTGGGGAGTCCTCCCCCTGAGGAGGAAGGAGCAGCAGAGACAATGGGTGATGAACCGACCACAACCCCCATTCCCTGTCCCCTGCACTGCTGTGGTGGAGGTAGCAGAGAAATCTAGAAGCAAAGCTGATCCTGGGAAGAAGTGGCGGGGGTGGGGTGGGGGTGGGGGTGGGCGGCGGGAAGGTGTTTTTATCATGTGGTTATACTTCTCACTGTCCTAATCCATTTGATTGTTAAACTAAGTGTTGGTGGTGGTGGTGTTTAGATTAAATGGACATTCTCCTTCTTCCCTTAACGAGTCTGTCTCTTGCCTGTGACCATAATGGGTGAATCATCTCTCTCTGTCTTTATTTCAATTCCTAAGCCTTTTGTTTTGTTTGTCCTTCCCATCCCTGAGGGGGAACAAGTGAGCCAGAGACTATGTGGTGCTCAGTTTCCCCCTGGGCTCAAACCAAGACATCTCTTCACCCCTTCCCCAATCTTTTGAATTTGTTGCCATTTAAGTTTTTAAGTCACCATGGAAACAGAGCAAGCTTTTGATGCATCTGGCTCTGAGTATCTGCAGGAATGCAAGGAATAGTCCTGGCAAGAATACAATAACCTCTGAAGGACAGGTTAAAGGTTCAGGCTTTTCAAATCCTGCCTACTTAGACTGTGTACACCCAATAGCAGCATCACTCCAAAGGTTGCCCCTTTCCTTCTTCCCCCAGCTTTATACGCTGAGCATGATGCCATACAGTATGGGATTTTGGTCAGTTGGGGTCAGCTGTCCTGGCTGTGTCCTCTCCCAACTCCTTGTGCACCCCCAGCCTACTCGCTGGTGAGGTGGGGTGAGAGGCAGAAAAGGCCTTGGCTCTGTCCAAGCACTGCTCAGCAATAACTAAAACATCCCTGTGTTATCAACACTGTTTTCAGCACAAATCCAAAACACAGCCCCATACTAGACACTACAAAGAAAATTAACTCTACCCCAGCCAAAACCAGCACCCTTACTCATCAACATAATCTGTTCTCTGGTGCAAACAAGGCACAAAAAAAGGCAAATGGAAAGAGGAAGTGGACAGAATTTATTCAGCAGCTGCCACCAGTGCACAAGTCAGAGAGGTGAAGAAATAAAACAAAGAAGGGCAGTTAGGCCAGCTGAGATTAGGCCACAGTTAAAAAGTTCAGAAGGGGCTCAGACCCAAAACCACAGAGCAGCAGAGGACTTCTTTGGGGTGGTAGGAGGCAAGGGAATAAAACTTGCAATTAGCATCAGTAGTAGTTGCTAATGTAAGCCAAGAGATCTCTATAAATCAAATCTCAGCACCCCTTCTACAGGACCATGATACTCATAATGCAGCACACACAATTCAATGGCTAGATAAAAGAGCTGTGTTTTTGCAATCATCTTTATACTGATGCCATACATTTGAATATGTATCAGCACTCAAACTTGTTTTATCCTCCATATTGCATTCGTATTCTCTAAAGCAATAGAAATAATTTATTTCCCCTCATTTTCATGATTGTTTTATGATGATCACATATTAGAGACATGCGGAAAAAAGAGCTTTCCGTCAACTGAAACTAAAATCCCTCGCAAAGCAGTCTTCCTGTGGGTCTTCCTACACAGCCTTCCTGGTCTTGGAATAACAAGGACTACTCAGCAATTGAAACAAAACTTAGTTTGAGGTATACATTTCACCAAAACAGATTGGAGGCTAGTTGTGAAATTTATTCTTCAAATTTTTCTGAAATGCTACAAAATTCCTTCTGTTGACAAATGCTTATCATACTTCTAGTCAAAAGAAATACGTTAATATTTAGTTACCTGCACTGTGCTCCTGTCAGGATTGAGAAACACTGTTTTTAACTCACCATTGGGGGAATCAACGGCCACATAACCACAACAGTACAGAGGTGACTGCGGGCCTGGGATGGTGACTAATCAATCAGGTGGGCAGATAGTACTATGCAGCCGCCATAAACTGCGTTTCGGCAACCAAGATAGTTGGCTTCCAGCTAGCTCAGCTGCCTCCAAACAAACCAGCAATGCCTGTTTGCAGCGTAGACAAGATAATAATTCTACTGGGAATGTTTAATTTAAAGAATCAGTATGTGTTTGCTTTCCCACCCTGTTAGGCCCTTGGCTTAGCTTGCAAGTGGTCAGATACAGGACACTCAGCTCCTTCACCGTTAAGCCAATGTCTCCACGAATGTCTGCCCTGCTGAAACACCCTTTCCACAAAGGCAGCCAAGCTTGAAAAAAACGGGGTAATCGGTGCTACTTACGTCTCACAGCTAAACAGGCTCATGATTGTAAGTGCAAATTTATTTTGATTTTTTAGTCGGATCTCTTTGGTTTTTACTTCATGAATCCCCCCTGCACCTACTCAAGAGCCCTTCCAGGCTGCTGTGCCTCTCCCCCTCTAAGCAAGTGCCGGCGTGATTACACACTCAGCCTGTCGACCCTTTTTCCCTACACCTTTCCCTTCCCCTCTCCCCCAGGGATGAGAGCGTTATTTCCCTCCAGCCTCTCGGGGCCAGGCAGGGTTCAAAGGCCCCTGAAGTTAGTTTCTCAGCCATTCAGCCCCCTCCGGCTCCCGAAGGGCCGCTGCGGGCCCCGCCTCACTCGGGGTTGGCCCCTCTGGCGTTGCCCATCCCCAGGGCCAGCCCTCACCCAGACCCTACCCCCCTCCCCGGCCGCTCACGGGTAGAAGCTCAGCTTGCGCTGGTCCCTGGCGCTCTGCCCGCCTCGGTTCTTGCAGCAGGACGCGGCACAGTACCGCGGCATGGCGGAGCGGAGCAGCCCAACGCGACCCGGAACCATCCGCGCCGGGGCGCGGGGGGCGCGAGGGGCGCGGGGGGCGGCAGTCACCGGAACACCGGGACACCGGCCCCGCCTCCTCCGCCTCCAGCTCCTCCCACCGCGTCGCGTCAGGGGCGGAAGCTCCGCCCAGCGGCGAAGGCCGCGTCACGTGGGGCCAGGCGACCAATGGCGCAGCGCTTCGTGTAGGAATCGCTGTCGGGGCGCGGGGGTGGGCAGGTCTGCGCGAGCACCGGAGGGGCGGGAGTGGCGCGCGCGGCGCTGAGGGGCAGCGGCCTCTGACCTGGCGGCGGCGAACGAGGGCTGAGGGGAGGGGAGGTGAGGTGAGGTGAGGGGCGCGGCGCGGCGGGGAGCGGGGTGGTAGCGAAGGGCCTGGGCCGCTGTGGAAGACGTTGGGGTGCCGAGGGGTACTGAGGTAGCTGGCGGGCAGGTGGTCGCGGAGGGCCCGGGGAGGGGCGCGGGGCTGGCTGGGGGAGTGGGGCTGGGGACTGTGTGGGAAGGGGGGGTAGGGGGGAACTGGGACTCGGCCTGGTGGATTTATTTGCCTTTTGGGTCTCTCTGGGCTCTTGTTTTTCGCTAGGCCCATCTGCTGTGGTCTTTCCCAAGCCTGGCCGACGTGGAGGTGGGACAGCGTCACTTAGTGTCGCTGGTATCATCTGCCGAGGTCTGGCTCGGCCTCGCGTTGTGGTACGGCTCTGGCAAGGTTCGTTAGGGGTCTGGCAAGGGAGGATGATGCCAGGGGAAGCTCCGTCTCCTTTCCCTCTTCCCTAGAGCAGTATTCAGGAGCCTTCTCCTAGATTTGCTTTACGGTCAGTATAGGAGAGGCCAAGAGATGTACAAGCCCCGGAGTCTGACAGACTTTCCTGTAGCTGGCAGTGGACTAGGAGACTTGCTTACTCATCGGGTTAGTCGTGATGTGAGAACCGATGGAAAACTTTGGTAACTTTATTATTGCTAGTAAACTGCAAAAATAATTATACAACACTGGATAGTGCATCGCAATTCATGTAATCAGAGCAGTAGTGATGCTGTAGGTTTTTTGAGTATGTGAGACTTCGTGAATGTGAGCATTTACCTAAGATCTTTGCTAATTACTTTCAAAGAGGGATGAACAGGGCATTTGCATTGCAAAATGGAAGTAGCCCCTTATTTTTTATATGTGACAGATTTTATTCCAGGTATATCATCCTTAAACATCACTTCATTGTACAGCTATTGATAAATGTTGATGAATTGATAAAAAACTGATCGTTATCACATCTATAACACTTTTTATAAACGTTAGACAGTATACTTCGTAATACCAAGCTTAATAGTAGTTGAGACTGTAACTACTTATCCAACAGAATTAGTTAATCTGTGTTAGTAAAATATCTACCTTTATTGCTACATATACCCAAATAAAATGTAGTTCTTCATAGTTGTTAGGAAGGACTGTTTTGTGACATGAGCTTAATGTCAAGAAGTATAAAGGGCTTAATGAATTCTGGGATGTGTTTTAAGTAACTGCTGTGCACAGCCTGGAAAGTGGAACTTAGCTGTCCCTTTTCAATTGGGAAACCGAGGGAGAAGAGACATAAGCAGAATAAGAGTTTAAAAGATACTTTATTTTAAAAGCGATTGTAAAAACAGGGACGGCTGGGCAGAGGTCAGACATTTAACATCTTAGTTAACAGTAGCAACACTAAGATGCTGACAGCATATAAAATAGGTGTTTTTTTAAAAAAGTAGATTGAAAAATTGATGATAGTCTCCAAATATAAAACTTGCTATATCTTTCTGATAACCTCATAAGTTTAAAATGCTGCTTATATTGGAGTTTCATTTGTATTTGATTTTCATTTACGTTTCATTTTATTCTTATATTTAAGTTTTACTGAGTTATTCAAGGGCAGCATTAAATCTGCCCTTTACATTAATTTTAAACATTATTTAAAAAACAATGAAACTTCAGTACTGATTTTTTTTTTTTAATATGGTTTAGAAATTAAGATAAAACTAGGGGCAGTATAGCATAGAACTGCATTACAGAAATCCTAATGTAAAACTGCAGAAAAAAGAAAACTTGGATGTAAGTCACTATTAAGAATAATAGAAGTTGAGGTTAGGTAGAGCAGAAAGCTTTAAAGGAGGAGTGGCTTGAGGTTCTCAGGCTCAGATGAGCTTGAGAGTTATAAAAGAGGGTTTGACTCTTAATGAAGGACATAAACTGCTCTTATTAGCTCTTTTCAGTATATAATAGTAGAAGCAGGGAGGTTAGCCTTAAGAGGATGCAGCAGGTGATTATATAAGCACAATGAAGGTGTGGGCAAATGAAGTAAAATAAAAACAATCTCACATATGAGATGAAGTTGCAAATCTGCATCTGTAAAGCACAAACAGGAAGAGAGCCTGAAAAGTGTGGAAGTGTATGTAGTTCTTAGTGCCCAAGCTGCAAAGTTTCAGGTTAGTGAACTGGTAAGAGCAAATATGTGGAAAAGCTTTGGAAAGGCTTGTACTAAAAATATGTCTGGTATCATGCATAAAGAATACTGAAAAGAACTGTCTGTTTGGTATTTAAGTACACCGATCAAAATACAATTTGTTTCAACTGCTGCTCCTTAACACTTGATATCACGCAGGCTGCTAGCCAAAGAAATTCTTAAGAGGGCATGGGTACGTTAATCTTATGAGCTTTTTGCTCTTGCCTCGCAACATTTATTTTAGCCCCCTGACTTACCTATTAGAAATGGTATTTTCTTCCATTTTTTTGGTGCTTGGTGTTAATTTTCTTTACAGGATATGAGCTTCCTATTAAAGGCTTAGTTATCTTATGTACCTGATAATCAAAGGTTTTCAACTCTGTGTGCCAAGTGTTTGAGCCATATACTGTCTGAAAGTATTCTAACTTTCATGGTACTTGGACTTCAGGGTTAGTTTATTCAACCGTCAAGAAAGTAATACTATTCATCTCTTTCAGTTGTACTTATGGTACACTCAAATCAGTGTAATGTGGTGAGGGGAACCTTTTACTTCTGGCATGTTCAGGGCCTTCTCATACGTCCTGCTGGTTAGGTGACAGACAGCAATTCTGTCTTGGAACATTCACATTTCTATACTCTGTTTTAAATATAATGTGCACAGGCCTTGGAAAATCACTTGATCTCTCCTTCTGGTAGGAAGAGCTCCCTCTGTCCTTCATAAAAGTCATGAGAGATTATGTTGCTTTGTGGACCTGATTTTTCTTATGACTGAATTATGACACAGCTTTTTCCCTGAGTTCTAGCACGTTTGTTTCAAAATGTAACTTTTTGACAAATACGTTACTGAAAAAAAGTTACAACTTTTAATTATTGTTGAAGCTGCTTGTCTAGTATATAAGACTTCCTTTTTTGAATTCAGTTCAGACATTGAGAGTTTCATATATAAACCTTTTTATGCAGTGGTATTTATTAGATTAATTCTTGAATATCAAAGATATATGGTAGGTGTTTTTATTTAGAGTACAGCTAATATGAAAGTAAGCTAAGCCCAGCCCATTTAAAGTAAAGGAAAATGTGCCCTACTTGACTGAACTCTGTACTTTAAATGGGTGTTTTACTCTTTATCATGTTCACCTTAGGTCAGTTAAATGACCGTCTGAAGCTGAGCATGAGTCTCTAACAGCCTTGTCTTCCTGCACCTCACAGTCGATCCCTGGGCCAGTGGTGTTTTCAGGCTCTTACTGTTGCACAAGGTAATCAGTGAATTGGTCTTCCTGTTTTGAGTGGGTTTTTGCAACCTGTACTTAATTTAGAGGTGCTGTGTTTGTGGTCCTGGAACTTGAGGATTAGTTCAAAGCTAGTTCAGGTGTGCCAGCATGAACTGTTTGATACAGTGAAATGTATTGTATATTTACTTCAACAGCTCTGTGGGAGAATGCACAAAGATAGGTGTAAAACAAAGATGAACACTGAAGCATGCTTGTGATGCATGTGAAATGTGAATTTGTGGTATTTTCATTTACATACTCTGTGATTATGAAACTAGGGGAATGGTGTTTGACACATGTGAACAAACGAGCTTACATGTCTGTCACTGCGTGACTCCTGAAACATACAGGTTTTCCTCTTCCAGATTGTAGTTGTACCTTTAAGTTGTTGTGGAACCTGAAATAACTTGTTCTTCAAGTATATTTCTTTTTCTTTCTAGGAAGCAGAGAAATGGCAACTACACAATCTGTCTTCACATTTGCTCTCTGCATTTTAATGATAACTGAATTAATACTGGCTACAGAGAGCTATTATGATATCTTAGGAGTTCCAAAAAATGCATCTGACCGCCAGATCAAGAAGGCATTTCACAAGCTGGCTATGAAATACCACCCAGACAAAAATAAGAGTCCTGGTGCAGAAGCAAAATTTAGAGAAATTGCTGAAGGTAATATATGCTAACCTTAGTCTTAATAATTTGATACGTGGCTTTTATCTGTGAGCAAATGTGATGACTTAGGTATACTCTGTTTTTTTTAATGAATAAGAGATAAAAAGATCTTTTTTTCTTAATTCTATTTCGGTGGTGTCCAGTGTCCAATATCAATATCTGACTTGTTTCTGTGTCCTTGCATATAGGCAGGCCTTTTACACAGTTTATGCATTCCTGCTTATTAAGCTTTTTGGCTTATGCCTCTTGTCACAAAAAATACTTGGCAGTAGGACAACTTTAGCCCTAGGAGGTTAATTCTTATCTTTTGATCTGTCTAGTAAGATCCAGCTCAGGATTACTTCAGGGGGACCTAACAGCAACCTTCCAGTAACGATGGGGAGATTTTCAAAAAACCACAGCAAAGTGCTTCAGTGGTTCATGGTGGGGAGTACAGGAGACAACAGGTGCAAGAGGTTTGGAGTGGTTATAAGGAAAAACTTTTTCATCTTGAGGATAGGCTAGTGTTGGAACAGGTTGCTTAGAAAAGTTGTGCAGTCTCCAACCTTGGAGATTTTTTGGGAATGAGTGGATTAAAGCCCTGAGTAACCTAGTCTGATCTCATAACTGACCCTACTTTGAACAGGAGGTTATAGTAGAGACCTCCTGAGGTCACTTCCAACCTGAATTATCCTATGGTCCTAGGAATGAATACACCATTCATAAATGTTTAGTGATAAGATATAATGCTGGAAGCAAATAATCAACAATAGAAAAAGGCTTGCTGAAAAAGGAGGTGTTCCCACTTCTGCTCCCTGTAGACTCTGTTATAACATCCATCTATTTGTGTAGTTCTCCTGACTTAGCTAATAAGAGATTTCTGGGTTTTACCTTCTTGTCTGCAGAAAAGTTCTTTTGAAAGAAAGGTAGTCATTAATGCAGTGAAAAGGAGGGACAGTCCTGTTAGATACTTACTGCAGTTGTTAGCACCTATTGAAGGAGGAGTTGGGAACTCTTAAGTAAATGTTGAAGTATATAGAATAGTTGCAAGCCTTTGACAGATAAGAAAGTGGAAGCGTTTAAAATATTTAACGTTATCAGCATGGGTATATTATCTGTCAGAGTTTCTGCCTTGGAACACCAGTAGCTGTAGTTGTGGACCAAAGATTGGATGGAAACCTAATTCCATTTCAGGTATATCCAATCACAAAATCTGAGTTTACTGTTTAACTTTTGAAAAATCAAGAATTTGGACACAGGGAATTACATTCCCTTTATCTTCTTGATATTTATCTTGTTGCTTAGTTGTAACTGTGGTGTGGCTAGAACTTGCTGGCTGACTGGTAAATAGTTTTGCAGACATCACACTGTGTTTCTGGGTTAGGAATGCAACAGGCAGTTCATTTTGTTAGGTAAAGATCATCCCCCTTCAGTCTTTCTGATCACCACATGTCATTGCTCTTGTCTTTCAAATGTAAGCACTAATCTTTATTGCTAGTTAAACTGTTGTATTATGTGAATTTAAAATTTTGAGGATATAATCTATCCTCATAGTATGGCTATATTATTATAAATAAATAACTGTTTATTTTGAATTGGAGAAAGTTAAACAAATGTTGAGCTTGATTGGGCTTGCCTGTTGAATGAAAGTCTTGCTTGAAATTTGTCCTGTTGAGGGAGTGGGAGAAAGCTGTTCTTTGTATATGGTTTTCTTTCCTTTTTTAAATGGGACTATAAATAAACTTTTTAAACTTTTTTTTTAAATGGAAATAGCATATGAAACATTATCAGATGAGAATAAACGAAGAGAATATGATCAGTTTGGCCGTCATGGAGGACAAGGAAATAATGGAAGCCCGTTCCATCAGTCATTTAATTTCAACTTTGATGATCTGTTCAAAGACTTTGACCTCTTTAGTCAAAACTCACGGTCCAAAAAACACTTTGAAAATCACTTCCGAAGTCATCGGGAAGCTCACAATCGGCAAAGACGTTCTTTCCAAGAGTTCTCCTTTGGAGGTGGACTGTTTGATGATGTGTTTGAAAATATGGAAAAAATGTTTTCGTTTAGTGACTTCGAAAATGCACACCGACATGCAGTGCGAACTGATGCCAGGTTTCATGGATCCAGCAAGCACTGTAGGACTGTCACTCAGAGACGAGGAAACATGGTTACCACCTATACAGACTGTTCTGGACAATAATGTTTTTTTTCATCTCTTTTCTTCTTCTTTCAACACCTTCATAATCTTTCTTGGTTTTGTTCTAACATGGAAAAAATTCTTTGAACTGTTTGCTCTAAAAAACACTTAACTGCCATAAAGAAATTGTAGATGAAACTAATCTTCAGAATAGAAGCAACATGCATTTGGGAAGTAGATGTCTCAGTCACTGCTTAGAATGGGAGAGAAATAATCTTGTGTGACATAAGAAATTACATGTATTTCAGTTTAGTAAACACTTTCCATAAATTTGAACTTCAACACAATATATATTTTTTTTAATTTCATAAATGTAATTAATTTTTTCATATATGCCAATTCAGGACTGGTTGAGTTACTGGTGTATGGATTGCAGCAGAGGAAATACTTTAATTTTGAAGTGCTGCTTTTTTTTATCACATCTTTCCAGGTTTTCACTTGCAGTTTTTACCTGGTATGGACTTATTGTGCAATTTAGATAATTTACCCAAAATAGCAGCAGAAATATGACTTACCTGGGTCTTTGTTACTCTGTCCAGCATTGCAAATGTATTAGTAATAAAACGCTTTTTAAAGTTGGAAAATAACAAGAGGGAATATGTTAAGGTTGTGCTTCACCTAACAGAGTGATATAGGAATTACTTTTATTTCTAAACAGCCTTTCATTGGCCTGAAAAGATTTTAGGATTTGAATAACCCTTGACTTATTTAAGGGATATTCATGTATGTAAGTTTGTGTGCACACCAGGTCTTTTTTTTTTCTTCCAAAATACAAATATCTTGTTAACAATGTTTGGATGAGCATACTGAAAACACTCTTGTTTTATGCTTATTATGTTACCATGTGTGCAGTGTAGTTACCATAGCTCAGTTTATTGAACCTAAATACTCCTCTGTATTCTTGTGAACTTAATAAGATAAGCTTGCCTATAGATTCCTAGTGTTTCTGGAAGGGTCTGAATAAAAAATAGATAGATTGTGTTTAGATTGACAGATTTGTTACCCGTCCACAAGAATTTTTCAGAGTTGTGATTTGAAAGGTAAATTCTTAGCATAAATACAGAGTAAAACTGAAAATTACAATTGTAGTATTCATCTAGTGCCTTGCGGTGCTGGAGTCTGCTAATACAGACAGTGCTAATGCGTATCAATGTCAGCACCATGGAAATACATAACCAGTCTAAACTGTTTAAAAGGAAAAAAAACCACCCCACAACAAAACCCCTGAATATTTTAACTGATGTCAATCCAAAAGTTCTGTTTTATTTCTTAACTAGTAATACAGGTTTAGTATATGAAATTGGTTCCCCTTAATAAGATTAGTCACCCACGTATTGCTCTCCCTTTAGAATTGAGATAAGAATTTACCTTTCAGATTGATTGCATGAGCAAAATGAGCCTTTTAAGAAGCACTGTTCTAAATAGGCTTTGCATTCTTAAAAATCTTTATCAAAAGAGGGTTAACCCTTGACTTCTCGGATGGGTATTGAAAGCTGCCTGTTTGCTAAGTAACTTTAACCTTCCCCTCAAGGGTACGTATTATTGCTTGTTCAGTTTTCATTCACTAAATACTTGGAATGGATTGTTGTGTTATATTAAGTGCTTTTCCTTTTCCATGTTCTTTATTTATTAATAGACTAATACCTCATATATGGTCTTTATAAAAAGCCAGTAATTTGTGCAACATTATCGGAATGTGCAATATTCTTATAGTAGGAAAAGTGCTGGAGTGAGTGTGTTTGTCAGTTATTTCCACCCTTTTTCTGTGTAAGTAGAGATTTTTAGTTTCTTCTGTATAATTAATATATGATTCAACCAAAAGTTGCAATTCATTTAGATTTCTGCATTTTTTTTCTTTAACATACTCCATCAGTCCTGTGCATGAATCAAATTTATCTGCCAGATTCGTATCATATGGGCATCCAAGTGAACAAATTATTAACTTAAAGTTCTGAATTACTTTCTCTCACAAGTAGCAAGTTTTTTTAGAGGGCATTTCTGAATGCATTTGAGGAGAATTGTTCACAATGATAAGACTTGGGAAGGATGTGGCCTTTAGTATTAAATGTAAGAGAGTATTAGTGAATGTCCTTTAGGGATGATTGCTGGAACTTAGAGGTGGGAGGCAGCTCTAGAAGCAGGATGCAAGGGTAAAATGTTAATGCCTTTCATAGTCTAGTGAATATTTTCTTATTTAAAAAAAAAAAAAACAACCAAAACCAGTTTAGAACCAGCAGAATGAGCAGTTCTTCAGCACAGGAGAAGGAATATTTAAAGTTCCTACTAGAACCAAGCCATTGACTTCTCCAAAGGTAGTTTTCTCCAGTTACGAATTTGAGTCCATTTCCTAATCCTAAATTAGAGGAATAAAAGCAAAAATGAGCACGGTAAATTGTAGGAAATATAGCCAACCCCCAAAATTTAAGTCTGTTCTAAGTGACTGTGTGAGTTCATCATCTTTCAGGCTAATCTCTTAGGTGAAAATGAAGGGTCATTGGCTGCTTCTAGGTTAGCTTCCCCTCTTTAAGGATTATTCATACAAAGTGTACTTGTTTTCCTTAACTCTTTAAAGTCAAAGTATGAAACTGATAATAAAATGATAGCGTTGCTAGTTTTCTAGCTGATAGTACCTTAAAAAGACTTCTACCTAGTCTATTTCTGCTTCCATATTAGTTCTCTTAATTATTTGTCATAGGAAAAGCAACAAATACTTCCTATTATTATTCCTGTGGCTTCTCCAAGTGATCTTTCTGCTTGTTTTAGTTGTTGATCCAAGGTAAAAGCCAGAGGAGAGCTTGTCACTAGTCCTTCAGTGTATTGCTACCCATATGACTTTCTACAATTAAGAGTGGTCAGACAGTGGAATAGGCTGCCCAGGGAGGTGGTGGAGTCACCATCCCTGCATGTGTTTAAGGGTCGTTTAGATGAGATGTTGGGGGATATGGTGTAACGGAAAACTTTGTAGAGTAGGGCTGATGGTTGGACTCAATGATCCCAAGGGTCTTTTCCAACCTGAATGATTCTATGATACGATGGGTATGCTTCGAATAGACTTTAGCTGAAGAAATTCAAGCAGGCTTTCCTCAGCCAGCAGTCTTCAGTTCCATGGCTGTTGGAACACAAGCTTGCAAAACATGTTGTGCTGCTCACTCCTTCAGAGCTGTTGCACATTCTTTTCCTATTTATAGCGTTTGCTTCATGGCAGGCTCACTAGCAGAAGTCCTGATATAACCTTACGACACCCCTGACTTCAGAAGTTTAAGTGCCATCTCTGATCTCCATATCTTGTGAGAAGACCCTGCAAAACCTATTTTTTTGTTGTGTGAGGGTGAAAAATACAATTCCTAACAATTTTTTGAAAGGCATTTATGCATATGTAACTCCAAATGGTTGAGTTTCTAAAACTTTACCAAAAAAGAGTGTTTTTTCATGTTTGTTTTTTCCCATTATACTTTTGAAACACAGTATCTAGTGGAGATGAAAGTACTGTAAACTTAATTAAGGTGCCATTACATTAAACATGTGAAAATTGTTTGTGTGTGATTTCTTTTTATTTTTTTTATTCAAGATGTAGATCAAAGCCAGATTCAAGTGGGTTGTGTGGCACTTGTGTTTTATGGAACAATTTGACCACTACATTTTCCCTGAATGGGAAGGGGTTGGCAGGGAGAAGGCAGTGGGGTTGAAAGAAATTGACTTAGTTTTACCTGGTTTGTTTCTTTTTAGAGATGTTTAGAGATGTTGGGAAGGGGTTGGAGTTTAGGCATTATGCCTGTAAACCAGGCAAACAGAAGCTTGTGCCAAAGGACTTCTTTTGAGAGGCAGTGGGTATATGAGCTGAAAGCCTCTGCCTTGAGCTTCGGGGTCTCTGCCTGTGCCCTGCTGCACCTTGCAGAGATGCGGGAGAGCAGTGTGACCAACGCTAGCTGGCCTCATTGCCGCTGAGAAGTGCAGACTCCGAAGCCAAGGTTAGGATGCTGTCGTGCTGATTCGAAAGTTGACTGCAAGACTGTGCATGAAAGTTGTTGTTTTCTGGGTGTATTCCTTAGAAGGTGGAGGATAGAAAAGTTGCGGGATTTGGTATGTCTCATCAGGCCATTTCTCAGAACAGTCTTGCCTGGAACCTAAGCAAATCTGCCATCTTAATGCAGAATAAGATTTTGAGGACTAAATGTGTTGGAGACAATGGAAGATCTGTGTTATATTTTTATGCTGAGGAGTGTGGGGGGTTTTTTAATTATTTGTAAATGGAAAACTTGCATTAGAAGTGGGTATGGGACTTGAAACAAAAGCCTTGTGTGGAGTACCTTGACTGTGTGCTGTATGGGGCTCATTCAGAATGAAATGCTCTTTAGAGGATCACTTGGCTGTGGTGGTTGGTGTGGTTGAGCCTGACTGATTGGCCCTCAGATAGTGAGTCATACAGTCGTGCTGCTGGCTTCTGTAGTGCGGCCACCTGTTTCCTTAGGGACTGGACAGAAACCAGCTTTGTAGAGGCCACTTAGTGGTTGTGATATCAATTGACTGTCAGTCACTCCTAGCATAAGTCTGAATCAATTCTAGGTTAAGGCTCTAACTTGTCCTTGATTCCGGTTTGTTTAAAAAAACGAAAACCAAAACTGCTTTGAAGTGATGTATTCCAGAGTTTAGGTGCAGTGGAAAACGCATTTTATATGAGGCACATTACCTATTAAGCAGTGGCATTTGATTCAACAGCATTTATTTTAAGAACTATGGCAACACCGAAATGAACATTACAGCTTATGTTATTCCTCCTGTGGTTGCAGTCACACCAAAAGATGCTGTGGAGGAGCTCAGGTCACTAGGGATGGCTGCAGGATTCTACCAAATCTTTGAGATGCTAGCTGGAGATGGTGAACCATCTTCTCCAAGGAGTGGTTCTGGGACAGTCCACCAAGGAATATACCTGGTATAAAGATATATATATTCACTGGGTTATATTTTTGGGGGGAGGGCTGGGTTTTTATTTATTTATTTTGACTTGTGTTGCAGGTCTGAGTTGTATGTTTCTCTAGGCTGTCAAAAACCAATGTGCTTCTCAAAGGTTCATGAGAAGAAAGAGGAGGTGTCTGGCCCACCTTTGCTCAGCCTGACACCCATTCTCCAGCCATAGGCATCTCAGAAGGGGTGCTGGCAGTAATCCCGATCAGTGGTACCGGTGTCTGGCCGCTGTAGGAGTACAAGCCTGACCTCAGAGCTCTCTACTCCAGCAGAAATGCATGGGGTGTTCCATTGTGCAGGCCTGAATTTGGGCTTTGCAAGTACTGCCCCAGGCTCTTACAGCTTGCAGATGAAAGGGAGACTAAGCTGAGGAATGTTCAGGGAAACAGATCATCATCTTGTGTTTTGTGTTTTTTTAGTTTGTTTGTCTTTTGTCTTTTTTTTTTTTTTCTAAAACTACATGGAGTACTTTGACAAGGAAACCAGAGTGGAGAGAGGGGAATGAGGAAACCAGTAAACCAGTGCTGTCTGAGTTAAGGTAGAGAGGACCTCTGTCAATAGCTCATTTAATAGCATGTCGCTTGTGGGGAAATGTTCCAAGTCCTGAGCTGAAGAATTGTGGGTGGCATACATCTGGAAGCCAGAAGTGCAAGCAGAGACAGTTACAGGCTGGATGTAGAGGAACTGGAGGAAATAATGTTTGCATTGATTACTCTGGTGTTATGGTTCACCCAGCTCCTTATGCCTTGCAGCACCCCTCACTGCATGAGGATGGCAACCTCTACCCTGGAACTTCTCAAGGAAGTAGTCAGGATGAAAATGTTTCTGTTTTGATTGCTGGTCAGGACCTGGATGAAGTCTTCATGTGTCCCTCTTTTCTCCAGGTATGGCTGCCTGACTAGAAAGTGTGTGATGGTGGTGATGGGGAATTGGCCTGCCTCCAGAGAAAGACCAGGAGTTGTGGAAGAGCCAGGTGACATAAACACTGGTGGTGTAGCTTGTCTTCCAAAACATGAATCTCCTGCAATGCAAACTGGAGCATGGTTTTAACAATATGACCTGTGGGGCAGACAGTGTATCTAGTTGTGACCCCTGGAGTGACTGAAGGGATGTTACATATGTGCTGCGGGATGGTGTCTTCAGCCCGATCTGGGATGTGGAGGGTCGGATATTGTTTCGGAGTCCAGAACATCTGCTATTCAGGGTGGATTAGGTCAACCTGTGCCAGAAGTGCAGAATATTGAGTAGTCAGCATCAGCTGACCCTGGGACCATACCTCTGTTGCTGTCTTCTGAAACTGTAGTTTCCAGTGTCACATTGAACCTTCTTGCTAGGTACCACTTGTTACTAGAATTTTATCTAGACATGAGAAGAAGAGCTCATTACTTGTTGATGGTGTTGCCATCATCTGTTTTTCATCTCACCTGGAAGTGAAGATGCTGATTGTGAAATAGGAAAGATGAAGTGAGCCTTGTCTGAGGGGTCCCACTTGACTTCAATCCATTTTGCTTTAGCACCTGGTACTTGCAAGATTGTTAGCCTTGAATATGCAGGATTTTGGGTAGCGATCTAATGAAAAGTTGTGTATTATGCCCACAGGGCAGGAGTAACATACGTTTCTTTTCTACTGTGCATCAATAGGCACTTTAGAGAACTCAATTAAATTAGAAAGCGGAGCTGAAATGCTTGTCCTGGGGCAGTGTTCGCCAGACTCCACCTGGCTGAAGCAGGGGAACCCATCGAAATGCCATGATTGTAATGCTGAGCATGCGGAGCTCCAGCTGAAGAAGAAGATACTCTCTCCTCCGCCCAAATGCCTTAATGAATCCAAACAATGACTTTGATTCAGTATTTCTGCTTTAATATGTAATTGGGTGACATGAAAGTTATTTTAAAATAATATGGGTGTTTGGCCTGTCAGGCAGCTAACCCATGCTCAGGTTGATGATTCTGCTACTGTTTGGTAGCTCAAACCTGGAGATGTGTCGGGAGGCAGGGCAGAGGGAGTGCTTGGTGTGTTGCTGGGATCAGCATGCAGATATTATCACTTGTGTACAAGTAAATGAAATAATAACCTGTGCAGATGGAGCATATATACAGCTTCTGCTGGGAGCTGAATGCACAGCTTGTGCTTGTTGATGGAAGTGTTATTAAAATCAAGAAACACACATTGTCTCCTCTCTTTACACCCCCCATGCCCCCCTTTTTTTTAATTTTTTTGCTATCTGGGGCTCTACTCTGCTTCAGTCCTCCTACTTTTCCCATTTGGCAATGGCTATAGTTACTATGTTTCTACTTGCTTTGCAAGTCCCTGTCAATTCATTGTAGACTGTGCATACAAAACATAAGACATTTTTTGAAATGGTACAAACCATTTCAGTGCAACCTAATTTCCTCCCGTCTGTCTTTCCCCATATCCTGCTGAGTTAGACAAGTACACAGCATGGGGTTTTGTATTGGTTTTCTGATTTTATTCTGTCTGTGTGAGGACAAATGACACCCAATCTTGCATAAAGAGAGACAGGTGCTGACAGATGATATCTTACATAAAACCTGCTGATATAAATTTATCCTACAAATGTTTTTGAAAAAAAAAATTGACCTGGCAGAATGAATTTGTCTGATCAGCACTTTGCATGATAACTTTGAAGTTTAAAAATAAAAACAAACCCTCAAAACCAAACCAAAAAACCCCTACCTTGAGTGTGTAGACTAACTTGAGCAGGGTAACTGTTTTCTCTTACAAAATTTCTTCTGTGTTGAGGGAAACAGAACTTTTAACACATGATAAATAAACAAGGATCTGTAAGAGATACTGGAAGGAACTGGCTAGAGCACTTAGATCTCCACAGGTAGCTTTATGCTTCCTTAAAAACAATGATTTATTTCAATTTATGGGCACCTAACAAAAGCAGTGTGGCGCTTCATGAAGTTATTGCCTTGTTAGCTGAGTTTTATTAACTGTTTCTAAGTGCTGTCTTATGTCTGCCCAGATCCAAAGTATTTGGATCAATTTACATGTCCTTCACTGGCTATGAGAATGCAAATAGTTATCCTGAGTTATTGCTGCTTGGACCCACAGTAACTTATTAGATGGTCATCATTCATTCATGCATTTGAGCCCTGACCTGACTTACCCATGGTTACATAAACAATCTGAGATAGAGGCGTGAGGAGAGGCCAGGTTTCTTGGCTCCCGATGTTGTACCCTTATTCTGACTCTACTCAATCAGGTCTTGCCTCCTGAATCAGTGTCAGATTAACATGCTGCATCAGGTAATGTTTTTGGCTGTGTTACAAAACATGTCCTGTGTATGCAGTGCTTCTATTGAAACATCTTTCTTCTGTTGTGATGAAGGTGGATCAGGAATTACCCTGTTTTATGTTGATAGTAATGTATTTTTTTCATGCATGGATCTTTACTGGAGAAGACATAGGTGGTTATTTTCACATCTGTGTATTTAGTAGTAATTCAATCATTCTGTGTATTAAAAAGGATGTGGATGGGAAAAACTGCAAATGCAACAAGACTGCACATTTGAAAAAGGGTGGATCGTGCTATAAAGAATGGGTAAGCATGGGAAATGGGCAATTTGTCATGGAGGATCACAGCTGCCCGATAAGCGGTCTTGATGTGCCAAGGAGAGTGCTTTTGAATGAGGGAATATGACTACATTATTGCATTTACATGCTGCAGGAATCATGTGGATACAGATTATTTATGTCTGTATGTACCATTTCCAGTAGGTGGCTGATTGTCACTTCACAGTGACTTAACTACTATAAAATAACAGCTGTCACACCTCATGACAACCACAGTCCATTCTAACTATATCATAAATCTGTTTACTTGCTGTCCATGAAGCCTAAAGACCATGGAAATGCTACATTGCACAGCAGTACTCCCCTATGAAATAAACAAGAAGCCATTGTTCAGTGCATTTTTGTAAGCCATACAGTTTTTTTCAAGGCAAATAAATACACAAATTAGGTTCAAAAAATATGTTAGTCACCTAACACATTCTAGAAATACAGGCTTGTTTTCTCTGAACATGCTCAAAGGTTTTACTCCATTTCAGGTCTCAAAAACCAGCAAGTAAACATGTACCCAAAACAGTGACAGGGAGATTATTCTGCCTTGGAAAGGTTGGTGGTTTTTTTTGTTTGATTTGTTTGTTTGTTTTCCAGAAGTCCATTGACATGCTGGTCTTTCTGTAGAGATTATGTTTCTTTTTGGGGAAACTGTTATAAAGAACTCTTGTAAGGGGAAAAAAAAAATAGCCTCCAAAATTTTATTGCATTAAAAATGTGAAAGAACAGCTATAAGAGTGATCTCTTCACAGTTATTTCTTGTATAGGTAAATTAGCAATATCAGTGATTATTGTAACTTCCTGTGAGTAGAGCAGTGTCTTAGGGAACAAAACCTGTCATATTTGTTCAGTTGATCTGTAGAGCTCTGTGAAGTGAAAGTGGTCATAAACCAGTATTAAAAACTTGAAAGAGTAAAGAACAAGATTTGCTCTTTGAGGCAGATATCATTGTGGAAGAATTGAGTTAGGTATTTTCCCTGTCCAGGGTTCTTAAGTGTATCTTTTATAATACACTGAAACTAATAACATCAGTGATGCTGTGTTAGATTTATCTTGTCTTTATTACATAGCAACTAATTCAGACGCTTCACTTCTTGTGAGTGTTTTCTGAGTAACATTTGAGAACCTTGGATGATTGAACAATAAAGTGGCAAATGAAATTCAAACTATATGAATGTAAAGCTATGTTCATGGGGTAAAATAAAAAATAATGGGCCTAGATTTGACCATTACCATTAACAAGACCTTGTAGTTGTAGGGAACAGGTCCAGGAAAACATCAGCTCTGTGCTTAGGAGAAATGAGCAAAGCAGACCAGATTTTAGGAAGGAGTAACCAGCAAAGAGAACATAGTTACGCCACCATATAAATCCATGGTTTACCTACCACGTGACTACTGTGGTCAGATCTGATCCCCTGATCTTCAAGATGTTAGAACTGGAAGGGATTTGGAAAATGGCAGCAAGGATAATTAGATGGAAGGGCTTGCATATGAGGATTGACTGGGCAGATTAGCGTTCTTCAGCCTTCAGAAGTGGCCATGGGGGCGGATATGCAGAGGCCTACAGAATCATCAGTGGTAATGAGCTAATGGGTGGGGATTGACTGTTCACTGTCTTTTGGGCTACAAGGACCAGTCAGTTCCAGAAAAACAAAGAAAATAAGCTGTTCTTCATGCAAGAGATAGTAGATTTACAGAAATTGCAAAAAAATAGGATGGTGACAAGACCATGAAAGAGATTCAGGGTGAAACTGGGCACATCTTGGAAGAGTTTTCTGTTGGGGTTTAATAAACAGATAAAGCTCTTCAAGATCAGGAATTCCGTGAGCAGAACATATTTGGAGCTGGGGGGAGCAGAAGGGAAAAACACCAGATGTGCTTACTCTGTGCTAACCTTCCCAGGTTACTGGAACGGTTGGAGACAGAGTGCTAGACTTGAAGGACCTTTGATTTGAGCTAGTGCAGCCATTCTGATGTTTTAAAACTCAAAATCCCATACTATATTTGTTTGTTAATCATTCTGTTACTTTTTGTGATCACCTTCCAGCTTGTTAATATGTCTTCTTCTAGCAAGTGTAGTCTTGCAGGTGCATTCCTGCTCAGCTCTATGTGAAGGTCTCTGTGCAGATGCCATTCTGTCTTCTGTCACTCTTAATTCTCTTTCAGTAAGTACTCTTTTCAGGATGAATTCTGACTGCATGCTTAGTGTTATTCATGAATGTTATTAATGTTCTTTATTAGAAGAACAAACTTTTGTCTTGTTCTCTTTTTCACCTATATTGGTAATTTTTTAGGACCTATACTAGTGCACCTGCTCTTCTGAGAGCTAGATTATAAAATCAATGGATAACTGTAAATTATGCAATCTGAATTATACAGATCAGAATTAAAGAGAGAATTAAGGAATTAGATCAGGATAAAAGAAAGGCAGATATATTTAAGAGAACAGTATAAGAAATTGAGTCTTACTTGCATTCCTCATCTTTTTTGTTACGGTTTGCTGTGAAAATGTTTATGCAGGAGTATAGAAAATCCAGAACAGAGATTTGTTATATATCATGTGCCAATTTGACACTCACTCCTGGCTTGTGAAGTTAGACTGTCATTGAGAAGGTTTGGTCAGTGGACTATTATTACCTAAAATGACTTCAGCTAATTTGCAGAGGCTAGCAGTCAAGATGAGCTGCAGCTTCCTCAGTTAGTTAAGGTACTAGTAAGATATTTTCAGAAGTCCTTATCATATATATGTCTTAGAATTACATTCGTATTTCATTCTCCCTGAAAAGCTAAATATATGAATAAAAAACCTTCTCAGAAAAGATACCCTGAGTTCAGATCCCCTTTTATAAATTATCTTCTACTTAGTTTTACAAAGCCTGGCGATTGTTCAGGGACATCTGAGATTGTCACCTCTTTTTTACTTGCTTCTATACAAACTCATATAGACACATGCCAACACACACAGAGTACCTTGTGCTGCTGCATGGTTGCTGTCAGGCCTTCTAGTTGCAGTGCAACACTGCGCTCTCTGAGTCTATACTTCTGTGATGCAGAACTGTAAGCACATACAGCTACGATAGCTGTGAGATATGGGGCGTGCAGTCAGATCAAAGGGTGTTCTGTCCTCCTTGCCATCCAGAATTAGTGTTTGTTTTGAGAGAGTGCCAGAGCAATGGTGAACTGCGTTCCCAGAGACACAAGTATGTCCTAACCTGGGAATGCTGGAACAGGGGTGAATCCTAGCACTCAGTGCAATAATGCTGTGTCAGGAAGGATTTCTGACAACAGATTTTTTTTTCCTCTTAAGTTTCAGTTATTTATCACAAGCTGTAATTGTAAGAAGTTAATCCTCAAGGCATAGGAGGGAAGTCAGTGTTTACCAACCCTGTAGCTAATGATATACTGGCAGGGCTCAGAATGTTTTTACTCAGCATAGAACAGCACAGTGACCACAGTACAGACCTGGAAGACAGACAGCAAACTTTGCTTTAGATAAGCAGACAGCTCCAAGGGCGGGATTCTTTGGAAGTACATTCAGGGTTGCTATTGCCTGCTCTGTACTGTCTTTTTAAAAGACTCAACCTCAAAGTCATCATCTGGATGAGGGGAGGAAAAAGTTTCAACTATGGCTTCTAGAAGAGTTCCCTAGCAGAGATTAGGAGGTTGGCTGGAAAGAGGGATGGTCACTAGTCTCTGCATGCTGGGGGTAGGTATATCAACTCTTCAACTCTATTTATCCTTGAGACTGGAGCTATTTACAAAAATGAGCAAGAGAGATGACTGAGAAACAAAACTAAGCAAGGATCCACTGATTTATGGTGACTGCCAGTTCTTCTGGTTACTCAGAACAAGACTGGTGTGGTTTAAGAAAAGCCCTGCAAGTTTGGTCATAGTGCTATAAGTAACTGTGGGAGTCTGGAAACTCTTCAAGCAGAGGTATAGATTGTCCAGTGAAGAAATGGGTGATGGCTGCCTTGACTTGTTTTAGTTTAATAGAGGAAGCTTTACATGAAAGGACTTCTATGATCTAATTTTTCTTTCCTTGGACAAAGGGTACATGAATAATTCCGTGTACTGGAGGATCTAAATACAATGACTGACTTATACGGGAGTTTGGGCAGTTCAGGGCCTTTTCTCAAGGGCATTGTAAATTGGCCAGAGTTACTTCCATGTAAACTGTGGTGGAGAACTCTCAGGTCACTGCAGACTGATGGGGCCAGAAAATTTGTGAGTCACAGGGAACAAGGTTGGGAACTGACAAGTCAGCTGAATATCAGTCAGCCTCTGTCTCATCAGCAGGACTGTATACATTTATGAACACTGTAATTATCTGGAAATGCAGGCAGGTGATTACAAGTATCTCCTTACAGCAAGTTTTTAGGAGAATACATCTGTTAAAAAAGATGAAAAATGGAGGTGAGGCTGGCAGTAATGTGATGAGGGGGGGCTAGATCCTGTCATTGCCTCCCTGCTGGATACAAACTGTTCAGGAAGGAGTCTGCGCTCTACTGGTACTTGCTGGTAGCTCTCAGGTTAGTTAGTATTTAAATCACCTCCTTGGCACCATGCTTTTCTTCCTGAATGGCAAGGATAGTAATTTTGTCTCCTTTCTGATTGTCTTTTAGTGGAAAAAGAAGCATACTTTTTAGGCAATACATTTCATGTGGGGTCCACCTAAATAGCAGTAGGGGCAGGAGCCCCTGTCTAGGGCAGGTTTCCTCCAGTAGCGTTGTTGCTGGGTTTACTTACAGAACTTCTCCCAGGCATAGGAGACCACTCTCAGGTGCCCTCATCTGGCTGTGTAAGTTATGCAGAAGACCTTTGGCCCCTTCAGTCTTCATCAAAGAGCCAGCAAAGACAGCTAATTCCAGCCTGAATGCCTGCCTTGACAAAGGAGCCTGAGAGTGGGAGGTGGTGTACGTGGGTGTACAGCTGGCCAGGAAGAGATATGGAAAGGTTCCAGAGACTTGGAGAAAATTCTTTCAAAAGGTCACATCTTTTCAAAGAATTGGATTATCTATTTTAAAGAAATCTGTGTAAAATGAAAAGGAGGATTGTTTAATTCTTCATTTTATTATAAACTAATGCTTTTCCTGAGGGAGATACATTTCCTTCTATAAAAATTAATAGCTTTCCTTAGCACTTCAGTGAAGAAAGGAGAAATATCCTCAGTACTTCCAGATTTGCACTCTGGCCTAATGAGAGATTAAAACTGGGTTCCGAGCATGTTTTCATACATAACTTCATATGTTCCTAGTAGTTTGCCAATCCTGTTCAGTTTAGAAGGACCATTTGAATGAATCAAGTTGGTTGCTAAGGCTGTAAGCTAGGAACTGATCCAAAACAAGGAGGTGGTCCAAACACTCCTGAACTTTCTGGCAAGACTAATTTAAAAACTTTCTGGAATCAAGGGTATGACCTGGCAGACGATGGGAATCGCAACTGAGCATTCAGCAGCAAACTCTTCAAACGTTTCAGGCACAGCTTTACTGCCAAGTCTCTTTATCAACTTTAGAGATATTCTACCTTCAAAAGACAACGAGCCATACATGGATTTAAAATGCTGAAAGGTAATATTGAAAAAATCGATTTTTCTCAATCCCATACTGCAGCTTCACACACGCATAGAACATACAGTGCATGTGCACAGGCTTCAGCAGCATTCTCAGAATACAAAGACCCCCAGTCTGAACAGTGCCAGCACTGCCTTGAGGGTAGTCCAAGGAGATGGGTTAGAAATGGAGTTGCACTGTTTTTCTCTTCCTGGTTTCTGGAGATCAGCCAGACCTTGGCATACTTGAAAGCAATTAGGAAAAACAAAACAAAACAAAAAGCAGGTCAATGTAACAATGCTGAGAGCCTGGCACAGGCCACTTATCATCTAAATTAACCTTTCACACCGTTTTTTGATAAAGTTGCTGTTGCCCTACTAAGACAGCTTCAGTTTTTCTCTTCTCTGTGAGGAGAATCTGGGACCAAATGTTTGTTGAGGCCAAGCCAGAAACAAAGAGAAGGGAAAACACGAATGTATTCCTGGAGGGCAAGGTAAGAGTCAAGCTGGGGCATCCTGTCTCTGGAAGACTTAAAGCACAAGCTGTTACAGTGAGGAATAAACCTGGCGTGCCTGTGAGTACTGATAGCCAACTCTGCCTGCATTTTGTTCTTTTCTGTCCATGGCAGCTAAAATCAACGTGGCATAAGAAAGGCAATGAAGCAGGAGCTTAACTAATTACTGAGTCTATGCTGGTGAAGCCGCCTTAGTTCGTCTAACCCTGCACTCTCCGTAGTGGCATTCTGCTGCTGCCACATCTGAAAAATGTGAACTGCCAGAAGCGCTCTTTTCTTACATTAGCAAAGAGGTTATTGATGTAGCCATATTAACTGGAGGAGGAATGGGAGAGGGACGTGGGTGAGACTCCGCTAACTTGTCTCCATAGACAGTTACATTGGCAGAAGGACACCAGCTTTCAAAGTGAAAGTTGAAAACTGAAGGACAATAAGAATTAAAACACATAGCATTTGCTGTTTTTATGATAAAACGATCACTTTTTTTACAGATGGAATGGGAATTTTTAGGTCTCATATATGGTTTTGCAATGTTGTTATCCAGTTACAAGTTGTAAAATTTAAAATCAGGACGTAATGTATATCACGTTTTGCAAAAAGTCTGAAAAGCTGAAACTCCAGGAAAGCAGCATTTTTAACGTTTTACCACTGGATGGAGACAGCACTCTAAAACTTCTGAGTGATTGCTAATGGGACTGTAATGAAATCCCTTGCGGTAAAGAGATTGAATATATTAGTAGACTGCAGCAACAAACAGTGGAGCACCAGCTAGATTTATGGCAGAAAATGTATTGAAGAAACATTCTTTAGATTTGTGCTTGACCTACTTTTATGGTGAAAAAAGAAGAGATTTAGTTTAAAAAAAAATTAATTCCATTTCTCTTTACATACACATAAAGCTGTAATGATACAGACCAGCAAGAAACAAGGAAAGATAAAGTGAAGCGTTCTGGGATCCTCTTGTTTGTTTTTTTTTTTTTTTCCCAGGTAGCAGTATATTTCTCCTGACAGGAGCATCCTTCAGCTTTGTGGGTCTGGCCTTAAGTGCTCAATGCTGCTGGTAGCCACTGAGGTTGCTCCAGCAATAGTTGCAGTGGATATCTTGTTTGGAGTGGAGATGCTTCCCTTGCTCAAGGACAGTGGGGAGGAAGTCACTGGGTGGGAAACAGCAGCAGAAGCAATTCCCACCAGCCTGCAGGTTGGTAGGAAGATCTTCAGAGATCACTGCAGTTTCAAGGGCAAGAGTACAGATGAGGGACCTCTATCAGGCTTCATTTCTCTCCTCACATATGTTAAGGCATTTTTATACATTTTCTTCCCTGTTTGCATGTGTGTGTATGCATGAGAGAGAGGGAAGGAGGGAAGTCCTGCGGTGGTTTTTAGCCCAGTCTCTTACATAATCACACTGTGCTTCTCTGTTGCCAGCGACAGAGCAACAAATTTGAATTTGTTGAATGAAATAAAGATGAATTAAATGAATTAAAAGATAATTATGTTCTTATAAATTTTGTGGAAATAGGCAGCCAGATAGATGGAAGAAGACTCTTGAAGTGTCCTGACTAAAGCAAAGGCTGAAGCATGAGCTCATGTATTAGAGAACTCACTCTGGAGAGAGCTCTTATAAGTGCCTTTTCGCTGGGAGAAGCTTTAATCAGTTTGCAATCAACCACAAGATAAAAAAAACATAGGCAACCAGACTTCATCAGTTCAATAAGCACTAGAACTTCTTTTAAAAAGCAACAAACAGAAAAGTTGACCCACTCCATTACCATATCTCCTCTGCCTCCAGGTCACAGAGTCTACACAGAGTTTAAAAGCTGAGAATTTTCACAAGTAAAAGCAGCCATAAAGAAAATATCCACTGAAGCTGATTTTTCATGTATGTGCTTGTTTTATTCAAGATATGTATTTTCAGACAGCTCTGACCTTGCACAGTGGTTACTGGAGTGAAGCTATTTGGTGAAATGGCATGGGGAAGGGAAGTTGAACATAAGAGTGTGACAGCTGCTAATGTATGCCTGTCACTTTTGTTCCTTGAATACAATATCAGTTGGATCAATTATATGCTGATTTACATGAAAATGTCTTCATTTTCTCTGAAACCAAGGTTTCAAGTGTAATTCCTTTGCCTACAGCCAAGTTTGATATTGATCTTCAAGGCTAGATCCTTAAAGGTATTTAGGTGTTCTACTCCTCAGTGAAATTCTCTGCCTAACTTCACCATCCAGGATTCCTAGGGAGAAGTCTGGTTCTGGGATGATAAAGCTGATCAGTTCGATGAGCAGAGTCCTGAAGTACTACAGACACAGGCACAGACAGTGATTAGGATTTGTTTGCAGTGACAGACAGATGTTTGCAAACATGTGCCTTGTTATTATTGAATTGCTCAGCTATTGGATATGTACCCACCTCATCTGTTATTCATCTGGTATGTTGTTTTTTGTAGAAAGAGGTGAATACAGAAAGTCTTGAAAACTAGCTTTTCCTATGTTGTGAGAGCACTCTGACTTGCAGAAGGCTTAGATTAAAGGGAACCAGACTCAGTTTTCCTGCCTACCATACTTCTTGCTGGTATTGAGGAAAGCCCTGATGTGGAGCTGGTCAGGGAGTGCCAGTCAGTGCAAAATTATGGACTGTGGCTGTGGTCAGGAGTAACAGACTTTATTTCAGAGGAGAAGCCCTCTAAGGAAAGAAATACGTCAAAAGCCAAACTCTGCTCTAGGTGCTTGATATGGGAGCAGGAAGATTTACTGAGTGGCATTAAGAGGCTGGACTTAGACATGAGAAATGGAAGGAGAGGCAGGCCAGGAACATCAGGAGTACGTGCTTATAGCGGTGATGAGCATAGATGTGCTGTAGATACATTACAAAAATTATGTGCAGGATTGGTAGAGGCAATACCAACACCAGGGCTCTGAGCAGTGAATAGCATGGGCTCAGCCCTTGGTGATGGTGAGACATGAGCAAAAGGCTCTGGGGAGACCTTACTGCTGCCTTTCAGTACTTAAAGGGGGCTTATAAGAAAGATGGGTACAGACTTTTTAATAGGCCCTGTAGCCATAGGACAAGGGCTAATGGTTTTAAATTAGAAGAGGGTAGATTCAGACTAGATACAAGGAAGAAATTTTTTACAATGTGGGTGGTGAAACACTGGAACAGGTGGCCCAGAGAGGTGGTAGATGACCCGTCCGTGGAAACTTTCAAGGTCAATCTGGTAGGAGCTTTGAGCAACCTGATCTAGTTGAAGACATCCCTGCTCATTGCAGGAGGGTTGGGCTAGATGACCTTTAAAGGTCCCTTCCAACCCAACCCATTCTATGATTCTATGAAATATTGTAGGAACCTGTGGGTGATTAGCCATGACAATTAGCATGGCTTTGAGTATTTGACATGTTTCATTTTCCTAATCCCTCTTCCCTGCTCCCATATTGGTGGTTGTTTTATGGGTATGTATGATTTGACCAAACAATCTATCAGTTTCCTCTTCCACTCTGCTTCATGCAAGAGCTTGCAGCTCCACAGGCACCACGTAGGGCACCACAGAGTGGTCAAACATGCTGGTTTTGCTATGTGGGCTTCTAGGTGACTGTGGAACAATGTCCCACATCCCTCTGAGTGTGCACTCCACCATCGCTCCCCAAGTGCCAAAGGCAGAGCTGAATGTTCTCTCAGTTCTCTGCTGTTGGATGTTGCTTCATGACACGCAAGCATCACAAACCTTCACTCTGACAACTGGCTTTGCAACTGGTTAGCCAGAGCTGAGTAATTCTTTGGGCTAACCAGTCTGTGTAGAGGAGAGCATGTACTTATATACAGGTATGGTTTCTTTGCTGATCCATGCCTGTGCTGTAACACTGGTACAAGTGCCACATATAGACTTATGAAAGTTTCCCTCCTCATAAGGAAGATCAGAGATCATGTCTATAAAACAGGGGTAACTTGCCATTCACTGCTCTTTCTCCTGATGTAGACATGCTAGCAAATGACAAACAAGGAGGAAGACCAAGGTCCACCAAGGCTGGGTCATTCTAGACCAGGTATTAAAACCAGTTCTAAAAAGAACCCCAGAAGAGTCACTGTAGTGGGTGACTCCATTCTGACGGGTACTGAAGGCCCCATATGCAGACCGGACCCGCTTCAAAGGGAAGTCTGCTGCCTCCCTGGGGCCCGTGTCAAGGACCTCACGGCAAAACTCCCCGCTCTAGTGAGACCCAAGGACTACTACCCTCTCCTGGTTTTTCAGGTAGGTAGTGATGACATTGCCAGGAGAAGTCCTAAACCAATGAAGAGAGATTTCAGGTCCTTGGGGAAAGTGATTAAGGGGTCGGGGGCACAAATTGTGTTCTCCTCCATCCCTTCAGTTGGGGGGATGGATGAAGAAGAATACCGGAGAACTCAACAGATGAACTTGTGGATCCAAGACTGGTGTTACCGTCAGGGCTTTGGATTTTTCAATCATGGGTTGGTATACAAGACCCCAGACCTTTTGGCATTGGATGGGAAGCACCTGTCCTAGAGGGGGAAAAGGATCTTGGAGCAGTAGTTAGCTGGGCTCATTGACAGAGCTTTAAACTAGATTTGAAGGGGGAAGGGGGCAAAACATCAGCCCATCTGAAGTGCATGTATACCAATGCACGCACCATGGGTAACAAAGAGAAGGAGCTTGAAGCCATGATGAAATAGGAAAATTATGATGTTGTGGCTATTACGGAAACATGGTGGGATGTCTCCCATGACTGCAGTGCGCCTGCTGATGGCTACAAGCTCTTTAGGAGGGACAGACAAGGAAGGAGAGGTGGTGGGGTGGCACTGTATGTTAGGGACTGTTATGATTGCTTTGAGCACAAGTGTAGGGAAGACAGGGTGGAGTGTCTTTGCGTTAGAATCAGGGGCAAGGCCAACAGGGCAGATGTTGTAGTAGGAGTCTACTATAGGCCACCCAACCAGGACAGAAAGGTGGATGAAATATTCTATAGGCATTTAGGAGAAATCTCACGATCACTTGCCCTTGTTCTTGTGGGAGACTTTAACTTCCCAGACATCTGCTGGAAATACAACACAGCAGAGCGGGACCAGTCCCAGAGATTCCTGGAATGTGTGGGAGACAACTTCCTGACGCAGCTGGTGAGTGAATTGACCAGAGAAGGTGCCCTCCTGGACCTCCTCTTTGTGAACAGAGAAGGACTGGTGGATGATGTGGCGGTCAGAGGACGACTAGGGCACAGCGATCATGAAATAATAGAGTTCTCTATTCTTAGAGAGGCCAGGGGAGGGCTAAGCAGAACTGACATCCTGGACTTCCAAAGGGCTGACTTTGTCTTGTTTAGACACCTGCTTGAAAGGATCCCTTGGGAGACGACCCTGAAGGGTATAGGGGTCCAGGAAGGCTGGGCGCTATTTAAGAAGGAAGTGTTAATGGCTCAGGAGGAGGCAGTCTCCAGGTGCTGTAAGAGAAGCCGGTGACAGAGAACACCACCCTGGCTGAACAGGGAGCTTTGGCTGCAACTCAGGGAGAAAAGGAAAGTTTACGGCCTTTGGAAGAAGGGACTAGCCACTCACAGTGATTACAAAGAGGCTGTGAGGCTATGCAGGGCAGAAATCAGGAGGTCTAAAGCCCAGCTGGAAATTACCCTGGCTTCAGCAGTCAAGGATAACAAGAAATGTTTCTGTAAGTACGTCAGTAGCAAAAGAAAGACCAGGGAGAGCCTCCATCCCCTGCTAGATGCAGGAGGAAACATGGTAACAAGTGATGAGGAGAAGGCTGAGATCCTTAATGCCTTCTTTGCCTCAGTCTTTAATAACAAGACTAGCTGTATTGAGGGAATCCAGCCTCCTCAGCCAGAGGACAGAGACTGGGAGAACGACCCCCCCGCAATCCAGGAGGAGACAGTCAGTGACCTACTGCATCACATAGACATACACAAGTCTATGGGACCGGACGGGATACACCCGAGGGTGCTGAAGGAGCTGGCTGGGGTGATTGCCAAGATGCTTTCCATCATTTACCAGCAGTCCTGGCTGACCGGGGAGGTCCCGACAGATTGGAACCTGGCCAGTGTGACGCCTATCTATAAGAACGGTCGGAAGGATGATCCAGGAAATTACAGGCCTGTCAGCTTGACGTCGGTGCCCGGGAAGCTGATGGAGCAGCTCATCCAGAGTACCATCATACCACACATGCGGGACAACCTGATGATCAGGCCCAGTCAGCATGGGTTTATGAAAGGCAGGTCCTGCCTGACAAACCTTATCTCCTCCTACAACAGGGCGACCTGCTTATTGGATGAGGGAAAGGCTGTGGATGTTGTTTACCTTGACTTCAGTAAGGCCTTTGACACCATTTCCCACAGCATTCTCCTGGCAAAACTGGCTGCTCGAGGCTTCGACGAGCACACGCTTTGCTGGGTAAAAAACTGGCTGGATGGCCGGGCCCAAAGAGTTGTGGTGAATGGAGTTAAATCCAGTTGGTGGCCGGTCACGAGTGGTGTCCCCCAGGGCTTGGTTTTGGGGCCACTCCTGTTTAACATCTTTATTGATGACCTAGATGAGGGGATTGAGTGCACCCTCAGTAAGTTTGCAGATGACACCAAGTTGGGTGGCAGTGTTGATCTGCTCGAGGGTAGGGAGGCTCTGCAGAGAGATCTGGACAGGCTGGAGTGATGGGCTAAGGCCAACTGTAGGAGTTTCAATAAGGCCAAATGCCGGGTGCTGCACTTGGGCCACAACAACCCCCAGCAGCGCTACAGGCTTGGGGAGGAGTGGCTGGAGAGCTGCCAGTCAGAGAGGGACCTGGGGGTGTTGATTGACAGCCGGCTGAACAGGAGCCAGCAGTGTGCCCAGGTGGCCAAGAAGGCCAATGGCATCCTGGCTTGTGTCAGAAATAGCATGGCCAGCAGGGACAGGGAAGTGATCTTACCCCTGTACTCGGCACTGGTGAGGCCGCACCTCGATTACTGTGTTCAGTTTTGGGTCCCTCACTACAAAAAGGACATTGAATTACTTGAGCGTGTCCAGAGAAGGGCAACGAAGCTGGTGAAGGGTCTGGAGCACATGTCATACGAGGAGCGGCTGAGGGAACTGTGGTTGTTTAATCAGGAGAAGAGGAGGCTGAGGGGAGACCTCATCACCCTCTACAGCTACCTGAAAGGAGGTTGCAGAGAGCTGGGGATGAGTCTCTTTAACCAAGTAATAAGTGATAGGACAAGAGGTAATGGCCTCAAGTTGCACCAGGGAAGGTTTAGACTAGATATTAGGAAGTATTTCTTTACAGAACGGATTGTTAGGTGTTGGAATGGGCTGCCCAGGGAGGTGGTGGAGTCCCCATCCCTGGAGGTGTTCAAGAGTCGGGTTGACATAGCGCTGAGGGATATGGTGTAGTTGGGAACTGTCAATGTTAGGTTAACAGTTGGACTAGATGATCTTCAAGGTCTTTTCCAACCTAGATGATTCTGTGATTCTGTCAAATGCTTGAGGAGAAGGAGGAATTTTTCATTAGCATCATAAACTTCTAACCCATAATGTGGGATTTCAAATCAATCATACTTGGTTCCTCCTCAGCTTCTGCTTCCTTCAGCCTGGGCCAGATCCATCAATTGTGAAAAGCTTTCCAGTCTCACCAAATGACCACTCCACATGATTAATCACTCAGTCCACAACCATAAAGAGATCTGCCAGATCCCTAGCTGTCCCATACCTTCCAAACAGTCTCAACAAGGCAGCATGCCAGACTGATTAAGAGGCTTGCTATGGCAAACAGGAAAATCTCTGATTTTAGTTCCAGGGGAAAAAAAGAAAAGAAAAAACAATTTTTCACACAAAAAAGCTAACCACAGGTTTTTCTTACAGCCTAGGATATGTTGACATGTATGAATATCGTGATTTTGCAGACAATCCTGTAGCATACAGACATCTGCCAGAGCAGTCATACCAGTTACTCTTTCTGTTCGTATCCTGTGTTGGACCTAGATATGTAAGGCCAGTTTTCCTCTCATAAGTGGAAAGGGAGAGATGGAGACCCAGTAATATCTAGTAACTTCCTGCTTAAAGCAATCCCAAACAGTAGGGTAGGTCCTACTGAATCAGTGACATCCAGGGAATTTATCTTACTTACAGGCCCTCCTGCTTTGCCTTGCACTGGATCTTCATGTCATTTATTAGGCAGTGTTATCACTTCAACAGTTTCTGCATGGTGAATGATGAAAACATACCCCTCACTGTGCCTAGTGGCCCATGGGACATAATAGCAGGACAAGATTCTTGAAAACCTCCATGTCACAGCAATAGTGAATCTGGATGCCCAAAGAGTATCTGAATGCCCCTGAGAATTCAGTTTTACTACACAAGGACTGAATATACATTTTTGTTTCAATTAGAATCAGGTGTATAGTTTTGATGCACTTGCAAACTTACTCTCCTGGCTGAGTTTTAGAGCCATTCCAAATCTTTTGTAACAAATTTTGAGTTGTCCGTGAACCTCCAAAGTGAGATCATCATTGTCCCTTGAACTGGACATAGATACTGAGAAGTCTCAAGCTACCAAAGTATTTTTCCTAAACGTGCTTTTTCTCTGATTTGAAAGCTTTGAACGAAAATATAATTTAATTTTATTGGTATTTTACATGAAAAGTTCACCTTAAAAAAAGTGATGTCAAATTATGAGTACAGTTGCATTCTGAATTTTTTTTGTAAGGAAGAAAGTTGCGGTGTTGGAGACATATAATCCAAAGCAGCAGGTGGGATATTTTTTGTTTTTTCACCTTGGAGTGGTCAATTGCCTCCCTTAAAATAAAGGATTTAAAATTAAACCAGAGATAAATCTTGAACTCTACCTAGGGAATAGCATATATTAAAAAAGCATAAAGATTATTGTAAAGTGTTTCAGTCTGGCTCACAGCAAGTTCCCATGCTTTTTCATGAACCTATTAAATGATTTAATTTGTTAAATATGCCTCTATTCATATATAAATTGCTAATCACATAGGGTGTTTCCTCTACTTTGTCTAAAACTATGCAAAGTGCAAATGTAGGCATGTTGTCCTGTGTGATGTAGGATTTCTGCTGATGCCCTGCTTGCTTGCTTTAATGCTGTTACTTTTCACTGGTTGTCATAGCCTCCTGGTGTTGTGTGAGAAATGCAAGAAAAACAGCAGCCTGTGTGCGGGTCCAATGCATGGGAACAGACCCATCCACAGAGAAATACTTATTTACTAAGAAGTGTTTCTGTTCAGTGAAACTGGATGTTTAGAGGTATGCTAAGGGAAGAGGTAAGAGGAGTAGGGTGTGCTCAGCACACACACAGAGCTCTGGGACTGCCAGAAGAGAGATCAGACTGAGTATGACCTTGGCTGCCTTAAAGACCCTCTTTGTGTAGGCTTTCTGCTAACAAGAGGTAATGACAGCTGTTCCCAGGGTAAATGGTGAAGAGTACTTCGGGAATGAAACATCTACTGAATGTTATTTTCTGATTAGTGCCGTTAAATAATCCAGCGAGATTTGTAGCAGTATTATGGTTTCCACTTGTCACTTAAAATTATGGCAGTATCATTGCAAAGGAGGAAAAGTTCCTGCTGTATTAGTGACTCATATTTCTACTGCAGGAAGAGGAATTAAACCACCAAGCTCACCAGTCATTCTGCCTCTGACCAGGCATGTTGGTATTCAAAGAGTCCCAGGATGATAAGATTATCTTTTCAGAGACCATGGCACCCTCTCCTTTCCTGACAGAGCCCACTCATTGTGAAGCCCGCTCAGAAATGAGTCATTGGTTAAAAACTATTTTTTAAGTAATCCTCAACTGCCATACACAAAGTAAGGCACTCCATTCTGCTACTGTTACAATTAGCCAAAGTCAGGTAGATGATCAGTGGGGAGCTACATACAGAGAATACAAATACAGGGAAAACTTCCTTGTGTGCCATAATGACAATAGAAGTAGAACAGAATAGTGCCGTAGGGAATGCTGCTGTTTCTCACCTCACCCTGCTCTCTTTTGCACTGTATTTTCCATACATTATCTTGTGAAATGAATTCCTGAATAATGACAATAACACAGCCTGTAATTCAGTGAATTTTCTTTAGAGAGCAGGAATTAAGATTCCAAACTGCAGGTGTCAGTGCTAATTTTGGAAAACTTAAGTACCTTATTGAGGATTGCAATATAAGTGGTTCCAATAAATTCCCATGGTCTCTCCGGTTCCAATTTAAAAGGCAAATAGATAAAATTTGCAAAACACTAGTTTTCCTGTTGGCAGTGTGGGGATCCCATTACATAATATATACCGTAAAAAACCAGTATCTTTATACATGTGAGTGTCTGAACTGTGTGCACACACATATATATATGTGTATGTGTGTGTGTGTATACACATTCTGTCATGCATATATAGTAGCTTCCTCTCCAGGGCTATTATTCTTTAATGGGTCACAGACACACAGAATATAATAATTAGCCATGGAAAAAAACCAGTTAGAGAGAGTTCATTCCCTTTTGCAACAGGAGGTTATAATCCCTAGTGGAGAATGTGCATGCTATTAAGCTGATACCTTAGAACATACCGGAATGGTTTCCCATGTGAAGATACTGACAGGATTATTTGTTTTTATCATCCTGTGCGGGATTTAATAATGCAGGGTGGAAGAGCTGTCTGGAGAGGAAGTCACAATTCAGTACAGTTTTCTTCTTTTTTTTAATACTAATTATGCTCATTTTATTTTTGCCTTGTCTTACCTCCTTTCCTCTATTCACTCCTTTCTATTACATATTAATAATAGAGCAAGATCTCCTTTTTAAACCTCCATAGCGTAGAGGGCCTACTACCATGGGGCTGACATTAGAGCTTTTACGTTAAGGTTATCCTATGTCTTTTGAACAATTTAAGGGTGGAGCAAGGTGACATGATCAGCAGCAGAATAGCATTGACTTTAGAGTAAGCCTGACTCAAGGGGCAGCTGAGGTCACTCAGTTACTTGTCCTGAAAAGGACAAGTGATACCTCAAGGGGGTAACTGCACAAACCCATATGTGTAAGCCACACATGGAGTTTCCCTCATCACAGTTCTCCAATGTGTATATTTGCCAGACAAAAATTTTGGTATGCCAGAATGGCCTGGTTGGGGTCAAGATGTATGGGTACTCCTGCTCTCAGATGGAAAGTGGAGAACTATGGTGGGCTGTGTTTTGAGGCCTCCTGGGGAGCAAGTTCCCAGGCACTCAACTCAACAAGAGCCTCTGCCAAAAGCGTAGGAAAGAGGCCAACTTGTCTGAGGCCCCTCGGCTTGCAGGGACTTGAGAGAATTTGACAGAAGCACAGAAGCAAATGGCATCAAGAGGCAAATAAGTTGTATTTTGTCTCTGGTTGTATTGTTAGTGGAACCAAAGTCCACTTTTTTCCTCCTGATTCTGTGGTATTGCATACAAATATCAATTTCTACTCCAACAGTCCACTGATTTCTTTGAAAAATGAGTTACTTCTAAAGTCATTTGTATCCACTCTTTATGTATGCATTGCATTTTCCATTAATTTCTTCTCTAAAAATTGTTTGAGAAACCGTATCAGGTGTCAAGTATAATCTAGGAACAATGTTTTATCTAATTTAATATTTACATAGGAAAATTTTTTGAAGGTTTCAAGATTTCCATATAAAGGCTATATTATATGTTATATTATAAATTCAGCCACAGGCTACTTTTGACAACTGTAAAAACCACTGTTAGGAACAACAATGTTTGAAATCATACAGATTTAATCCTATGAGCCAACCCCCACCCCACAAATACTGAAACGAAAATTATGCAAATCAAAATCTGATGAATAGGAGGACATAACTTTGCTGATATCATTATATCTATAAACTATGGTCTGTAATTAAAAGGGATTGGAGCTGTAGGCATGCTGTTGTCAGAAAATATACAATTTTCCTTACTCTGAAGTTATGGAGAATTTTATTTTAAGTATATCATCTGTCTTAGAATTGTCAGTCTGTGCAATATACATTGGTACACAAATGTTATACATTGCACTGAACATCGTCTGCAGTAAGACAACTGGTCCCATCTGTATTTTTCCAAAACTAGACTGCAGGGGATGTGGTTGCATATCTGTAGATTTTGATGTGTTTGGTATTTACCTACCTGGAGCTGTTAAATGGGCTTCCCAGGTACATTTGCCTAAAATGAAGAATTACCTTTGGATAGAAGACTTTCAAACTGGAAAATGTAAATTGCGTTCATTGCCAAAGACCTGCACCCCTCCTGGTGTGTTAAAAAACCCAAATTCCATCCTGATTCACTTTCATCTGTACATGTCATGTTACATTTTATTCTCTTTGGTGTCTAGGACCACAAGCTGCCTAATTATGTGTCACTTTCCATTGAAGTCAGGTTTTGGATTTCCTGCCTTTGAATGGACACCAAGAAGAAATAATTTTCCCACCCTTCCAGGTGACAGCATTTTTGTTCATTGGCTCTCTATTGGCTGACTTAATGATCCAGCATTAAAAAAAAAGTGCCACTGGTGAGCATAACTAGAACTTTCAAACATCTCAGGGTTTAGGGGTTTTTTTTGTTTGTTTGTTTCATGTTGCTTTTCATTTCATTGAACAACATTTGAGATGCCTCTTTGGAAACATCAAACATTGATTTGTGTCCCAAGTTTGCAATTCTTTTTCAAGTGCACTGATGTTTTTCTCCCCCTTTCTCCCCCTTTCTCCCCCTTTCTCCCCCTTTCTCCCCCTTTCTCCCCCTTTCTCCCCCTTTCTGCCCTCCCCTCCCCTCCCCTCCCCTCCCCTCCCCTCCTCTCCTCTCCTCTCCTCTCCTCTCCCCTCCTCGCCTCGCCTCGCCTCGCCTCGCCTCGCCTCGCCCCGCCTCGCCCCGCCTCGCCTCGCCTCCCCTTGCCTCCCCTTGCCTCCCCTTGCCTCCCCATCCTTTTTTTCTTTTTTTCTTTTTTTTTTGAAAAATCAGCCTGATATATTCTTCATGTGGAGTGACAGAATCTGATTGCCTTCCTGTGCTTGAAACTAGTGGTATAGCGTGAGATTCTGTTAATTCGTTTGTGTTAGATTTGCAGTCAATTAATGGATGACTTGCCCATTTCCTTTTGTTTTGTGACTGGGGACCACCTGGAAGATCTGGGCTCCACCTTCTTTGCTACCCCCATCAGGTATTTATGCACATGGATAGGATCTCCCTGAGCCTTCTCCAGGCTGAACAGTCCCAGCTCTGTCAGCTTCTTGTGTATGTCAGGTGTGCTAAGCCCTTTATCATCTACTTGGACCCTTGCTGGACTCCAATGTGTCCATGTCTCTCTTGCACTGGGGAGCCCAGAGTTGGACCCAGCACTCCAGATGTGTCTCATGAGTGTTGAGCAGAGGGGAATTATCACTACCCTCAGTCTGCTGGCAATGCTTCAGTCTGATGGCAATGCCCAGATTCTGTTGGCTTTCTTTTCCACAAGGGTACAGTGCTGGTTGATGTTCAACTTTGTGCCCTCCAGGTCTCCCAGGTCCTTTTCTGCAAAGCTGCTTTCTAGCTGGTTTGCTCCCAGGCTGTACTGGTGCCTGGGATTGTTCCTGCCCAGGTACAGGATTTTGCACTTCCCTTTGTTGAACTTCATGAGATTCCTGTTTGCCCACTTCAAAGGGAAATGTTCAACCTTCTCCCTCCTTTCAAGTGGTAAAATTGACAGTCGAGGAAAAAAACCCCAAACGCCTGAAAATTTGTTGCTTCTGCCAAAGGAGGATTAAAAAAATAAGCAAGGAAATGCAACCCATCTCTTTACCTGTAATAGGATTTACCACATTTACTTTCCTTCCTAGTGTTAGACTTTGCTGAAGTAAATCCCATTATATTTAATAACTGTACAGATTAGGGAGCCTTCTAAAATGGACTGATCAGTATTTAATAACACAATTTGAACACCTGATGTATATGCTGAAACTGAAAATTGAATAAATAATAAACATTCTTTTAAAGGATTTTTCTGTGATCAACACTGACCTCAGTGTCTCTTACTAAAAAATATATAATTTATTTTCAGTGGAAGTGGAAAAAAGGTTACTGCCTACATTATTTCAAGACCTGGGAAAGAAGGATGAATAAATAATCCCTGTGGAGAGTCAACTAAAAAATATTATTTTCCTGTATGAAAATCTGGGTTATTATCATTTGCGCAGTGTCTTAAGACAAAGAGTTAGAAGAGGAGGATAAATTTGCTAGGTTGAGTCACAGGAGACCTCTTATAAGATATGGTTGGGAATCAGTGTAGAAGACACACAAGTAAAAGTAGGTTGAATGTGTATTTTCATGTAATAAATGTTGGCAGTGCAGCCTGTGTAATACATTACTGCTGACCTGCACTTTTAGTAGCACTTCTACAACCCCAATGGTTTCAATAACACTTTAGATACCATTTCAGAAACATCAAACCCTTCGTCCTTTTGTTTAGCTTTTTCAATTTGACATAACCCTTTTTTTGTTACATGTCCTGAGGTTGTAAATCTTTTTTTTTTGTGTACTGATCCATTCTCACTGAAGAGAACTGATAGCAGAATTTGGCCCTAGGTATTTTGTACGTTTACTCTCATTTTCCATGTTTCATTTGTAACTACTACTTATAGAATTTTCCTTGGTATAATGCTGGTTTATTTCAAGTGAAAATCTTATAGTGAAAATCTAAAGAGAAAATGTGTAGAGACGATGCTTTTATCAGGAACCACTGCTTGTCAAAAATTAAACAAAAAGAAGTGAAATGGAATTACAACAGTGTCCCGTCCTGCAACATCATCTTTTATTCAGGCACTAGTGGACACTAAAGAGATTGCTGGCTAAAGAACACATTATGTCTTAAAATGCTTATGTCTGACTGCCTGAAAATTGGATACAAAATAGGCAATAGCGACCTAGTAAGAAAATGTGAACTGGTGTAAATTGATTTAGTACTGTAGAAACCAGTAAGAAATATAACCCAGTGAGCATCAGCCCCCCCAGTCTTTCAACACTGTGGCTTTCTGTTCAGAAAACTGAATTTAACACTTTGAGTGGCTGCTGTATTAAAGTAGACACACAGCCACTCATTTTGCATAAGCAAAATTCTCTGGTATTTCTATATGAGTCTGTGTTTTGTTGTTTATAGCAAATATTAAAAAGCCTATTGGGCTCACATATCTTTAAAATGTATCGTAACTGCCACCTTCAATTTAAAATGTAATTTTTATGAATGTACAGTGTAGTTTTCTCATTCAGGGACATTTAGAAGGCTAGAACAGACCAATGAGTGCATCATGTACAAGTTGGTATCAAGGCAAGGACAATGCAAAAATTTAATAAAAATAGAGAAACTAAAATATTGAAAAACTGAACAGAAGGCTTTATTGATGCACGTGCTCAATACTGTGTCTCTAGAAAGAGCAGGCATAGAAATCTCAGCACATAATTAAATTTATTACTTAATTGGCATAGCAGAGGCTTTAGGGAATAACTCACATGACTGCAATATTAATATACAAGGGTATAGCTGGCTCAAGAAGTCTGGGCTCATAAAAGGAGGAAAATATATTGCTTTACAGTTAAGAATATATAGAAAAAGAGGAGACAGGAACAAACTCCAGTGAAAGTCTCTGCTAACAATAAAAGGAGAAGAGAATGAGACAACAGTCCTTACAAGGGTCAACTGTGATGATAATTTTAAAGAGATAAAGCAGCTGGTCCTTTTTTTTTGTAAAAGTAACATTTCTCCAAAAAGTAAGAGTTGCACATCTCTTGGTGAAGGAGATCACTGGATATGCAGGTTTTTTCTACTCTGCTAGGCTTCCAGACCAGGTGAGGGCCCAAACTTGTTTTGAAGCGGGCAGCTTTGAGATGGCACAGCACATTCTCCTAGGAGAAAACTTGGAGTATCTTTCATTCTTCTTTTCAGACAGAGGAACTTCTCATACTACACGTTTTGCAATGGTATCAGGTGATGGATATCAACAGAGAGGCTATTGAAGTGCTAAGGCTTGGACAACAGGCCCAAGCCAGAGTTGACCTATAGATGAATCCTGTATATTTTATAACTGATAACCATTGTGCTAGTAGGTATTGTACTAAGTTATAACAACCCACTTATGCTGGTGTAAAAAGTGCTAAAGCATTGAAATACTGCAGCCTGAACAACAGGCCCCAAGCTGAAGCTGCTAACTTAGCATGTAGTCATTAATAAAATATGTAAACTCTCTAGTGAAAGACAAAATATAATCAGTAGTGAGGAGAGAATGTATTCAACTTTCCTTTCGCAGCCTTGTTCAAGGCTGAGAACCCAAGTATTTGGTCTTGTTAGAAACTCCCTTGGTTCCCCCCCCGAGCCCTGGCCAGGCTTTGGGTGGAATCCAACAGGAGAATGAAACCAGAAATTTTCTGCTCAAAACAAAGGTGCCAGCTATTCTGGCTTGTCGATCTCTAGTATATAAGGCTGGACCCGCTCACAGTGACTTTGGATGCCTCACCTGTGGATGGACGCACCGCGTAGGATTTCCCACTTGCCGGGACAGGCTCTCCAAATCCTCGCTGTAACCGGGGCTCCCCAGCGTCTGCGGATCTGGATGATGATGATAATATATGCAAGTGGTGATGTATTTCTCTTAATCACTATTCTCTCTCTCGTGTAGTAATGATTTGATGCATTACCCTGTATTTTCCTGTTTGTTGCTTTAAGTGCACTATTCTGCTTTTTCTTACTACATGTTTTCTGTATTATGCTGTTACATTATTTGGTTATCACCAGTAAAATACACCTACTCTTTTCACTCTGGTGTCCGAGTTTAATTGGTATCCTTAATCAGCAAAACAGCTATCCTGGGCCTGAGGAGCACCACGAAACAACAGCTAAAAAGGCATTCCTGGCTGCCCCCAAGGAAATGTGTAATGAGATCAAAGGCTGTAGGAGCACCAGAAACTATCAATCAGATGGGCTGTAGATTTAACCAAACCATATGAAAAGCTCTTGCAATATGCTGAAAGAAATTTCTTGACACTGGAACTTAAAAGAAAGTAATTAAAACTAGTTATTCTTTATTATGAATAACAGGAAAAAATTAAATGGGAATTTAAAGATGAAAGGCATGATTCTTTGGAAAGGAAGGAGAAGGGACAAAAGAATAAAGACAATGGACAGACTTTAAAAAGCCAGGTCATAACCTTTCTGCTGAAGGAAGGTCAAAGAAAAAGATTTCAGGAGAGTTAGCAGCTTCCAAAAAGAAAGAAATGTGTGCAATGTCTGTGCAAAGGAAGGACAAGGCAACAACTTCACTAAATCATGAGTGCTTGCTGGGCCTGAAGAAAATGTTGAACTGTCAGTCTGTTATTGAGGATGAGAAGACCTTGTATGCACAGCACCACAAGTGCAAGAACCGAGGCACAAGTATCAGGGCTGTAAAATGTAGCAAGAATATATTTTATCAGTACAATAATAGTAAGGAGAAGACCAAGAAATAACTAAAAACCCCCAAACATCTAATTGCAGATTATGCTAAAAAGGTGGAAAGAATTTAGTTGTGGCCATTACATTGAGTGTGCATTGATCAGATGATTAATACCATTAACACCAGTGACAGGAAGCCCAGAACGTCAGACTGGTGAAAGAATATGTTTGAATGTTTGGATAGGTTAGTGTCTTCACACTGAATGGACTTGAAACTTCTTCAAGAGCAAACAGAAACAATGTCAGAGCCATTAACTATTATTCTGTAAACTTACTCAGAAAGGATGACATTCCAGAAAGGGCAAACATATTACCTGTCTTTAAATGTAGTAAAAGAGAAAAAGAAAATTACAGACCAGTCAGCTCAACTTTAATGTCTAGAATGGTTGCAGAGGAAATAATCAAAAAGCTTGGAAAATAGCTAAATGACAAATAGCTAAAATAGATTTGGAAAAAAAATTATGTCACATCAACTAAATTTCTTTCTATGAAGAATAGCAGGCTTTTCAGATAGATAAAAAACCAACTGCCTTTAGTAAGCTGGTTGGCTATCTGTCAGATCCTGTTCTCCTAAAAAACCCTAGGCAAAACCTGTCTTGATGAAATTACCATGACATGAAAAAAGGGACTGGGCAACTGTGCTCACAAAATACATCCAAAAGTTCCTGGTCAAAGTGAGAAAATATTTCAAATTATGTTCTAAATGGATTTTCCAGTGTCAGTTACTTCTTCCATCAATGACATTTTTAAAGAGTATATTTATTTCATGTGCAGGTGGTAAACTGGAAGCAGTTGGAAGAACTATGGTGGACAGTATTTAGAATTCAGAATAACTGGCAAATTGGATACATTGCCTGAAAAATAGAAAAGGTGTGACTTGATGTGGATAAATGCAATAAATCAAGGATATAGCAATTAGAATGGAAATTGTAACCTGTGAGGGAAGAGTTGAGAAAGCTGAGAAAAGATGGCGACATGGTAACGCTCCTCAAATATGCAAAGGAGTCTACAGAGGAAAAAAGGAATTAACAGTCTGCATGCATGTTAGTATGAAGAAGAGAGGTGGTGGTTTTTAAATGGTAGGAAGGGGGTTTCTGGCTGTACATCAGGAAAAAAACCCTCTAATTAGCCACAGTGGACCTGTGTACTAAGAAGATATTGAACACCACAACCTTTTGATGCAAACATGAGTTAGAAATATTGAGTATTGTTAATCTTGCCTGGACATGCACTAGGTAACCTCTGGAGTTCTCTTCCACATCTGTTTTGCATTAGAGAACAATCATTAACTATTACAGAGCTGTAATTTTATTCTATTTGAGGGCCAATAGAACTTTTGTAAGACATAATTTGTTTTAAAAAAATGTTCAGTATTCTTTTCTACATCTTTTCTTCCTTAACTTTAGCTAACTCAGTTCCTCTGATTTTACCTGTAGAAAATGAAGGAAAGTGAAAAAAAACCTGACAGGTATTTCAAAAAGTCTCTAAAAATCTTTAAATAACTTTCCATGTATTGACACTTAGTCCCTTCACCTAAGAAAACAAATGCTGTAGGTTGTACTGAAAGGGGAACTGTGTTTTCGGTGGTGTAAAGCTTCTGTATCAACATGTGTGCAATGTACTGAACATTAAACCTCTCAGTTGGGGCAATATGTTTGCGCCTCTATGTTCTAAAGCTAGTGGATGGAGAAATTTGTAGATTGACTTGGAATAGGCAGATGCTCTGCTCAGCTGGTGAGAATATGGAGGAAGAGCATACGTGTGGGCAGAAGGTGAAGGACGCAAGGGACTGCGCATTGCCTCTCAGGGCATGGCGGTATCCAACTGCAGAGCTCTGTGACAGAGATCTGTCTCATTTTCACTTTGACTATACCACTGAGTGGGGCTTATAGGCTCACAGGTATGGCAAGGGACACACGCTGCCCCTTCCTGTGGTCGCGGTGCTGTGGGGCTGCAGAGAGTGCCAGTGAAACTGTGCCCTAAGGAAGAAGTCAGGTGATAGCTGGGGTGGCTGCAGCACCGCTGGGGAAGCTACTTGGGTTAGATAACAAGGTGTTAGTGAGAAGGATGTAGGGAGAAGTTTAGAGTGCAGAGGATAGGCTGAATGACCCAAGCTGTCTTTTTTGACATGATCTTCTGTAGTATACTGAGTAGCAATAAAAATAATCAACCACCAAAACTTTGCAATTACTCTTTGTGGTCAGGATCCTCCTTTGAGGTCTGTGTAGCCAGTTTTGACTGACATTGTTCCTCCTGAATAAGCTGAACTCCCAGAAGCATTCACTTGTTCCAGGTAGATCAGATAGATAGCAGAATTTACTGTAAAACATATTATAGTAGGAAAAGGAAGTAAAAGAAAAAGATGACATTTCTGGTTTGCTTTAGGTCAATAAATGTAGCTTTCTTTCAGAGCTAAATTTTCTCAATGTAAAGTATGAAAAGACCCCTTCAGAGGATAAAAGAAATATACAAATGCTCCAATTTTATTTACCATGGAGCTAATTTTCACATGCCTTACCTATAATTTTAAGTATCATAACACTGTGGATAATAGATATATTTGCTATGCTTTGGTGGCTGCACTAAAATATAGTGAATATAGTAATCTCTGGAGTCAAACTGCTCCTATTTCCACTAATATCATAATATTTTAACTTTTGTTAAGTAATGTCTGTACAAAAATCTTGTCCTTTTTGTTGTTCTTTACAGATATTTTTGTAGTTGTATATTAAAGTGAGCAAATAGTTCCAGAAAGAAATATGGTCTTCTCTTCTAGTGACTAGTATACAGGAGATAAAATGAGACTGAAATAAGTTGAGATAAAATGCAGGGGTGGCAGTCATGTCTCACTAATCAAGGGAGAGGATTTAGTTACTCCATTCCTTTGGATCTTTCTATTCTTGTTATTTAGATACGTTTTACCACCTTTAGCTGCCATTGCAAATAGTAGTGATGAGCTTCTGTGATAAACACCCTTTAAACATCTTTGCTTGAATCTCTGCATCAGAACACCTGAACATCTGCTGCAGATGATGAAATAAAATTAACTCAAATTTCACTTAATTTCCTTCTTTGTAGGCTGCCCTGTCCAACTCAACAGCTTTGCGAGAGACAAGACTTAGCAAAATTCAGAGCAGCTGAGTGTATTTCAGACCTCCATCATCTGTCACTCTGCTCGTAGATTCCGTGCCTTTATTTAATTTCAAAGACCTTCAATCTCACTGGGTTTTTTGGTGCAAAATTAAAATCATGGCTAAAGAAGTGTTTTACACATTCTGCCTGAAAAGAAACATTTTGCTTGATAGTGTGATCTGGTTTAGTCAGCGGCATTAGGAGGTGTGGGAGGGTTAAACATCCTAAGTGGCCAGCAGGCAGAAGATAAAATTAAAACTCTGCTTGAGGTCCCTTCCTATCATGTCAAGGATGAAATGAAGTGCCTGTTAAACTCAAGAGAGTGTCAGAAGATTGAGGCTAGCAGGCTCTGGGACTGCTGGGTATGTGCATCCTCCCTGCTCATAGGAAGGAAAGAGAGTGGTGCCGTGTTAGCTGTGCAAGCCTTGCATCTCTCTGCTCGTTACCTTGCACGCTGACCCCTGGCTCTGAAATGCCGGTGAAGACAATCCCACAGCATGCAGCTGGGTAGCACTCAGCTGGTCACCAACCACAGACTTGTTTCCGTCAGCCCTGACTGCGGAGTCGTATCTGATGTTGTGTTAGTTAACATATCCCCTCAAGTCTTGTTCTCGTACAGCTCATTAGGCACTCTCCAGCTTTTTTATATTGACTGAGGGTTATGCTGCCAAATGCATCCACAGTTTGTAATATGTTCATTTTTTTGCAGGTCAGCTATGTAAAAGGTATTTATGCCATTTCACTGGCTTGTGCAGATATCTTAAAATTACAGTAATACACAACTTGTGAGGTATTCCTCCACAGTGTGATACAAGTTCATAAAATGGCCAAAACCAGAAACAGAACTGCTTGGAGTATTTAACCCAAAGAAATTTCAAGCCTTTGTGAAAAAAAGAAAAATATCTCCACCAGCTGAGTATTTGTCACTTCTTGCTTGGAAAGTATTTGGCTGGAAAGCTGCAAGAGCTTCTGGTAGAAGCTGACATTTTGCAAGACAAGCAGCTGCACTCTCACTCTTTTTTTTTAAAGAATTTATGTAGTAAAAAATCAATTTTTCCTTTAAAATATTCAGGACAGAAAATTTTCCACTAGTGCAACAGGGAAGGAAAATTTGGTACTGAATTCCTTAACAGATTGCTTCAAGCTAACAGCCTAGTCTCAAGTCAGTATAAAGTGACATAATTACAACTATCCAGCCTGGTAAGGAATTAAATTCCTGCAGAGCTCATTTTCATCTGGACATTATGGCTTCAAAAAATATTTTTGATAGCAAATGCCCCTTTTTTCCCTTCTGTTGAAGAAGCAGTTGATGGATCCTGTTTTGATTCTGCAAAAGGTTTAAAATAATAGAAGTCTTCGGGTCCTCATTGTGTTGCTTTCTATTTCTTTCCTCATTTGGAAAAAAGGGCACACTTCAGGTCTGAAAGAAAAGCAGAAGACTTCTAAACCAAACACAATTTAAGAACATCTATTTGGAGTTCATTTAGTTTATGTAGCAGGTAGACTATCTTTGAAAGAAAGGGTAAAAAGAGAAAGGTGATATTTATATCTTTGAAAGAGAGAAAGTTATCAGGCTGTTGATTGCATTACTGGAGGGATGGATCATATTATGTGTGGTACAACTTCTAGCTCTGCTGAGTCAGTATTTTTTCTATTCAGCAGAGTTATGCATTTTAGCTCCCATGCTAATTTTTCAAAGGTATTTTGTGGGTTTTACCTAAGCTACAGGTCTGAGGATTAGAGATAGAATGATGATTGTTTGAGAAATGTTCATCTACTGGCAATTGTCTAATCCTTTATAGATTGTCTGGGTCAGTTCATTCTGCTGTGAAGTGTTTGCTTAGTTTCACTGACATGATTACCCTGATGTGCTGGCTGAAGAATGTAACATACCTGGATGTACAAGAGAAAGTCTGACAGGATATTTAGGGTGGTACTTTGGGTTTGCTAGTGAAAATCAAAACTGAGATGCAGGCATACAGCAGTTGTACGTCCATCGTCCTGCAGCCTCTGCCAGCAACAGCATGACTTAAGGGCTATAACAGTGGTAGTAGCCACCCTGTGCAAAAGGACTATGAAATTTTCACAAGGTTTAAGGAAGCCATTTTGCTGAGTTTGCACACTGAGAGCTGCAGGGTTGAAGTTTGGCCCTCGTGGTTTAAGGGTATGGCATTTCACCAGGATGCCTGGGGGCAGACAGAGGCTCTTTGTGTCTGCCAAGTTGCCTTTGCAGACAGGATGTGCAGGACTTTTTTCTGAGCATGGATCTGATTCTTCAGGAAACTCAATGTCAATCAATCATAAAATAGGAGCAAGCTGTAGCCCCTAGTTGCGATGCTGTTCTGATCTGTCTCTTTTTTTCCCAAGGGCAGCCAAGGAGACCCATAAAGAGGTCAGGTGGGGCTGGCAAAATACGACAACCACGGTGAGAGGGCAGGGCCTGCCCGTAACTCCAAGACATATTTATATTTAATATTAATGAAGAATGATCCATCAGCAGATGGAACTATAACTAATACTTGCTCTGCTGTTTGGGTTAATTATTTAAAGCCAACATTTGTGACCATGCTAGGCAGCTTTTATTTAGAGTGTATTTTGGCTAGAATTAGATATTAGTTGACAAAAATATGTGAGAAATTAGAAACAAAGTTTGTGGGGATTAATTAAGTTTAAATTTATCATAAACCTAAGCTCTTGAAGAGATCTTTGGCACCTGTTAAGTCATTTGATCTCTGAGGGTTGGGGGTGCCCTCAGAGTGCTCTAATTACATGCACATATCAGGGCCCATGGAATGCCTTGGCCATGCCAAGACTTCTGAGGCCCTTGACTGCTTCTAAACATGAAACTGTGCCCAGCTTACCTGCATCATGCCTGCTCCCCCCCTCCTGATTCCCCTAAATCAGGAATATTTATCTATCAGCTCCTCTTTTTCCAGGAAACTGCTGCAGGAGGATAAGCAGAGGAGACAATAAGGGTTTAAAAGCTGTGACACTGTGAAATATGAACTACCACACTTCACTGCTCATGCAACAACTCTCTCTTCCTATACAAGGCAAAGTAAAACACGCTGGGAAACATCTGCCCCTATCAGCTTGGCACTTTCATATCTGAATGGAGCGTACCAGCACCCATGGATATGGCAATGGTTGGCTTGGGTGTTGATCCTTAATTTTGTGTGGGTAGATGAATTTGAATCTGTTCTTTCTGAAAATGTAGCATATCAGACACCACAGACTGCATTCTGGCAATTTTCCCCAATCGTTACTATCTAGGACTTTCCTCGTCTAACTCATAGAGACCACGATCAAAGAAAAAGCCCTCAAAAGATGCCTCCCTGTCTTTTTCTTAGACATGTGGATACAAAACACAGTGGACAAGTAATCTATCATCCCCAGATTCTCTCTATGGACTGAAATGTCTACAGGCAGAAGGCATGTGTCCCCCAAGTCCTCCCTGTGGAAGCTGGTACCTCTGACAATCCCCTTCCATGGAAGAAATTCCCTTGAAAATCCCAGAACAACGAACTTGTAACTGGAGCCTCCCTTTTTCTCTAGTGTGGCTATTCCCAGTGACTAGGAGTCTGAGTTGTCCTGGAACTGATGAATTTGGAGCTGGACTTGCAAACTATAGCTTTGAGAGGTGGCCTAGTGATCTCTTGAAGAAGGAGTAAGAGGATAAACAAGGAATTGGGATCTGGGGATGAAGAAAAGGTGTGGCAAAACCAGCTTCAAGAATATCTTCCATTTGTACATTGAGGTCCATTCTATATGTTTATAGCTTTTCTAAATGTGTGTGCACTCTAGGGAAGCGTGGACTCTAGGGAGGCTTAAGCAGAAATGGGACTTGGCATCCCATGTAAGAACCAAGCTGTCAAGCATGTTTGCATTGAAACTTCAGTACAAGTTGGAGTCCCTCACTGTCTCTAAGCATAGCAGGGCCATGTGTGATTTCACATATGCCCACCACATTGTTTCAGCTGGGATCTGATTCATGGACAAAGACTGGAAATGGGCTGATGATGCTGGGAATACTCCATAGGGGTGGATGACACTGGGGAAATGATGGATTCAGCTACTGAAGGGCTGAGCTGACCTAACCCCAGGAAGAGCAATTATCAAGCAGACCAAGAAGCATTTTCAGAGTGATGACATGGGCCTGTGGCCATGTGCCTCACTAGCTCAAGATGCCTATGAGCTTCAGCTGCTTTTCACTGAGAAAACATGGCATGGAAAAGGGTATAAATTGCACTGATACAGTGGGCTTGGCTTTTGATCTCCGGTAGTGCAGTAAAGGTCCCATGTGGGATTATATATAGAATATACATAAAAAAATAAAGGCAGTGTAAATGGGATAGACATATCAGTTCTGCTCACAGTTAGAAGCTGCAGTGATCTCTGACTTCTGACACTTCCACATGCATGTGCTTTCTGTAGAGAAAATACCGAAGGGAGATATTGTTCTGCAATAGAGGCAATGACACTCTATACAAGTACTTGGTTCTACTGCAATAGTTCAAACTGTTCAACAGATGGAGAGGCTGAACCAAGTCCAGTATTTCTGTCAGAATAATGTTCATGAATACCCTATATTGTGACTTAAAGGATAAAAAGGATTCACTATGCTTTACAGGACAGGCAATATATATATAAAAAAAAGCAGCAGCAGCTGTAGATGTTCCTGGGTGTAGGGACATTCAGACTGTTTGATAAGACATTCTAGGTTGTCCTATGTGAAGAATTTACAAGGTTTTCCCTTGGCATCTATGTCCTCTCACATGAGACCCCCAACATGGTTCAAGGCCAAACGCATGTCAATGTCTACAGAGGGTTTTTTTTGGGCATGCTTAAAGGGGAGTTCTTTCAAGACAGACTGTTTGTCTTCACTAGTTCTGTCAAGGGGTAGAATGGATTAGTTCATCCTGACATAAATTCTTACACTGTGTATGAGATTTTTACCTAGAATTGTTTGGGCTTTATTACTTTAGTATTTTTTTGTTACTCTGTTAAAGAAATAAACAAAAGCCTACAAATAAATAGTTACTCCAGAGATTAGAAAACTCAAACAGAAATCATTAAAATGAATTTGTAGGACTAATATCCTAGTTTCTTTGCAGAAATCAGTTGGCCAAATAAATGCATATTAAACATCGAAGGAAAAATTTCCATTTTTAAAAAATATAATCATCTACTGTTATTTTTATGATCCCCTTTAAAGTTTCTGGCAACCTTCATATGCAGCACCAAGTTTTCTTGAGTGCTTTGCCTAATTAGTTTGCAGAGGACTGACAGCTGACATGACTTCCATTAATCAGTTCTGATACTCTACATTAAATTTTCTTTTACCTTGTGTATTAATTCAATGCTGAGGGGCTGTCAGGAAGTGGTTGAAAATCCCTCTGGGATTGTACATTTGCTTGAAACTGAAGTGTAGGAAGATAATAAATCATGTGAATTTCTGGCACTTCTCCCCTTTTGTCATTAGACTTTTGGAGCAATTAAAGCCTGACAGTTCAGCCACATTGAATCCCTTGTCTTGCTTAAAAATGAAATGCAAGGATTGGTTTTTCTCAAACAGAATCTTTGTTTTTCTGGATTTTCAGCTGCATTTGTAAACAGCTCATTCCCTTGCTTCATTGATTGTTTTCCATGTCATGACAGGTCTTTTTAAATCTATGAATTTTTATTATTTTTTATTTTTAAGAATAATCAGGAGAATTGATAAATGATAGAAAGAGAAGAATAATATTGCTAGCTACCTTCAGTGAGAATTTAATGTATTATCTTATTTCCATAATATAAAGTCAGAATTATTATATTAAAATATTTTTGTTTGTGGGCATAGAATTTCCCATAGAGTCTAAGGGAATGGAAGACCCAGCTTCAGTGGGACTTAGAGGTCTAGCTTCTTTTGAAAATTTCCTTCTTCAGTAAATGTAGAAACTCATAAAATAGAAATATGTGTATTTTCATGACTGGCTTCTGCCTCAGAGAGCTGATGTCAAAGTTTTCCTTTCTTACTGTTATTAAGATGTGTTCTCTGGTTTACCTCAAATATATCAAGGTTTCTTGGACTGAAAGAAATGCAAACATTTATGTTCTGGACCTGTATCCCTAGAGCTTTCCCCCCCACCCCCCGCCTCAGTTCTCTTTACTTAGCTAAACTACTAGTAACAATAAAGAGATCCTGTTAATGGGATTGAGATCTAGGCTCAGGTAATGTACAGGACCTTTAATATATCTCTATATATACATACAAAATCAAATTTTTATATATTTAAGCACTTATAAAAACATGTATGGTGTGAGTTTATGTAATCAAGATGTGGTAACACATAATATTTTTATAAACAATAATCGACGGTAAAGATTACACATTTGGCAATTCAGTTAGACTTGGATGAGATTATCTTTGTGTAGACTTAACTCCTCTTTGCCACAGCTAAGCATTTCATCCCCACCGGCCTTTAGATAGATTTTACGTTCTAGCCAGCCTACAATATACATGAATTTTTTGGCACTTGGCTTTTTGCAGTTTCAGTGACTGTCACTTTTTTCCTCATGTTTCATCTGAAAAAAGTCTCACATAATTTAATGTCACATAGAATTTCCAGTATTAACTGGAAAAAACATGTGGGGGGACCACTTAAAATCCAAGGGAATCTGTCATTCATTTGTCCGAAAGGAGCTTTACTAAATATTAAAGAAACATATTTACATAACTGCACTTTTGGCACATACAGATGTTTCAAGGTAAGAAGGTGAGCATCCAAAAAGTACCTTACCTGATGTTCCATTAGCAAGTTGCATATATGAGTTGAAAAGGAGCTCGATACAGTCCAAACCCTTTAGTGGTTAATAATCTAACATTTCTACTAAAAAAAATCTTAATTTTTTTATGATTCAAAGGACAAGATGGTTGAAATTATTAAGCCTTTCATGCTAAGTTAATTGGAAACAAAATTAAGTACTCATAGTTGAAACACTAAAAAAGAATCTTTAAAAAAATCCAGCAAGTTTAACATTTAATATTAAGTATTCATTGAAAAGTCAGATGCAATGCAAATTGAACCAAATATGGAAATTAGTTGCATTCACGAGTTAAGAATTTTTCAGTTGCAGAAAGCTTGTATGAAGTGTCAGTTGCATCTATAAATATTTTATATGCATCTGAACTGCTAACAATTTATGGGCAAATAGGAACTAGTTTATTCTCATACAGTGTATAAAAATGTCCTCATACAATAATATATAAATATTATCTAATGGAACAACACCTCTTTTGGAAATATATAATCAGATAATGAACAGTGTTCTTGTAAAGTATAACAGGTGATTGACAGCTAAGTTTACTAATTCAATCAGATATTGGGTAAGGATATGTTTGTGTAGGCTCTGCCACTTTCCTGGGAGTAACTAGTTCATCACTATGTCAGCGGTGTATTTGCTTTGGGTTCATATCGTATTTGAGTAAGTTCATAGCCATGGACAGCTCTCTGGAAATTCTGCCATTGGCACAGTTAAGTGTTAATCCGAGTGAGGCAGAGTCTTTCACAAAGATCTACAGCTCGGAAGAATTAAAATAAGAGCTTTTTTTTATTTGCATGCATCTTTGTATGCACAGTGTTTTTGATGGGAAACGGAATATTTTTTTTAAATTTCATATATTTTACCATTGTGATAAAGAAATGATAGTAAAACCTTCCTGTGGCTATTTCAAAAGTCTCAGGTTCCTTGGCTGATTAGTGAAAATGTGTAGCCTAGTGAATAAAGTTATTCTGTATTACCTGCAAAGAATCTTGAATATCAAAAACCAAACCCAAACCCCAAAACTACATGTGAATTGAAGAAATAAGTGTTAAAAAATCCCTGAAACATTACTTAAGCAAACAAATGTTTAACAGCCACATGGAAAATATTCCCTTAGGTCCCAGCCTTACGATGATTCATCCACAGAGCTGATGTTATTGGAGTCCTATTGATTATGTTATGCGTGCCATGCTTCAACCCTGCTCACACAAATTTGGTTGGACTACATCACTAAAAGTGATGGGAAAAGTGTTTGAACTTTTCCCCCACCACAAGCGGTTTGTTGGCATTCATGATATTACTTACATAATTAAGAGTGGATTAGTCAGGTGAATAAGAACATGAAAACTGGAAATTAATTGCTTCATTTGAAATGGAAAGATCAAGATTATTAATAAAAGGCCTACCAATTTACAGAATATGATGTATTTGATAATAATTTAGAGAAGTTGAAGTTACTTAATATTTTGGATGGGAGTGTTAAATGCCAAAAGCAGTTTATTAGGGCGTGCTAATTTATGTGTGAAATGGAGGCCAAGATAACAATGGATACTATAGTCCAATTTCAAAGGTGGTTATAAGGCTTGATTTACATTCACACTGGTGTGTAAAGGCAGTCAGACAACAGTTCATCTCACTAAGACGATACACCTGCCAATAATATGCTCATTGAATAGATACTACTTTTGCTAGCTAAGTTTTGAGATTTATATTGAAACTAATTTTCAGCATTTGTTGGAAACTTATGGTCTCCAGTGACTCAGAATAAAGCATTTGGTTCTCTCCTCAGGTTGAGACATGTCTAAAATCAGATGACTAAAAATGGAAGCATCTCCCACACATAGCCAGAGAGATCTTGCAACAGGAAATCTGAGGACCTAAATTTATGTGCTTTTTGCAAATGGATATCTCAGTGCAAATAATTGGCAGTGTTATAGAGGTCAGTTGGTAGTATTGCAGGGTTGAGGGTAAACAAATGCAAGTTGGACTTAGCTGTGGTGATTTTTCTGTGGGGAGAGTAGGACTGCAGTGGAAGGTTGGGTTGACAATATATCAATTTTTTGAAGAAAAAACCCTCGACATTAAGATGTCAATATTTTTGATCAGATTAATGGATGTAATAAATATGTAATTGGAATGTTTCAGGAACATTTGTCTCAGGATATTTTGGGAGCCTTCAGAACAAAATTTCAGCTCCTTAATAAATCTTTAGTAATAATGCCAGCCACACATTCCTAAGAAGCTTTTTACTTCAGATTAATGGAATTGCTTTGTGTGGCTAAGCAGCTAAAAACATACTAACTCTTCAAGATGATAATACAGTGCTGAGCTGTGGTGCCCAAGAAGAGCTCTGTTGACTTCAGTGGGGCTCTGGGCTTTCTGTGGTAAGATCTTAACTGTAGAATCAGGAGCTGATGAAGTGAAGCTGCATCTCCAGGGAAGCTGAAAACACTTGAGCCAACAAAAATTGAAATGCACAAATTCCGTCCATGAAGAAACAGTTACGGTGTATATTTTCCCTTCAATGCCTGTTCTAATTTTTACTGTCATGATTAGTTATGTTATCTACTTTTTTAATTTTCTGTTTTATGTCTTTGAATTGTAAATTCTAAATGTGACATTTTATTGACATTGTAATCATTTATAGAAACATGAATTGATTTGATGATGTGTAGTGGCATTGCACTATGTCTGCAGATTTAGAACTGTAGATATACACATATTTCCTAAGATTAAAAAAAAAAAATCCTAGATTTATTTTCCTTTTAAACATATACATTGCTGAATGTTCATTATTCCTCTTCTACTCCAGGAAATCTGGATCCTGGAAGAGAGATCCTTTGATCAAACCTGATTAAACCTTTCTGTCATCTTTTTCAGCCTACAGAAGAAAATTCTGAATGCCTGGAGAGACTGAACTTCTCTTCAAAAGCTTTTGGAGCATAATTTGATTCAGTCAGAGCCACCTCCATAATTCTCTACAAAAATAGGGAAAACTCCAAAGTGTTTGAAAAGGAGTGAAGTTTAACTTTGCTATAGAGTCAATTGGGGAGGTGTAGACAAGCTATACTTTCCAAATAAGTATTGTGAAGAACAGAATGGTTAGCGTGCGTAGTTCTTCCACAGAACTAAAATATCATTCTTTTGAAAAAGTCAATGTAAAAGTTGAAATAACAAATTGATGTCTGAAAGTATATATTTTTTTTCCATGTACACTCAAGAATTTCTGTATAACTGGTCATCAGGGATAGTTGTATAAGAAAAAACATTTTGAAAGAGTTTTTTAAACACTGGCTGTTTCTTAAATGCATGTATTTTCTGTAAATTGCCAAACTGATTATGCTTTTTTTATTAGTGCTTTTATGTACTCAAAGGCAATCACTCCAAGGCAGAATCTAAACAAATAGTAGGGGAATGTGAGCATACTTTTTTTTATGGTCATTTAACCTGTGACACCTCTGACAACTGTCAGCAAGAGTGACATATGGAAGCTTTGTATATAAGAGATATAGATAATCACATGTTGGGATATATAATGTGAGGAATCATGTCCTAGAACCTACAAATATTTTATCACTCTAAAATGGTGTGCTGGTTTGAGTGGTGGGGTTATTGGTAGTGGGGGAGGGGGCTACAGCAGTGGCCCCTATGAGAAGCTTCTCGAACCTCCCCCGGCTCCAAGTCGGACCCACCTCTGGCCAAGGCCAAGCCAATTAGTGATGGTGGCTGCACCTCTGTGGTAATGTATTTAAGAAGGGGAACCTGAGAGGGAGTGGGGGACTTTGAGGATGAGTTATGAGAAGGACACCTATGCAAACACTGAGGTCAGTGGAAGGAAGGAGGAGGAAGGAGGGGAGGTGCCCTGGAGCATGGACCCCCCCTGTGTCCCGTGGTGAGATGACAGGGCCACCCCACTGCCAACCACGGAGGTCACTGGAGGAGCAGAGATTCACCTGTGGCCTGTGGAGGACCCCTGGGACTCTGTGGGAAGAAGAAGCCCCTGCTGTTGTAGTTTGGCACTGAGAGGACTGCAACATGTGAGGGTGACCCACGCCGGAGCATCTCGAGAAGAATGCATCCCATGGGGAGGACTCATGGAGGTAGAGATGCTGAAGAAAAATGAGCCCAGGAAGAAGGGAGGGGTGGGGGGAGGTGTTTTAAGATATGGTAACACTTCTCACTGTCCCATTCTGTCTGTTAAGTGTTGGTTTTGTTAGTGTTTGAATTAAAGTGATTTTTTTGTTTTCCTCCCCTAACAAGCCTGTCTTTTGCCTGTGTCCTTCTCTGGATTCCTGGGCCTTTTGTTTCATTTTTCTCCTTCCCATCGCTGTGGGAGAAGGAGTGAGTGAACCAAGACTGCATGGTGCTCAGTTGCCCTCTGGGCCTAAACCACGACAAATGGCCAGCAGGTTTACCTAGCTCCCAGGATGTGGTAATTGAGAAAATGTTTACTGTGATGGAGGTAGGTAGCTGTTTTTTCACAAGAGAGATTATCCTATTGGAAACTTGGGTACAGTAACTATTACCAAATATATAAAGTTTTTCTAAATGTGTATGTGACTTACTGTGATAACCCAGCAGTCATTTAATTCCAGAATTTCAAAGTTTCTCCTTCTCGCAAGCTGTTGAGTGTGCCTTATTGAGGCTCTTCAGTTCAGCTTTGAAAACAAGAGATAAAACAGGCCAGACAGGGACTAGCCTGGCTTTCTGCAAGGGATGAGGAATCACAGTATGGTTGAGGTTGAACAGGACCTCTGGAGCTCACCTGACCCAACCCCCATGCTCAAAGAAGGGCCATATAGGGTAGGTTGCCCAGGACTATGTCCAGATGGCTTTTGAATATCCCCAAGGAGGAAGGGAAGACTCCACAACTTCCCTGGCCGACGTGTGCCAGTGCTTGGTCATCCTCATAGTAAAAAAAGTGTTTCCTGATGTTTAGAGGGAAGCTCCTGTGTTTCAGTTTGTGGCCAAACCAGGACAGACTGGTCCTGCCACTGGGCACTACTGAAAAGAACCAGGCTGTCTCCTCTTTACACCCTCCCTTCAAATATTTGTACACGTTGTTGAGATTCCCCCCAAGCCTTCTCTTCTCCAGGCTAAAAGCAAAGTGAAGGAAGGGCTGTGGTTATTCACAATGTTGTGACAACTCTTCCTCTGCAGAGGTAAACAAAGCATGCAGTTAGAGGAGGTTTCAGGATAGATTTTGACTTACATTAGGGTCTGCTTGTACTTTGTGGCTGAGTAAAGGGAGTTCAAAACCTCTCTGAATTACATGTACAGCCACATTAAGGCTAATTTATGTTGCCTCAGTAGTATAAAGGGGGTCTGAAGTTACAGTGATGTAATGAAAATGGATTACGTTGTCACAGTATAAGAAGATACTACTCAATATCTGAGGCACAGTAAGTGAAATGAGTGTGTAAGATCTTAATCCTCCACTGTCATGAAGAGGCAACCTAGCTTACACCACCTCTGCCTTGCAGCTTCTTCTTTTCAATTCCTAAATCTCTACTGTGTAGTCTCAGAGACAGAATAATCACCTTGTCTGAGAAGATGGAGGAAAAATAGTTAGAAAAGGCCTGGCTTTGTTCTCTGCATCTGTAATTAACAGTTTTAGAATGAAAAAAGTCAGAAATAGAAATAGTAAATGGACCTGCCCTGCACTAGGCAGATGGTTAGCAAGTGAGAGAGGGAGAGAGGTAATGAAGGGTTCTGTCTGGATCTCAGTATGAAAGGGTCAGTAACAAATGGCTTAATAAAATAACTGTTTAGACAGAATAAGAAGAATATAGATAGTGAGTATATCTTATATCCCTTCAGCTACTGGGAACTCTGTGTTTGTGCAGCACTGGACAGACCCTGGCTGGATTTTCCCATGGCACTCTGTGCAGATCCCATCCATGGAGGGAAGCCTCTTCTTTTTGGTTATTTGAGCTTTTATATGATTTTCTTACAAGAAAACAATTCTATTCATAAAGGATGTTTCAATGAGACCTTCTTGCAGTACTTTTAGATAAAGTCAAGGTCACACAGGTGGTGTAATCACCATCAGAAAGTGAGACCTGCCTGCAGGTTCCTCCGTTACAGTAAAATAGTGGAGCTCATCAGTTGAGGATTTGTGCAGCACAACACAACCTGAAGGTCACGCTGGACACAACACAGCACAGACCTGTGCCTACTCAGGTTAGCTGTTGTGTGGATCACTAGGTCCTCCATGTACAATGGTCTCCCAGTCTGAATCAACACAGGACCTTCCCTACTGTATTAGGGCTCAGGAAGGAAATGAAAGAGAGAGGGTATAGAAAATACAACATAGATCTGCGTAGCACGAGAATGCGAACTTGACTTTATGCCAGTGTAGGAAAACTAATGAAAATGTGTAATCTGATTAAAAACATGACTTGTTTGCAAGAAGATATTGAAAGATTAATATATATTTATTATAAGAATTATATTATGTGCTCATTACTCCTATGTCCCTGTGTTCTCTGAAAAGATTAAATGATGATAGAAATGGTGGTGAGAATGGTTGTAACTACCTTGAAAGAAGACTAATGCTATCCGCCCATTTAAAAAAATTCCTTTCAGAAGCTGGTTTCCTCTGTAGTCTCCTTCAATTAGCCTGAAACCATCATGGAGATACAATTATACTTCATTAGGGATCCATGAATCCAGGAAATGAAACAGTCTATTCTCTTTAGACTCTGCAGACAACGGCAAGAGATGTGTTTTGTGGATCTAATCTGTTTTCCTTATGTCCCTGCCATGGATTGCGGCAGTTTTTACAAAGCTTGTCTAATGGTTTGTTTTAGCCATGTTTTCTACTTACACAGAAATGACTCCACCACTAAAAGTTTCTGGTGTTTTTTTTTTCCCTGAAAAAAAAATATTTCATAGGAAGATGAGAGACAATTAATGTTATAGAAAGTCAGCATGTTACAGTGGCAAAAGCCGTTGATAAAGTTGTGATTTATGAACTTCTCAGGATAAAAAGCAAGAGTTTGACTTATGCTTAGCTTTCAGCAGATTGAGAAAGCTACAGACTGACAGCAAGCAAAGCGTGGAAGTAGCTCACAAAATTTGAACAGATTGTTCTAAACTTTTTGCTTTTCTGCATTCACGAAGGCCTAGTGCTTCTTTATTTAAAAATAAACAAATTTGTTTTCAGAACTGAGTAATTTAAATGAATTTTCATTGTCATATTCAGACACTAGTGCTTCAGAATAATGTCCTTAATTAATTACTTCTGGAAGGAAGACAAAGCAGAATGAAATTAGAGATATTCAAGACTCTGACAGTAACAGTTTACCTAACTTTGAAAGTCAACTGATACAGAGTTTCTAAATAGCTCATGAGAAAAAAGAAACTTCTGTAGAAAGTGTAACTTTCTTTGGACATTTCTGTGGAAAGTAAAATAATGTTTGCACATGACTCTATAAAGAACTGACATGTATGTTGTTTAGCCTGTGTCATATCCACATTTATGGAATTCATAGGCACTAGCTAAATTTTTAAGTTGGAGATGTCAGGCAAGCAGTATGTATTTGGTGCGGTAGATATTGCTAATTGGGAGTTTTCAGGTGAAAATCAGGCAACAAAAGTCAGACAGAAACTTTTTGTGTCATCATACACAGATTGTGGAATGGATGGATGGGACCTCTGGTCACACTGAGGACCTGTATAACCAGTGTAACCAGTAACACAATACCAGAGTGTGATACAAGAAACCAGGATTCAGGAAAGCAAATTCAGACTGTTTTTTCTCGGATTCAGACTAATTTCTCAAACTCATGCACCCTGAGTGAGAGACCTGACCGTGGCAATTAAGCTAGTATCTTGATCTCAGTATCACTGTCCATTTGTTGGCATTATTCATTAGGCCAGCTAGAGACAAGGTAGCTATTCATCCAGCATTGTTCATGTCCTTGGTGTGGGCTACACAGAGACAGGGCTTGCATCTTGGTCTTCTCTCTTCCAGACAATTAGTTTGGCAAGCAGTTCTTCTGTGATAAGCAGGCAGGTTTTTGTCTCTCATTTCAAAAGGCTTTGGGTTTGCTAACGTCTAGAGAGAACATTTTTTTTTGAATCCTGAAATTCCCATTGAAAGAGAAACCACCCGCTTCCCCAGGTGCAATGGTTGTATCTTGCCGAGAGGCAGCTGCTACAGCTCTGGTTGAAAGCTGTGGGTAGCTTCTTAACACATCCACAGAAGGAAAGGAGCTAGAAGAAAAAAAAATATCCAGTGAGAAATTAGATGTGGCACTGTGTTACAGAGGTGAGAATTTTTTTCATTGCTCTGCTAGGAAAAATTATGCTGGTTTTTTTCCATTGGAAAAAACCTACAAGGAAAAACTTAGGACTTTTCTTTCACACTGGTGTCACTATTCATGGGTCTACGGTGTCTCTCTCTGTTTCTCCCTTTCCCTCCATCTCTCTCCTGCCCTCCTCCCTGGCTTCAGTTCCAGACAACACCTAAATGTGCATGTCTGTATTAAAGAGAGCAGTTTAAGATAATGTTTAGATCCCAATGACTGTTGACCAACAGTATGCTTAAACAGATAGAGCATGCTGAATAGCTATGCTGGGCTAAGTTGGCCTTTCAATAAAGAGAAATGGTGGAGTCAATGAAGTAACATTGGTGTGTTAGTGAGATCAAAAACTGGAGAATAGAAATAAGCTCTAATAAAAAATACACTCCACCATTTTCCTCAGACTGCTGTTTAAGCAGACTCACTCCGACCTGTTCCTCCTGATAGTTTTATTCAGTTTTCATCAGTTTTTCATTAGTTTTCTTTCATAAAAGGCAAGCAGGTTATTACCAAACACCCTAATGCTGCCTCATTTCTACATAAGCAGAATTTTACATCAGCAGTGCTTGTGTTTCAGTTTCCTCAAAGAAGGAATAAAGAATTTATCAAGGAAGAAACTGAATCTGACATCTGCTTCACAGCAGAGCAACAACAGCTCTGTTTTGTGTGATGTCTTTGCATTGTACTCCCACTGCGCAGCAGTACAGTAACAAATTTAATAAAATGCAGTAGAGGGAAATAAGTTCTCAAATGAGATGTGAAAATAGATGTGTTCTTTAGTTCTGAAGAAAATGAGGGCATCACACTCAGTAATTTTGGACTACAATGACGTACATTTTACCACTGCTTTTTAATGAAGTCTTTGTTGTTGTTCCATTGTTAAGATTGCAAGACTATTCCCTCTTAAGTTCTATTTCATGTTACTTTCAAACTTAAGTTTTAAAAATTAGTCAGAAAACATTTCAGAATTACTCTGAAAGATGAATACTTTTCTGGGGGGAAAAAAAAAAAAAAAAGAGGCATTCTGTTATTACTATTTTTTTCAGATACCTGTGAAAACGAGTAGAAAGATAACCTGCCAAAATTACCTTAATGCCATCACCTATCTCAGTCACTTCAGCAAGTGGGACTGTTAAAAAAAAAATCAGAGGAAGGAAAGCTGGTGGGAGAGGGAGACAGTTCTGGATGGACATGAGCATTCTGAGGCAAAGACCAGGTGATGGTCCATATGCAACTGTTTGTCCTGTTGCAGTAGATTATCTGGGACATATTTATAAATCTGAAGCTACAAAGACAGTTTTGGGATGAATTTTGCAGTCAACCTTTGAGTTTTGTGTCTTGACATACAGACCAGAAAATAGCAATGGCTTATGGGGAAAATGGTGCTCAAGATATGTGGTGATTCCTCCTCTAGAAACTCAGGGCTGATAAAGCTGAAGTCTCAATGTAAACATAGGAGGAACCAGTGATGTTTCTAGTTCACAGTGGAGATCTGTCTGCCTTTAGGGTCCAGGGCTGGATGTACTTTGAAGATATGTAGGACAGAATAGAAGCAAACGGATGGGAGGATGTACATTTACAGTTTGAACCTTGGGTAGAGATTTATGATTGCTTTGTGAGAAGACTTTTGGCTGGGGGTTTACAATTGTTTTGAATTGCACAGTGTGGTTTCCGTTCTTTCAAATGTTTTATGAATTGTGAGAATATAAAATCTGTTTTCTCTGAACTGGTAATTTTCATGTTTCTAATTGTGTTTGCCTTTTTTTTTTTTTTTTTTTTTTTTTGGTGACTGATACATTCTTTGGTAAACATTTCCACTTTGATATTAAGCTAGTCACTTTCACTGTAAAGGTGGCTTTCAAAAGTGAATGTTGTTAAGTGACATCCTTAGTAAATGACAGTAGTAAAGAAGCCTGCATGGAATGCACTTTAAAACTAGCTAATAATTTTTAATTCTGGTGGAAAATTTCTGCATTTATCTCAGAATTCTTAAAAAGTTTCGTGTTTTACTCCTTACCAGTAGTAATAACCTAACTTGGAAGAATCTGGTATGTGCATTTCATCACACAGCAATAAAAATGTTTAAAGGGAAGGTTTTGTATGGTGAAGCCATTCAGAATTTAGTCTGCTCAAGGTCTTTCTTACAGGAGAAAAAAGCATGAAGAGCTTCTCAAAAATCAAAGACAAGCATTTCTAAGGGCTGCCAATATTTTTGAAAGGATAAAGCATATTCTTAACAATCTGACAGACGTACTGGTCAGGTTATATCTTGGAGTCAGAGTGAAGCAAGATTTTTAGCTATGAACCTCTCTCATGCTCTATATATCAATCAAAACCAAGTATACTTTGAGCTGATAGTGAGAAACAGTCATAGGCACCTTAATTTTTTTCTGAGTTTAACCAGCAAAGATGAATGTCTTTCTATACACCACTTCCACAGCACAGCCATAAAAAAAATCTGAATTTATTTAAATGACATCAAGCCTTACTTTGCATTATCATAGAGAAATTGCGATGACTGGATCAAAGGTAGAAGATGATGATTGAATGATAGTACTGCAAAATGGAGCTGTTATAGACATGTGAGTCTTCTTTATTGGAAGAACAGAAATACCTATGTCAAACCCCCCCCCCCTGAATTCCTAACAATTTAAAGTTCAACACTACTTCTGATTGTGCTCAGTAGTATGACTTGTGTATTTTGATAGATGAAAATATTGACCTTGATGCCAAACACTACACCTGCATCAACAAAGTTCAATAGGTTGTATGGCATGATTTTCAATAAGCAATATATATGTAAAAATAAAGACTTTTGAAAAAAATATTGGAAATTCTTGAGGTGACAAAAGTGCTTATTGTGGAAAGGGAAGGAGGAATAGCATACTTTTACTCTAAATTAAATCATAACATACAGTTTCCCCAATCCTGAAAGTGAGGAAATTCTTTATGCTGTTACTTCTTCTATTTAATTTGTTTTCTTTTCATAGGGGATAAATCTTGCATCAATTCTTTTGTTGGGTTTAAAATGTCTCCAGCTATGTCATTATTAGTTTTCCCTGTTTAGGATAGTCCAGTTCTAATATCTATGGGTAGCACAAAGCAACCACAATGTCTGATGGTGTTCTTCTTTGATAAATCTATTAATAAGGTGAAGAAGACTGTCACTGTAAACAACAAAATGTTTCTAATTTTCTGACATTTTATAATGCCACTATAGATTGCACAAGAGGTAGTGGACTTACCATAGTTTTATATGCTTAGGGTGCATTTATGGCAGTCAAAGAGCTGGAACTTGTATATTGTACATTGACAGGATGATTTCTAGACGTTAAAGTAGACAAGTTAAAATAGAAATCAAGACAGATCAGGCAACGTGAATGTACCCTTTGGCTCATCTGTGTGGCTTGGGAGTTAAGTCCTATGCCTCTGAAGACTGGGACAAGATGGGGATACAACTACAGTTCATCAATAAAATTAGCCTTTTTACAAACGTTAAATGAAATGCTCCATTTGCTTCCCTAAACCACAGTAGTTTTAGAAGTTTAAGGGAAATGAAACCCCTAGATATAACATTGAGATTTTATTTTACAAAAAAATCATATGTTCAACACTATTCTACTCACTACAGAAACTGGATAAATCAAAAATATTTATAACGGAGTACCGCTCTGTTCAGATCCCAAACACAGTGGCTAAGATAAAAATATAATATGGTGAGAAGTAGTTTCTTGTTTTGGCTTTGAAAAATTATATTTTAGCTGGAAATGGTTTTTTAAGACATATTCAAGTATTGTCCAGGATTTAATTTTATTTTTTACACAGCATACTAGGTAGTAAAATCCTGCAATATAAAACATAAAGTGATAAATTAAGTAGAAGGCGAAGTGGCATTTCTTATATTTTTCAGATATGCATGAAGTCATCTTCTACATTTACAGCATCAATACCTATTCAGAAATGTGTTAAACAAATGTTAAAAGTAAAATAAACTGGTTGTGCATTTTGGATTTTCTAATGTCAATGAAGATGGAAATTATTCCTATTTGAATGTTAGAAATATTTCAAAATATTTCACTTTGTATCCCTCTGGGGAGAAAAGCTCCTTATTAAGCAAAATCTTTCTCTTCTGGATACTGCTAGACTTTAGTTCTGTGGTATATTTGTAAGAAACTGAAACATTCATTGACACAGAAAACCTCAAGGACCAGCTCTGGTTTTTGGATTAGTCTAAGGAATGTCACCCAAGGAAGCAGGAGTGTATCGAAGGATGCACCCCACACTCCCTTGCAGTTGCATTGACAAACTCCTTAGATAAGCCTCAAAGGGGGAAACTGGACTGAGTGAAACCAAATGTTTCCCCTCAAGCTAATCACTGGCTCTATTTTTAAACGCGATACTTTGCAGCTCTATTGTGCAAGCCAGACACCATGCTTGCCTTGCTAATGACTTCAGCCTTCGTCATTGAGGTGGTAACAAGAACTGATAAGAGGTGATAATTTCTGGGATGACTGATAAGGAGCATGAAGTCAGCAAAAATCTCTGGGAACAGGGAAAAACAAAGGTGGGCAGGGTGAGCACCACCACCGACTCAGTTGGAACCCATGCTCCACCTTTTTCCTCGTCTCTCATGGAAATGAGTTTGTGGAACACCTGCCCCTCCTCATCTAGTATGCTAATCAGCTGATAAAATGAATTTAAAAAGTGACAGAAACGTTGCTATGTGTGTATCCACTACCCAGGATTACTGGACCTGAGACAATGCTGGATCCAGGGGTGGTGACCTGGATTTCTTTGACTCTCATTCTCTGCTTTGTTTTAATTTCTTATAGATTTATAAGAGACCACATTGCTTATTATCCTTTTCCAAGTTTAAATTGTTTTCTACCTCCAGTAAAACATTTTAACTGGTCGTTTGGTGTTGTTTCACCTTAATTTAACCCGAGGGGATCGCAGAACCGTTGCGACTCTCTGGGCTTCCAGTCCGGGTCGTGACAATATTACATTTGCGAGATACAGGCAGAGTCTACTCTGCATGAGAAGGCTCGTGATTTTCACATTTAAAAAATAAATGACAGTGAAGCAGGGGTATCATCTGAAAAAGAGGTGAAGAAAATATTAATAAATCGACATTATTACAACTGATAATAAGCATTTAGCAGTCCATGAAAATACTCCCAAATACATTCCCAAAATAAAAAGAATGAAAGAATATGAGCTGGTAAACTAGATTGGAATCAGTGAACTGATAAAAAATAATCTATAACTATTAAAAGGTTTGAATGTCTCTGTCAAAATAAAGATTTTTACAAGCAGTAAAGAAAGATAAATGTTGCAAAACTGTTGCAAAAAACCTATTTGTGGAATGGTAGTGAAAAATGCCTGAACATAGCAAAGTCAGGCACCATAATGTTCTCCAAGCAAGTCAAATAGCAGTTTTATAAGTTAAATATACTTATTTTGTTTTAAAAGATAGATGAAGAGAGCAGCTGTATTCTAATCCAGAATAATTCATGGTGAAAATTAAGAGCAATAGCTACCCTAACCCTGATCTTGTACATTCACAATTGTCTGGGGTTTTTTTGTTTTGTTTATTGTTCTGTAGCTTTTTAGGATTCTTGGGAAATTTTAAGACAATAAATTATTCTTCATTCAAGTGCATGAGAATATCTAAATTATATCTGAAAGTTAGGGACTATATTGACTAATGTGTCATATGATTCTGTGTCACATGACAAGGGCTGATTTATCATGACTTATTCTAGGACAGGTTTATCCCATAAATCCAATATTCAGGAAAATCAAGTTACCTCTGTCCATAGGAGTAGTCAGTCTGAATACTTGGTAGTATATTTAGTGTTAAAACACTGGGAATCGAAACATGCAGATGTTTCAGAGACAAACTGGAATTGTGGTCTGTGTTTCCTCAGAGAATAAAATAATTATGTGTGAATTTTCAAAAATTTTTAAAGAAAATACAGAGTATCAGAAGGATAAATGCTATTCGGGCAAAGCAGTGACAAAGAGTATTGTTTTAGAAAATTTCCCCAGCTGTCAAAAAACAAACTACCCACAAAAAAGCAAACAGCCTAGAATTCATGGATGAACAGTATCTGACTATGTTTTTGGGCCTGGAATTCAAACATAACACGATAGATTAAAAAAATAAAAATTACACAATAGTTTAGAAGGTTTGAGATTAACTGGATTTATAAGTCAGCAAAGCAGAACAAACTCTAAGATAAATATAACAAAGTACTCCAAAAGGCACCAAGGCAGATACACCTCTAGCCGAAAAGCTTGAGAGAAAATAGGTGTGTTAGAAACCCCACTAGTCAGGAATAGAAAATGACAAAAGATAGCTAGTTCAGAAGAAATATGAGAGTTTCAGAGAGTTTTATAGAGCATTACATACTATACATAATAGACTTATTCAACAAGATCATGTGAGAAGGAGAAAATTCCTTTTATTGGAAGGAAACAAAGGCTATTGGCCTAAAGAGACTGAATGGACTGCTAATTATAGGGACACATTACAGTGATAATCATTGATGCAGAGGTCCTTACCAAAGTGCTGGTGGACTAGGGAGTCTATTTAGATGAGAACAACCAAATTAATCAAGTTTTATTCTAAACTAACAAAGATCCTAAGATCCGTGACACTCACAAGATATGCTTGTGGTCTCACAACCTTGTGATGTAGCCAGTGCCTAAAACAGAGTGAGGATTAATCAGAAATCTCTGGTAGAAGCTGAGCTGTTGCATTCCTACTCTTTACAAGGTGCTTTGGCTTCTGGCAAGCTGGAAAGGTGCTTTCCCATGTTTCTGTAGGTTAGGGAGGGGATCCAGAGAGGGACGTTCCTTGTTGCTGTCACTGCTGACTGCAGCCTGGGCATCTCTGACCACCCAGAAACCCTCAGATCAGAGGAATAAAGTTTAGAGCAGGCACAGAACATTTGACAACTCTCTGATGAGCTGATTTTTTTACACTTTCCCTCTGAAAAATTACAGTATCCCAAGCATGTGGACTTTGTACTGCTCTCGGAAATAGATAGCTAAATCTCAGTTGTTGGGAATCCTAATTTCTGAACAAGTCCATTTGGTCTATGAAACATGCTATTATCTTGAATGGGTTAAAAGTGAAATAAGTTATATAAAAAAAGGATATTAATCCCACAGAATATAATATTTTTAAAGCAAATTATATATTTGTCTAGTGTAGTGTCTAGCAAACTATATATTTGTCAAGCTGTTAAAGTAGGGAGTACGAAGACCTTTAAGTGGATAGAAAGGCTACTATTAAAATGTATACATTCCCCAAATTTAATTTTCTATCTCCATGTTCACATGCATTTTTATCACAGTGTATTGGGTTTGCCTGGCAGGGTTTGGGTAGTGGGGGACACTACAGGGGTGATGTCTGTGAGAAGCTGCTAGAAGCTTCCCCTATGTCCAACAGAGCCAAGGCCATCTGATGCCAAGACAGACTTGCCACTGGCCAAGGCCGAGCCCATCAGCAATGGTGGTAGTGCCTCTGGGATAACATATTTAAGAGAGGGGAAAAAAAACCTGCACAATGGCAACAGCAGCTGGAGAGAGGAGCAAGAGTATATGAGGGAAACAACTCTGCAGACACCAAGGTCAGTGAAGAAGGAGGGGGAGTTGGTGCTCCAGGCACCACAGCAGAGATTCCCCTGCAGCCCGTGGTGCAGCCCATGGTGAGGCAGCTGTGCCCTGCAGCCCATGGAGGCCCATGGTGGAGCAGATCTCCACCTGCAGCCCATGGAGGACCCCATGCCAGAACAGGTGGATGCCTGAAGGAGGCTGTGACCCCGTGTGAAGCCCGTGCTGGAGCAGGCTCCTGGCAGGACCTCTGGCCCCATGTGACACCTAAGCTGGAGCAGGTTTGCTGACAGGACTTGTGATCCCACAGGGGACCCACGCTGGGGCAGTCTGTTCCTGAAGGACTGCACCCTGTGGGGGACCCACACTGGAGCAGTTTGTGAAGAACTGCAACCTGTGGGAAGGACTCATGCTGGAGAAGTTTGTGGAGGACTGTCTCCTGTGGGAGGGACCCCATGTTGGAGTAGAAGAGTGTGAGGAGTCCTCCCCCTGAGGAGGAAGGAGCAGCAGAGACAACATGTGATGAACTAACCACAACCCCCGTTCCCCTTCACTCTGTGTTGCTGCTGGGGAGGAGGTAGAGAAAATCAGGAGTGAAGGTAAGCCTGGGAAGAAGGGAGGGGTGAAGGGAAGGTGTTTTTAAGATTTGGTTTTATTTCTCATCATACTCTGATTTGGCTGGTAATAAATGGAACTAATTTCCCTAAGATGAGCCTGTTTTGCCCATGATGGTAATTGGTGAGCGATCTCTCCCTGTCCTTATCTCAACCCACGAGCATTTCATTATAGTTTCTCTCCCTTGTCCAGTTGAGGAGGGGAGTGATAGAGTGGCTTTAGTGGGCACCTGGCATCCAGTCAAGGTCAACCCACCACACTACAAAGACTTACAAGGATTTGCATATCAGTATTAATAGGCTTTCCAAGATAAGTGATCTTGCAACTTGCAATGCAGTGGTGTATCATCATGCAATTCAGGTGAAGGATGTTACATGACTGTGAAAGCTTATTCAGAACTGTGGATTAAAATGGGGAAAAAATAGTGTGAGGAAATGGATTTCTCAAATGGCTTTTGAGTAAGAGATAAATCCACACCAGGAAATCCCTTTACCAGGGCTATCTTAAGATTCCTAGATAAATATGAAAAATTGCAATCTCTCCTTATTTACCACTATAGTTAAAAATAAGGAATTCCTCCTTAAACACCCTCCCATATTTATTTCTGATTGGCTAACTGGGCAAACCACCCAATTCGATCAATTTTTTGTAGAGGAGAAATACCTGCTATTTTACCAAGAAATTTATACTAACCCTGGTATTGTATACATGATTTGAGAAAAACTAAAGCAAACAGGGAAACAGTTCAGCTGGAGGAGTGAAGTGATATATAGTACAAGGGGTTTTAATCTTCCAATTACATCTTTAAGGAAAGGTTACTTTCTTTTTTTTTTTTTAATAATACCCTCCTATACCGTAGCCCTTGCTACTGTGCTGTGAATCCAAATATACTAGGTGAGCATGAACACTAATGTGTGTGGCAATGTCATTTTAGAACCTTCAGCATTCAGCCACAGATATGCCTTCTAAGTGCTTTTCTAAAGTACAAATATTCTTATGGTAGCTATGACTGTCAGAGAATATAAACAACGCAAGGTCTGAGATGAAAGGCCGTATCTCTTACTGATATTATGTTCCTCTTTGTATTGGTTGGTCTAATAAAAGATAGTGTCTCCCCACAAGCCTTGCGTATTAAGAGATTTTTTTGCTGTGCAATACTAATAGAGTTCAGGTTTTAGCTGCTAGACTCTGAAGTGCTCAGATATGAAAGGAGCTATTTCCCCTTACACCCAATGTATTCTTCTTGCTGGAAGAGTATGTTATATTAAAACATAGGACATTTTGGTACATAGAAGCAGTGGACACAGTAATTTCATTACTTAGATTATTGAGTCCTGATTTGTAAATTGGGCAAAAGTTCAACACACAGTAACACTGAGACTCTAAGAGGTGTCTCTGGCTATTTTAATCAATAATGTTACAAAACTTCAAGATTTTCCTTTAGAAAATTTTAATCTTCAGGTAGATAGTGGATGTCACTCCTGATAAACAGTTATTTTTTTTCTATCTTAAAAATGTTTTAACTTTGGCCTTAAGGAGTGCCTGTATGTTACACATATATCTTTTGATTGGTATTCAGTTTCCCAGAGCTAATTCAGCTACCCAGCTTCCCTCACTAACCAGCTTTTTTGCAATGGTCTCCCCTATCAGTTTATTTTCCCTTGATCATGGAAATACTGTCTTTCTGGATATTTCTTGGAATAAAATAAAAGAAAATGTATTAGCTAAAATGCAATTTTCTGTAGAAAGCAGCTTTCAAGAACATTTTTAATTGGATTTTATTGATGTAAAGTAGTAATAGTTTTAGGAATTTTCATTATATGTTTTTCATTATAATTGACTTTTTTTTTTTCTTCTTGATGTATAGTACTAAGTTTAACTGTGGGAATATGCAGTCAATCATGAGCCATGTATTTAAAAAGATAATAGGAAATGTCTTTATAAACTTCATTTTGACTATTATATAGTGAAGCATTAATATTTTGAAGAATATCTGACATCTTATTTTTCTTTTAAAAATTAGAATAAAAAGAGAAAAATGTCATTATTAATCTGCTCAAGTGCCAATAACTGTAGTTTCAGTAACAAAAAATGACAGCATATGATGTTTCTGCAACATACAGTTTGCATAGTTGTGTTAGATTTGTAACACACAGAAATTAGTTTGCATCTCTTAAAATACTTTGTGAACTGTTTAGCTGCTCTCACTGCTACCTCTTTTTCACCAGAATCCTTGAGGAAAAGCCAAGTCAGTGGTCAGAACTGACCATGATCACGGACAGCTGAGTCTCTTTGGGAGGCAGAAGTGGTTGCAGAACCGGTGGGTGCCCTCAGGGCCCTGACACCTTAACAGACCCTTCCAGCACTCACCATATCCCTGAACTTGCCAGCCCTCTTTGATCCTAGGTCAACATCTACTCAAGGAGCCCAGAGGCCAGATACTGACTGAGTGGTTTTTGGTATTCCCCACTGACCCTAAAAGCCTGTGTGAGTCACCTCACGTTAAACAGGCTCAACATATGTGAATGTCTGCAGAAACAACCAACACCTTTCGTTCAAGGGTATGTGGCTACATCAGACCTAGAAGCATCCCTCTGCCATGTTATTGGTGGGTGATGAGAGCAGTCTGACCCACCCCATCCCTGGAAGTATCCCATATGCCTGGCCAAAAAGTACTTACCTGTGTAGCATGGGCCAACACATCTGGAAGAGGACAAGAGGACTCTTCTTGAGTTAAAGATGAATAGATTTAGGTAAGGCCATTGCTAGGACAGTCAGTCAACAAGCAAGAGGATAGTTGTCATTCAATTTGTTTTACTTTTATATGCTAATTGTCTTTGCTCAAAGCACAGCACTCTCATGACCTCAGTGTCTTCTTCTTATCCAGAATCTGTGCAAACCACTTGACAGAGAGATATTTGGCTTTTTTATGCTGCTCCAGGCATTCACTGCAGGCAGCAAACCACAGCCACCTTGGACAAGTAGTGCTAAGTGGTTCTTGCCTCCAAATGGCTTTGGAGATTATCTGTCCAAGGGCATCTCTCAAAACTTCCTCAGTCCTTGCTCATTGGAAGCATTTGTCTAGAAGGCTTAGGGTGGTGGAATACAGAGAAGATCCCCTAGTTCTTTTTTTCTTACATGACAAAGGTGATGGTGAAACCACGGAGTTGAAGAAGGGCAGGTTGAGAAAGGAGATGGTGACACTGAATCTGGAAGATTTATGTTGTTTTATGAGAAGAAGGTGGCAAAGAGACCTGAACCTGGTGGTTGTACCTGAATCGTGGTCAGCTGAATGCAAATCTGGTACTTTCTGAAGAAATCCTCCTTTGCTGTTTCTGAAACTTTCAGATGTAAATTGTGTTATGAATACTTTCTTCTATCAAATGTGAGATATTTTTGTACAAAACAAATTTGAGAAGCTCTGTTTTCCACAAGACCATGCAGATGGACATTAATTGTGTCCTCTTCCCTGAATGCACTGTTGCTTGCATCCTTTGTTAGAACTCGTGACTGGCCATGAGCTGGGCAAATTTGGGGTTAATTTATTATCTGTCCTGTTTACTTTTCTGAAGTATCACTACAAAATCACCATTTTTATGTTTATAAGAACTTTGTCAGCATTCAAAGTGGCTTAAAAATACCAATAGATTCAGACAGCTTTTTGACTTTTTTTAATACCTTTGATCCTTAGTTTAAGTGATCCTTTAGATTAACTACTTTTTAATAAGGTTTTTTTGTCAATGATAGCAAATTAGAATCTATTCATTCAATAACTGTAACTAATAACATAAAGACACTTTGTTGTTTTAAGGCTGCAAGGGAATATATAATTTTGCTTCTTTATATGAAATACCTATTAAATATTTTTTCTTTTTTTTCTGCATCCAGATGATACCATCTGTACAGAGCACCAAATCTTCATAATGTTTATTTTTTATTTGTTTTAATAGATTATTTAAATTATTTACTTATTATTTTAGTTTAAATAAGGTTCAACTATAAAATTGTAGGGTCCTTATTTTCCAGAATATAATTCCAAGTTTATTTTAGACTGGAAGTTGTTTGTAAACAAAGGCAAATTTATTGAGGTGAATTCCATCTGAAGTTGCAGCTATCCTGTATTTTGTTAACTGTACCGGGGCAATTAATGAAGAGATATAAAACTCGGGAAAGGTGGTGAGGTATTATAGGCATCGACCCCAAGAAAAAAATGAACTATGAGGAAATAGAGCAACTGAAGGAAGAAGAAAGGGATAAATGGACCTGTCTGTACAAAGGCAATCCAGACAAACATTTCTTGATTTTAAGCCCACTGCAAAATTTCTTTAAAGAAAACTGGTTGTTTAGCTTCAGGTTCTTCTTTTCTTTTTATAGAAATTACTTCTGTGCTCTTATAACCCCCCCTCCTTAATACTTTAACAAGTATTAAGTATTGGGAAAACTTTTTTTTTTTTAAATTTTTTTTTTGGATTTCATCACTTTCTAAGTTGAAATATGCCTAAGACCAACCTACCGGTTTGTTCATATTCCCAGCCTACCAGTACATTCAAATCCACCTTTGCATGGAATAAACTTATTTTGAAAAGGCGACAGGGGAAAATAATAGTGTTCTCTCTGAAAAAAAAATATCATTAATGATTACCATGAGATCTTCTAAACATAACTGAAGTAATCAATTTCTCAAAACAGTGAGAACTTAAATGCTTTGTTGAATCAGGATATGTTATTGCCATTTATGTAAAGGAGGCAAGAAATGCTTTTCCATGAATTCCATCTTTGAGAACTAGAAACAATAAAGTACACTATTAATTGCACATTTTTAATTTGTTTTCATATTAAGTAGTTGTTTTCTTTAACCAATTGCACATTACAGTATATTACACAAATATATAGTGTAAGATATAGATAAATTGGTTACAGAATGCTTCAGTGGTTACCTAGCTTTGTCTTGGTTATGCAGTTGGGTAAGATGCAAAGAATGCGCTTTATTTGGTATGACCTCATCTGGGCTTTTCTTAGTGTCTTTTCTTGAGTCATTCTGGAAACCAAAGCCCTCCCTCCTTTTTTATCCCAATATGAACTAGGAAGAAGACAGCCAGACAACCCTTGGCTCTTGGTTCTGTGACTATCTTGGCAGTGGATAAGAAAGAAATATTTCTGCTCTATTTATGGATATGAGGTGTTCACAGAATCTTGCAGGTATAGCAACCCTACTTGGCATCCTGCTTTGATTTTAAATAACTGGCATTTTCTTTAGCCGTATGGTTTTGTACAGGCCCTAAATGAAGGCAAAGGAGACCCGTAACCATGTGTTACCATGGAAAAGAAATCTCTGCTCTGCCCTTGACATTGCTAATTAAAATATGAGGATGGATTTGGGCTGCAAGAATAAGTTTCAGTTGCCTCACCTCAAGGTGTGGACTCTGTCTGACTTGTGTACCAGGGGTCTAACTGGTTATTCAAGTTATGTTTGTTCCTCTCCTACTCTGTTGATCAGCTTTGAAAGGAGTTGCTCCTGTGTTTCAGAATGAACCAACTGAATCCCCACCTGGATTCAATGAACAAGACAAATAGACATAACTTCTGTGTTTCTATTTTTTTGTCAGGTTAAAACTTGCAGACAAAACATTCACGTTGTGGTCAAAATCAGTGTTACTGCCTTAAGTTAATTGTGTTTCTCTGTCTCACATTTTAAATTTCCTGGGATTGTATAGAATAGTAAAAACTAATTTTTTTTTAATATTTTAAAGATTTCAGTTATAGATTTCTGGGTAATGTAGAAAGAATGACAGCATCAATAAAGTAACTATATTAAAAAAAAAAAATTAATTATAATGTAAATTCTAGCAGTTGATAGGTACTGCACTTTTAGCAAGAATTTTCTGCCTAGCGTCATCTCCCAGAAACACTCTGCTCACTCCAGTGAGACATAGTGCAGAGAGCCCTGTTTCCTCCTTGCCTGGATAGACATCGGTTGATGCAGATAATTGCTGGAATATTGACACCCCACTCTCATGACTGGTTAGGACAGTGAAAAATGGAAAGACAGTGTTCCCTGGGGACACCAGGCCAGCCTTTAGAGGAACCCTGATGTATGGTGGCAGAAACCTGAGCACTTAGTTAGCATGACATGAATGGTCATCAAGCATTTCTGAGAGAAATCATGTGGATGCATTGTGCTACCTTGAGTTTTTCTTTGAATATCTCATGATCCTACTCTTCTTTATGGACTGGGCTCTCAGCATAACCTCTATTGTCTGTGATAGTGATGTGGCAATTTCACTGCAGTTTGAGGAAAAGGCCAGTACACTGTGTATAAATCTAGATGGAGATCTTTATTTTTATGGAAGAATGAAATAGTGGCAAAGTCAAAATGTTATTTTCCTGAAGCACTACAGCAGATTAGAAAAGAGGTGATTAAGACAGAAGAAACTTAAAATGCAACATTATAATACAACATGAGAATACTGAATTGATGGAAACCAAATTATATCACCAGGATTTGTCAACCCGAGTATTGGATTCAGGCAGGAATATGAAACAAATGAGAACGTTTGAATTCAGTGGAAAATGCACTTTTAGTCAAAAAGTAATTTGGATGGAAATTTTCCATCAGAACTAGCTAAATTGCCACTGCTACCAATGTTTACAATTATTACTTATAAATTTGCATGTATATATTTGCATGTAAAAAATTAGTTTCTAAAACTCTCCCCAAACAATAATAGTGAGGCATACTACTTTAGAAATATCAAAATTTTGGTGTTTATCTAAATGTTGAAGTTTTCAGCAATGAAGCTATTGTATGAATTTAGAGGACTAAGCACTTAACATGTGAAAAATTGCTTTGACTGATCTGGAAGTTCTCTTTCCATGCCAATATGATTGGCCTCATTAACATTATACTGCTGAATTCTTGTCATTGAACAGGTGTAGAGTTGAAAATCATATTGAGTTTCAAAACACCTGCTGTGTGGGCTCATCGAGCCATGACAATGTGCTTTCTCTGCTTCTTGATGCTTTTACATTCATAGAAATCAGTTTAGTTTGTGACTTAGTTTTTGTTTCTGCATGAATGCAATTCTAGTCTTAAAAACGGAGACTTACAGTGATTGTATTCAAAATCCTTTATGTGCATTCTAAATAATGCTTCAATTTAAGTTTACCAGCAGGTACATTCATGGGAATAGCTGGTTGCAAGTGACTATTGCAGAATAGCAATGGAAGGTATATTTAAAAATTTCAGTTATTAGTGGCATTTAAGGATTGTGACCCCAGTTCAGAAAACCATTAAGAAAAAATGCTTACATTTCATAAAAATGCTACAATACCATTTACGTAATCTGGCTTTAAGAACAAACCTAACGTTAGACACGTCAGAAGTGTTTTCCTGAATATCAATGCGCTGTTGAGCTAGCAGTTTTCGGAATACAAGGACTAGAAATATTTTCAGAACTAGTGTGTGCATATAGGATACACTTTGAAGTCTATGTTGGTCTTTATGGTAACTAGGAATAGATTTACAAGCAAATCCATGAGATGTGGATATAAGTTATATAAACAGTTTGGGAAATATCACTAGTATTTACCCAGAGGTGACAAAACCTCTGTTTTAGGAAACATTATCTTCTTTAGAAATAAAAATATGCTTAAATCTGGATTTTTACCAATAGCTAAAACCAAATTTGATTTAGAGAGCTATCTTGTTTAGCTTGCTACAGAGTTTTGCAGGTATTCTTTTTGTCAAGAAACAGAAATTTCATAAAAGAAAGTGTCTATAAATTATTTTTGGTCTAAAAAAATGTGATATATTTTGCTAGGCTTTGTTTTGGCTATAGTAAAATTCTTCCTGTTATGCAATTGTAAATTAGATAGCAATTACCTATTCCTTTTAGGCAAATCTGGTAAGACTACATTTAGCATATTAGTATTCAGTTTTCTGTAATAATGCTATTACCAAAATATCATGGTATTTAGCCAATCTACATAAAACGAAATAAAGTTGTCATTCCCTTAGAGGTCTGCAATCATGTATTATAAAGAAAAAATCCCTACAGTTTGAGATAAGAATTTATTTTGTTCTCTTGTGCCTAATCAATGCTGTAATAGCTCCCTTACACAGCAGGATAGTGTCCTTTGTTAAGCACATTTTTCCACATAAAGAAAAGCCGCCTTCAATTTTAGTCTGTCAGGCAAATCTCTAGAAGTCTTACCATTCTGCTGAAGGTAGAAGCAATTCTGTAGATGCAGTCCTGCCTCAAGTAGATTAATCAGTGGAAAAGCATATGAGTGAATCCCTGTGGGAGCTTTTCAATACCTGGGTGCACTTTTTTAGGTAGCTCAAGCGGAGAACAGCATACCCCTCTTTCTTCTGTGAAATGAGGATGCTGATACCAACTTCCATGACAGACTGTGAGAATGAATGTATTAATGCTTAGAGTCCTTGGGTGTAAGATCCTGGATAAGAATGAATCATTATTACCATTAGTATTAAAAGTAATTATGAGGAACTATGGCAATTTCTACCAGATTCCATGTTAGTGCTTTGATGTATCTCATTGATTTTGTTGTGATTCCTAATGGAGAAAGATATAGTGAGTAATACTATGTGTTGTAAAGGGGTAGATTAACATCTTTTTCCCCCTTTCATTTCTGGCATTTTTTGTGAAATAGTCTTTGTTAAAAAACCTTTTTTTTCCACTTTCAGTTTGATCCTGTATCTCCTCAAGAATTTTCAACACATGTAAAAAGAAGGTGTCAAAACACATATGTTTAGATCTGAAGGATATGCTACTGTATATCCTTATGTACTGAAAACCCTTCAGAATAATCCTTCGTCAAGCTTGTGGCCCTTGAACAAAGGATTACTTATATTAGTTATATATTTGTTCTTATATGGATTGGCATGAGGAAATCCCATAAAAGGTAATGGGAGGTAGAAGAGCATATGTGAAGAAGGCAACAGCCCTGAGGAAGTAATAAAGATGTTCCATTTTCTGCCTACAGAAAATGTCAGAGCCATCTAGAACTAATCTTGCTTATTATTAAGAAAAGAAAAGCTTGAAAAACTGCTGGAAAGTGAAAATGCAAGACTTTGTCTGTATGCTTAAGTGTGATTAGAGAACAAAAGTAAAATTAAATGATGTTTAATCCATGTTTGGTACATGCATATACAAAACTAAGCTCATAAATACCACAAACATACTGTCATGGAAAACTAGGCATTGTGCAGAGTAGCCACACCTGAGGAACAAGTGAGGCAGTGCAGGTACTCCCATTAATCAAGGAAATCCTTCTATGTTTCTATTCATTCCATAAGGGTCAGCCACTTTGTTTTTTTTTATTCTGAACATGGGTATAAGATGGATTCTCGTTTGATGAGTATTTCATTATAAATGAGCATACTTTTCAGCCTGGTCACAGACACACAATGCTTCTGGATTATTCTGTGTGTCACTGACACTTTAATGCAGGGCTGAAAAGCTTTTATATTAGTCATGTTCCTTTCTTGGGAGATGGATCTGCAGTGGTAATGACATTTTATCTTTCATTCTTTCAGTAAAATAGCATGGGCGTCAGGCTGTCTCAACCAATTAAATATCAATTCATTTGAATCTTACACATGCCTAGCAATATCACTTTTAGACCAATGTAATTTTGATAGGTATCTTAACAAAGACTCAGCAGAAACAGGAATGTATACTGAATGCCTTGAAATTGATTGTGCTGTTTCCCTCATGGGCATTTTAAGTTCTTGGATCTTAAATAAATGTCAGATCTTACAAAATACAGTTTTTCTCTCCACTTCAGATAAGACTGTGGACATTCCCCATCTGTGCAAGAACTGGAGGTAGAAGGGGAGAGGAAGAGTATTGTATGCACGCTCTATCCCAGAAGCTGGTTAGGACTGCCATTTGACAAGGGACGAGAATTTACATTAGCTGGACTTTCCCTACCAGGAGCTTTAAAAAGGAGGCAAGAGGCACTCTGCAACACATAAACAAATTATTCCATCCCCTAAACTATCTTCAGACTACTAGTTACAAGAAATGTGTGCAAACCATATTTCATCATTCAAGAGATGGTATCTTGTTTCTTAATTTTTCATCCTATTCAATAATGTTTTTCCTTTGCAGCCACCCTCTGGAACAATTTTAGTGAGGGTGCATAACTGGTTGGCAGGTCCCATGAAGAATTCTGCCCAAGAATGCACTCCTCCTTTTCAGCATCCAGTTCTCTGAAGCTAATTTAATGTGGGTTTCACTGGCTTCCTTTTTCTTTTCTTTCCAAAGATTATGTTAAGGTTAAAGTACCACCTCTTCCCTTTGACTTACATGTATTCTTTGTGAATCTACATCCCTGGTGTACGTTGTTGTGTTATTCTATTAGTGATAAATTTGGTCCTCAACTATTGTCTGTGAATATATTTACTTCAATTAATTTGTTTATTTTAAAAGTTGGTTGCAAATATATTTGTAGCTGCTGGATTTGCACGGTAATTTTGAAAAATATTTCAGAAGGTATATTTGAATCTGAGGCTAGCATGAAGTCAAGTGGGTGATACCATTCCATGTGTCTTCTAGTTCCCTGACTTCCCAAGCTCACCGTGTATACTTACTATTCATAAAAAGCAACCTGGACTGATTTTTCTTCTGCAGTAAGTCACTTTCTTATTGCATCCTTTTCCTATTATGATAACGAAAAAACAGCCTACGTTTTAATTTTTCAGTTTTTCTTGCCATTGATGTCTTGTAGGGAATTCTGATACACAGCTGCGGTTCTAGACCCCTACTATACCTGGATGATCTGTTTAATGCAACAACTATTACAGTGTTATTAGTCCAATTTGAGAAATGCATTGCTTATAAAAGTGAGGAGACACTGTATTTCAGCTTTAACATGTCAAAGAGAAATGAAGCAATATTAAAAGCATCACATACTATTTTTGACTCATTAATGTTCTGCTCCCTTCTCTTGTTTACTAAAAAAAATAAAAATTAAAGACACTTTCTACTTTGGAATGTAACAAGACAGAATTTATGTGATCTACTTACACCTCAGATGAGAATGGCAGTAACTTCTCTCAGGTTTGACAAAATAGCAATATGAAATTTCCAAAAGAAAATCAACCTCTCTTTTACCTTTTGAAGGTAAAATTGCACATCAGAAACAAGCAACAAATAATATTAGCATGTTTTATTGACAGAACCAAACCATCATTCTAATAAAATAACATCTCTAGCAGGTTATTATGGAACTAACAGACTCTTTGGTCTTGTAGAAACAAAATAAATAATAATAGTTATGGATTTGAGAAAACAGCTTCAAGAAAAAAACTCCATTTACCGTCCTAGTTCATTCAAGTTCTTCCATCACAAGTTCACATTTGTTTGTGAGCTATGTTCAGTTATGTGCCCCATAATCTATTTAGGATCTCTAATTGTGTTTGGTAATATCACATTTACATCACTTTAACATTGTTTATGAGTGTTTAACATTGCAAGCACCTTCCTCTTTTTTTTTGTTGTCATCAAAACCAAGCTTTGAATTTATGTTTTGAGAACTTGAAGTGCTAAAAGAGCTCCATTATCTTCTTCATTTTAATCTAATGAATTAATGCATTGAAAGCTTTATTACTTCATTAACAAAACTATTTGACTTTTTTTTCTATGTCAAAGGTAAACCATTGCATATTGTCCTACATTAATTTCTGTTAAATAAGTGGTAAACCTCTTCAACAACTTTCTGTTTATGTTATTAGAAGTGTTAATGCAGGCAACAGTGCTTTATTTAATCACCATTTCTTCATATTTATATTATGAAAATGCCTATGAGGGGTAGTCAGAGCTCTTTTACCACATAGGCATTGCCTTCTGTTTAATGATCTAATAGACATTTGCAAACATATATTAATTAAGCATCAGAAGGCCCCTTTGAGCGAGAATGGAAAGCAGCATTATCCTTGTTATACAAATAATAAAGAGGTTTCAACTTGTTGAAAGTCATGCAGCAATTTAGTTCTAGACATGGAATTAGAAATTAATTGCCCTGTGTTCTGACAATTCTTTCACTATTATTTTTTTCAAGTATGATGGTGATAATAAATAACAAACTAAATACAGAATGGATAATGGATACCATGGAACAATCTGATTGTTAGTATCTGTCCTTGGCTGCTTCATAACAGAGAGGTTAACTCAAATGTTGTGCTTTGGGTAACAAATACCAATAAGGGATATGTTCTCATCTCAGTATGTGTTTGTAAGTCTCATTAATGATAATGGAAGTTATGTGCCTGCAGGAGAATGAAAGAAGAATACATCTATCATGGCAATGATCCATGAAGTCAGAAGAAATTATATAGTCTACTATAAAGGCACTGAAGGAGTCATTATAGCCTATTAGGTAAATAATGTGTTTTTTAAAAGTCTCTACATAGAATATACATGTAGCTAATAAACTATAAAGCTCAGATGGAGCCATTGTATTATTATTGAATTACTGTGCTTTAAGATAGTGATATCCAGCTGAATATCCAGGCAACATTTTCAGGAGAAGGATGAACAGTTTACTGCTGATATCTGATGGCTGTGCAAGAGGCCTACATGTTGGAATATGCCTGTAGCAATCTGCATGGGAACAGGTGACAGCAGCCATATAATTTCTGGGGGTTGATTTACAGGTCTTTTAACAGACCTAATAAGTGGCTTGATACAAAAATTCACATTCAAGAAGCCAATTAGGCTTTGAAAAGGTATAAATATTTTGTTGAACCAATACAGTGTCAAGACTGTAAGCCATTCTCTGTTGCCAGCAGAGAGGTATCAGGAGTATGCTACTTATGATGTAACTAAAGGAGAGATTTTGGGCACTTCACTAAGGAGCCTGCAGCTTATCTTTTGCGACGCTTAGTGGTGAGACAACTGGTCTCAGCAGGTTGATATAAAGCACAGAGGTTATGGTGTGTAGATTTGCTAATGGAGAACGTTAAACGTCTTTGAAGTCCTGTCTGAAGCCATTATGTGGAGAAGTGAGCTGCTTTATAGCTAGCAAAGAGGAAATAGGAAGCCTAGAAGTGTGACTAAACTTCCCCCACCCAAGAGTTACAGCACTCTTCTGGGTGCATGTATGGCAAAGGTGATTTTTCCTTCTAGCAGCCCAGAATCTCAGCCCTTTAGAATATCTGCACAACAGCCAAGACAGATGGGACGTTTCACAAGTTGTAAAGTAACCTGGCTGAAGTTAAGCTGCTGAGTAAAGAGCAGCAGAGCTAAGAATAACATCCAGGTCTTTCAGCATCTGGTTTGTTGCTCCATCCCATAGACCCCAGTGCTTTTTTAGTTCCTGAAGATGGTTCCTATGTCACATTATCTCCAAATGAAAACTTCTTTTTTTACTGTGCCTCATTTATTCTGAGTGTGAAATAGCGTAGTAACTCCAGAAACATTACAGGGAAGACGTTTATCTGTGCCTTTTTAATACGCTAACTACTAGGAAAAAAAAAAAAAAAGATACTTACATCTTCTTTTAGATACATCACTGAAATTCAGCATAATTGTATCCAGGACAAGTCTTACCTCTGAGGGAAAGGGCATGTATCTATTTAGGTCTTAAAAAGCTAATGTCTTTGCAACATGCAGAAATGTGATAGTGGAAATAGATTGTTTCTCACCAGTTGACATAATAGTTCTGAATAACAACAGAAGATCTATTTTCCAGGTATTGTCTATATCTCCAGATGAAAGAAAAAAAATTAAAAAAGGAGGGGAGGGAAAGAGCTGTTTAGCAGCTCCCTGCTTATTTGGCACAGAAGTCATTGTTTGAAGTCAGTTGAAAAACCCTTGCTAGTGACTGCTATTGAAGTGCATGCTTTCCGGCATCTGGAAGACTATGCTATTCATTACATAAATATTTTATTTCCATCGTGTCTAGCTGCCAGTTTGCTTCTGTCAGCTGGTTGAATTTAAGTAAGTGTTGCTGTTTGTGCATTTGGAAATTGGGAGAAAATGTGGAGGCAATTGCTTTTACAAAGTTGGGGTGTGGGCCACTTACACATTTTTGATGTAGTTTGTGTAATGCCTATTCTATTGTAAGAAATTCTTGATAAAACGAATGTGTAGGATTAACTTTTGTCAAAACATATGTGCCAGTATACTAAATGGTGCTCTAGCACTTCTGTGCAATGAAAGCTGTATCACTACTAAGCTGAAACCAAAGGTTTGCAGCCAAATATCTCACTTGGATTCATCTGCTCTGGCAAAATAGCTAATTGCTGCAATAAATTAAAAGAGATGCTGATTAACTCTGTCATCTATGCTCTTCAGCATTTGAAATCTGAAACCTATTCTTGTCTCATTAAATTTTGGAGAAGATTTGGCATTAACTTCAGCCAGAGAGGATCAAACCTTTAGATAGTGCATTTCTGATTTGAGACTGGGAAGATACTATTCTGTTAATATAATAGACTTCACCTTCTGAAATCTGCATTTATTTTTCTCATTTCAGATGAGAATTAGGCAGTTTTGTAATATAAGTCTGATCAGATCAATAATGGAACACATGGAAGCTTGGTAATGATTTACTTAAATAGATGTTACGCCCTCATCATTCCTGGTTAATAAGTCTTCTATAACAAAGTGACTTCAGAAGCACCTAGAAATGTGATGTACTATCTGAGAAAAATTTTTAGATTCAAACTGACATGATGAGAGGAGAAATGGAGGGCAGACCAAGAGACTAGAACTGTATCAGCATGAAAAAAAGAAGGAAGGGTAGGAAGAAGGTGATAAAGAGACAAAAGTAGATAACCAAAGACATGAAAGAATTAATGAAGCTTAACAGTTAAAGAAGCTTAGAATGAAAATAATGTATCAGTGTATAAGTACCTTCAGAATTTAATTCAGTTTGCTAGTTCTTCTGTTTAGAAAAATTTACATTTAGGACCCTACCTGAGATCTGTAACAGCAACTGAGACAATGACTGGAGATGAAGTGGCCAAGTGCAGAAATAAGGATTTGTATGTGCAGCCAATAGCCAGTTTTAAAGTGAATTATCAAGCTTTTGCCAAAAACCCCTGAGTTCATGGGCCCATGTCCTGGAAATCTTGAACTGACATATTTATTGAGTGGGACACTTGTACAGGGGACACAGTGAATGTATTCTCCTAGTCTACAGGTTGCCCATTAATAAGGACCAGAGCAGTTTTTGACCAATCAATGGTTAGTTTTCATCCATTCTATTTTTATGAAGCTGGACTCTTACAGATGAAATTACACTGACATAATTTCGATGAAAACGTTTAATAACGTTTAGATAAAATGCAATACAAACAGAATGCTTGTCAACTAGTCTTATTGGAATGCTTGTCATTGAGCCTTGATTAGTGTTTTTTTTCCAAATACAGAAAAACCATTCATAAAACTTCATATTTCTAAAAGTAGAGATTAAAATGACAAGCAAAATATACCTTCCAGTATTCTACATGGAAGTCAAGAACAAAAAGTAATGAATTTATGAATTTACATCTTCCTGACAGTCTTCAGCTGTATATCAGTCATGATAACATATGCCGTATCTCCCTGTATCCCAATCATGCATTTGGAAATTGCTATAATTTATAAAAACTGCAACACAAGTCAAGTTTTGGCAATAAACGGGATTTGAGGGGATTTGATCTCTATTCACAGCATGTTTCATTTAGCATCAACTGAAGACTGTGATTTTTGCCTATTAATACTGCAGTTTTTGAAAGGGAAAGAAATTAGCAGAATATAAATTGATAAATTTACCTGTGGTTTGGTACTATATCAAATTTTCTTTTGCTTTTCCTTCTCCTATCTGAAATGGCAGTGACTCAGTAGCCTCTATTTCCTATGATAACACAAGACCTACCCCTGCAGCGAATCACAGACCACAAATACAGCTTAATTAAAATAATCCGTTTGCTCCCAAAACATCAGATTTGAAGAAAACCTGACCTCTTCCGTATTCTGATCTAAATTTTTGGAAGTGGCCAATATCTTTGGATGATGTTATTCTTTGTCTTGGCCATTCTTTTTTATTGCATCATTTAAACAATACATTTTTAAAAAAGCACTAAATGATAGTACAAAAATAGCAGTTTCCTCATGTGGTCCATCTAGATTACATAAAGGGGCTGGGAAAGAATTACCTTATTTTGGAAAAATTACATGAATCAGAAAGCTTTCCTAGCTACCCTATCTTTAAAAAGGCTACCTGGCTAACTTAAAATCAACATAAATGATTAAAAGTTGCAAAGAGAAAGGGAGCTGCTTGGACTGTTGTAGGGTTTTTTTGACCTATAAAGACATATTTTATGCTTGTTGCTTTGCTTGCAGTCATATTTGCTAGTATAGTTTAAATATTTTATTTTGACAATGAACCCTTTTATATTTTATTTATAAATATATATTTATATATTTTATATTTTATTTTCTCTCAGGTCCAGTCCTGCACCTTATCTTTTCTAAAGAGATTTGGTCAGTAATTGCTCTGAGAGGTGCAAAGTGAATCAAACTGATAAATGTTACCAGGATCTACTCCATTTAATTCCATACCACTGCAACCAGATGATGCATTTCCTTACAGTGTCCTTCACTACCACCACAGAGAAGTAGCTAATTTAATCTGCCACTAGATGTCATTCCTTTTTCATACAAACATGAAAAATGCAAATTTCTACTTAAAAATTTCAATTAAATATAGCTTTTAGAATCAAGGAATTAATTTGCTGTATTCATACCTAAACCAAAGTCATTGTTTTCACATATGAAGGGGATGTTGTAAACTTACTGGGGATTTGCAGCAGATCTGTCTGTGTTTAAAAAAAGATGTGAAAAGATTTCATATGCTCAAGCAACATCTTTTTACTCTGTTTTGAGAATTAGTGATTCGGGGTGGTAGAAGTTGATTCTGTTAGGTGAAATCCATGACAGTATTGGAGGTTCAATGACATATATTTTTATATTTGTTCAGCCCCAAATCCTATTTCACTAAAACACAGAACTGCTTTTGCTTAGTGTATGTCACCTGTCTGCTCAGAACCGGTTTCCTTGCTGTCTTTTCTCACAGCCTCTCTGATCTTTTCAGGTTTCCTTTCATGGCTACCTAAACTTTGCAAAGCAAAAGCCAGTGGAATTCTTCAACTTTGTCATGCTTTGCAGGAGGCTTCATTCTGGATAGCAACAGGTGCCTGTAAAGGCCTTTATTCTTTTGATTATCTGTGCCCATTAAAAAGTATAGCTGTTTCTTTCTGTTTTTTGAGATGAAGATTTCTGAATAATCCAAACAGTCTGTAGGAAAGACTGTTACATTTTATCTTCAGTACTCACAGATTCACTTTGTAAAATGTTTTTTAATTTTTGGGGAAAAAAAGATTTATGCAACAGTATTTAATTATTTTTTTAGCTGTGCTTAAACATTAAGTTGAATGTACGCTAGAATAATAATAGAAAAAAGTGTTGCAATCCCTATGCCGATAATTGGATAGCTTTTAGCATATATTTCACTGCTCTAGTCATAGCCTTTCATTAAGGGTTCTGGGCAAGGATGCAGCACCAATTTTTCAAGTATGCTCTGCAATCATTTAAATGACATTAAATGTAATAAAAATGTATTCAGTGAAGCATGACAATCTACATCCTCTATTTTCTGTAATCTATGATCACAGCAGGGACGATGACTTTCTGGTGGTATATTAAAGTAAGATGCATTTGAAGTGAGAAACATAGTCATTGTTTTAATATGTGCTAACATATTTTGAACTGTCATAGCCTTTTAAACCACAGACAATTTACTACTGGTAATATTCTTCTAAAATATTAAGATACTATGTTGTTGGTATATTAATTTCCTAACACTTCTGTTTGGTATCAAATATTGATAAGTTTCCTTTAAATGTCACCTCACCTTCATTTCCACTTACTTTATCAAGCTGCAGGTCTTTTTGTTGAAAAGTGTAAACCTCTGACATACTTGTATACTGTATTATTAGAAATTCTTTCCTTTATTTGGAGCCAGATTATTTAGTACAAGATCTACAATGTATCAAATTTAGTTATAATACCAAAAAGTAAGTAAATCTGTCATATAATGCAAAGATTAAAATTTAAATATTGCAGAGCCCTTATAGAAAATTTCTGCTGCCCTTATCTTGCAATATCATTGCTCTTTTTTTTTTTTTTTTTTTTTCCCCCCGTAGCTTGGAAGAATTGGTCTTTCATTGTTGGAAAACATCTGAAAGCAACACAGAAATTGCGTTTCCTTGGCAAAAGAGAGATTCAGTGAATTCCAGATTTTAAATTTGGGAAAACCTAGTTCCTCCATGGATTCCCTCGCTAATCTCTAGACCTGTTATTTTGGACTCAACTCCTTGCAGAATGACCCTCATGGGTCATTGTTCCTGTGTATCAGTTAGAAATACGTTTTGTTATCACAGTACTGATATAAGGTGTCTGGGTCACCACCGGTGGTTTGCTTCCTCTTTCCCTACCGGATTGAACTCTCCCATTGAATTGTTTCACTGTAGTAGTAGAAAATAGTTAATAATCTGTAGAAGTGCCAAATAAATCATGTTAGTGTGGAAGAAGTTCTGGCATGATCAGAGGTATAGCTCTTATTGAAACATCCCATTTTAATGCAATTTCCTTTTTGTCTATGCTAGAGCTTATAGATGTTTTATGAGTCACTCACCTATTCTCTAATTTGATTTGAGTACACACTTTTACATGAAATTTAGCATGTGCTGTGTCAGCTAGATCAATAGTCCATAAACATTCAAAACCCTTGGCTGGAGTTGTCAATTACCCGGAGAAAGGAATCAGTCCTCTGATGGCAGGTACCAGACGCTTTTTCTTATTTCATCAATGCTGGTTGAATTGCAGCACAGTTTTAAAGATTCTGGCCATAAGACTTCTTCTTCTTCTACTTCCAAGAGTACCAATACTACCACTTCCTTCCTCTTAAACATTAACTCTGCCAGCATATGCCAGATGTCATCTCATTTCTTAAAATCAGGATATTGGCATTTAAAATAGTTCTTGTTGTGTACTTTACTATTTAAAGAAATTCTCCCCATGCTCCCTCAGTACAAATTAGCTATCAAATGCCTGCCCTGTGACCATGAATTAGCATTCTTTCTGTTTAGTAGTTAATGTCTTCTCAATTAATATGTGTGACACAGAGACATTTAATAAGTCATAGCACTAGTCCCTGAATGTTTCATGAAATTTTCTGTTATCATTTGAGGTAGCAGGAACTGGCCTGAAATATTTCATATTTTATGCATGGAGTTAAAGCAAAATATCTTCTGCTGATTTATAGTAAAAAAGAGATATTTCCCAGCATAGCTGAAGCAAAAGATGGAGTTGGCTAATTCCCTAAAACACTAATCCAGTTCCTCAGTTGTGGCAAATTCATCTTTCTCACAACTAATTAATCACATGTTGAAGTGGTAAAATTTCAATACCTTCAAAGAAAGATATATACAGTAGGTTTCATTCTGACATTACAGAAAAGTATATTTGGTTCATGTAGAGGAAAAGACTCACACAGGTAAACTACAACGATATTCAGCCCCTAAACACTTTTCCAATGGTTTCTCATTTCTTCTTGTAACTATGTGTCCTGGTTTAACCAGGATAGGGTTAAGTTTCCCCAGCAGTGGGGGGGAGCTCTAGCCGGGTTATTCAGATACCATGCGGATGTCACATCCTGGCAGGTCACATTTTCCTGGCTCGGAGCGCGGTGCACTCGTGGTTTTGTACATCGTGCTTCTCACTGCTGTATTTGGTAGCTATTTTGCTCTGTTCATTGCTATCACTATTACTGTTATTGTTGTTGTTTGTTGTGTTGCTATTGCACTGTTGTATTAAACCTTTCCTTATTTCAGTCTTGGGGCTTTGTATTTCACTCCCTTTGTGGGGGAGGGGTAGCGGCCACATGGTCTCAGACCCTGACAGGGGCTAAACCACCACACTATGGTATAGTTAGATAAACTGCTCCTACTGGTTTTGCTTTAGTTTTCCCAAGATGTTAGTCTTTTTACTGGTTTATTTTAATTCTAAATTATAAAAGACCCCTGATACAGGATTTTCAGACTGACTAAGTGGAGTTAGAGGTATAACCTTGTCTTCATGCTTTTGATCCCTGCAGATGCTGGTTTTGATCTTTAGTCAACCACATTTCAGAAGAAATTTATGGCCACATCCAGCCAATTGTTATCATGCTTGCTGAGGCATCTGTTGAAGAGAGCAGTGAATGATTCAGGCTGCCTCCAGTTCAGTGGGACCCTGGTACTTAAAGGGAGCAGTAGGAGTGACACCAAAGCAAGGGACCCACAGGAGGTCTTCTGAATGTGATCTTTCTCCATTCAAAGTTGTCCATGGAAGGCAAACCCAGGACACAGACTGTGTTTCCCAGGAAATCCTAGTGGAGACATTAAGATGTAAGCACCAATGACTTCCATGGATTGCATATCCTCTTTTTAACAGTAAAGTTATTGTATTCCAAAAAAACCAACAAAACCTTCATTAAGCTACGTGGTAGGTATTTTGTCTATCAGCCCTATTCCTGGAGTCACCAAACAGGGGAACACAGAGTACTGCATGTGTTTTCTCCAAAAATATTAGGAGGTGCATCATTTATAAAGTCTGAGAGAAATGTGTAAAGGACCTGATAGACTGGCTAACAGGGCAATGTAAGATGCTAATCTCTGTTCTGAATGTGCACACTATAGTGGGAACCAGCATCTATCCTCAGTGCTGTGGTGGCTGGTCTGAATGCGACCTTTAGATCCTGAGTGCTGAACTGTGTAGCTCCATGGATGGCTTCAGACACTCCTGATTGTTGTGCTCTGAGCTGGCTGGATGCAAGACAGGTCTGTGCAGAAAGAGTATAGTCACATTAGTATAGTGTAAGTTGGAACTAATAAGTCTTGGTGAATCTGAATGCATTTCATACTCCTAAATCCCTAATTCATTCTTGAAAACAGGATTTTTTACCCTGGATCAACATACATGCTTAACAGTTATGAAGGCCATTTTGTATTATGGTGATCCTTTCACAATTATTTTTTAAAAAACCCAGAAGAATAAATTGCTTACTGTGATATAACTAACTCTTGATCCTGAAAAGTCATGGGAGTTTGCAAAATAGCTCTGTAATTAACATTATTGGATTAATATTGTTGATTTAAGACCTTAGAAATACTGAGCATCACATTCCTAATAAATCTAACAGTATTGGCTTTAGCCACATACATTACTCATGAAAAATATAGCTCTGAGATTTAAGAAAATTCATTCCTCTGCAGTTCTGAAATAGAACAGTGATTTTTCCTCCAATCAATAAATACAAATAACAGACATTATTAGCATTAGTCTGAAACTGCACATTCTTCATTTTAACTGGAGGTCTTGCACAAGCTTGTTTTATTTAATAAAACCAGATGAGATTGTTTTTAACATCTAGACAAGCTGAACCTGATGTGAAATGACTTTCTCAGTTTGGCAGGTAAACTGTAAATTATGAAGATGTGAGTACACAAAGGAAGTACTATAGTTAATTTTAACAGTTTTTAAAGCAAGTCAAGTTTTTGATAACACCAGGGAGATGAAAATGAGTATTTCTTGAGCAGAATGCTATATCAGCATATTTTTTTATCTTTGGTGTATGCCATTGACTGTAAAATCATCAATCTCACATAGCATTTATAGTCAATATATTGAAGAAATTAAAAACATTCTAGTTTAGAGAAGTAACATGTAGATTACCTGAACAGATGAAATGTTACAGTTGTGATTTATCTATATGTCCTTTACAGTTTCATTTCTACTTCTTACAAGATACTAAATATTGCTTCAAAGCATACTGCTATCATAAGCACAAATATTTTGTAGTCTGTAAAAGATCAGTTATTATGTTGTAACTTACTACAAATCAGCAGTTTCTATGCATATTGCATACTACGCGTTTGTTATCTGTTCTACACTGAAAGAGATTTGTTGGGTTGTTTTAGCCAGTATCTTCACTGGTACGATTGTATTAAGTGATTTTTTTTTTTTTAATTTCAGAAGTTATCTGAAGCAAAAAACATCATCTCCTATGGTTATAGGTGACCTTTTATTTTTTCCATATATAGAGAATTATTACATTTGTTGTGTTGCAAAGTCCTATCATATACAATAGCAATGCAAAGACAGGTTTGAACCAAATGCAGTTACAGTCTACAAAAAGATTCTCTAGGAGGATTTCATTTCATCTGACTTTTGATGTACATAGTGTGGATGTATATATCTGAACTATTAACCCTAGACTTCTTTTACAGGTGATGAAAAGAAAGAGGCACTTCCAAGTATGATTCAAATAACTGTTTTTAGATATCTACTTTGGCATGAGATAAACTGCCATCAGAGTGTCTATTTATGTTCATTAACTGTGAAGACAGCAAAATCAGTATCTCGGATGTAGACATCTGTATTTACTTTCCATGGCTCCAGTGGGCTTTGGATTAGGTCTTAAAAATCATGGAATCACAGAATCATAGAATGGTTTGGGTTGGAAGGGACCTTAAAGATCATCTAGTTCCAACCCCCTTGCCATGGGCAGGGACACCTTCCACTAGACCAGGTTGCTCAAAGCCCCATCCAACCTGGCCTTGAACACTTCCAGGGAGGGGGCAGCCACAACTTTTCTGGGTAACCTCTTCCAGTGTCTCACCACCCTCACAGTAAAGAATTTTTTCCTTACATCTAATCTAAATCTATCCTCTTTCAGTTTAAAACCATTACTCCTTGTCCTATCACTACATGCCCTTGTAAAAAGTCCCTTCTGGCTTTCTTGTAGGTCCCCTTTAGGTACTGGAAGGCTGCTATAAGGTCTCCCTGGAGTCTCTAGGCTCTAGACACTTCCCTAGGCTGAACAACCCCAACTCTTTCAGCCTGTCTTCATAGAGGATGTGTTCCATCCCTCTGATTATTTTTGTGGCCCTCCTCTGGACCCACTCCAACAGGTCCATGTCTTTCTTGTACTGAGGACTCTAGAGCTGAACACAATACTCCAGGTGGGGTCTCACAAGAGCGAAGTAGAGGAAGAGAATCACCTCCCTTGACCTGCTGGTCATCCTTCTTTTGATGCAGCCCAGGATATGGTTGGCTTTCTGGTCTGTGAGTGCACATTGCTGGGTCATGTTGAGCTTCTCGCCAACCAACATCCTCAAGTCCTTCTATGCAAGGCTGCTCTCAATCCACTCATCACCCAGTCTGTATTTGTGCTTGGGATTGTCCTGATCCACATGCAGGACCTTGCACTTGGTCTTGTCCCTCTGGATGGCATCCCTTCCCTCCAGCATGTTGACTGCACCACACAGCTTGGTGTCATTGGCAAACTTGCTGAGGGTGCGTTCAATCTCATTGTCCACATCACCAACAAAGATGTTAAACTGTGTTAAAAATGTGCCAGCTCTTTCCATAGTGCTCAAAAGAAAACTGCCTCAGCATACTGATGCTAGACAATAGGAAGGCTTAATCACCCACAAGTTCTCTAGAAATTTCTGTGAGAAAAGCTGCATGTTTTGTTTGACATTGAGTTAGATGCTTGTAATGTCTTCTTGACATTAAGATTTGTAAATCTCAAAAGTTCCCTTGTAGACAATTACGAACACTTTCTAGGCTCCTTTGTATCAGCATGTGACAGAAATGGTCCTTTATGAATCTGCCTCAGTTTTAAATCTGTGAATTGCGTGGGATGTTGGTGGCACTGATGCGATCAGTCGGTCTCATGTAATGAGGCCTTCGAGTCCTTCTAACTGAATTCCTCTTTGTGTGGGAATGTGCCTTTTAAGAAAACTTTTAATTTTGGTTTTAAGTGTCACTGAGGGACAAAGCTCAGTCCACAAGTGCATATCCTTTGCCTTAGCAGAGCATGGGTGCTTTCTACCTCTACTATAAATACACTAAGAAGCTGGAAAACAAAAAGGGGAAAGGAAGGAAACTGATCATAAAGTTTCTAGTGCTTTCCACTTTGCAGAGTAGATACAACCTTAATATCTCAGTCAGTAAGAAGCATAGTGCATGTGCAGTAGCTGTTTTTTCACTCAGTCACTTAAAGCTGGTTGTTTTTTTTTCAATGGTTTAAACCTCAGCCATACCTTTCCATAACTGACAGAAGTTGTTAGAGGCTACATTGCTGCCACTGAAGCCTGTAGTACTTCTACAGATTAAAGGCATGTAAGGCAATGCAGAACTGAGCCCAGAAGGAAATCAAAGGAATTTGCTCCTTGAGTTTTTCTCTTTCAAGTCAGTTTTAAAATGTCTTTGATAACTCCATATTTAGGTATACAAAATTTTTTAGTAAGATCACATAATTATTTTTCTAAGTAGTTAAGACTGGAAGCTATTATACTTCTCTATGTAGAGAACATTTATTATTCAGTAACCATAGGTAGGCTGTCTCTTTGAGAAAAGAGGTTTTAGTCTACAAGACAAAGATAATGTTTACCGAATTCAATTCCATTGTGGAGGCTCTCAAATAAACAACCAACCACCAAAAATTAAAAATTTATTGTCAACACAATTAACCAGCTCTCCACAAATTACAGCTTCCAACATCTGTGAGAGGAGAACAGAACAACTCCCTAGGGTTTAACGACAACCCGAAACAGAGAATAAAGCCCCACTCACTAGGGTTTAATGACAACCCGAAATACTCTATCGCTCACCTAACAATGAGGGCTCTCAACATCGAGGACCTTCTCAATGCAGTATCCTGACCCAAGGCACCTCAAGGAGTTTCCCTGGGCAGCATCCCAACCCAAGGGAAGAGTCCTCAACCACAGCATGCTGCTCCAGGGAACAAACACAAAATGGCTGCCCCAGGGGACTCCATTTATACCCAGGCCAAATCTGACCTGTAGTCAATAGCGACTCCCATTGGCCAAAGGCCCCAACTACTGTGAAGCCCCGAGAGCAAAGTCAATCAGTAGCTGCCCCACTTCAGCAGTCAAGAAGCCCTATTTTCATTGGGTAGGTGCACCTGCCACACAATCCACCCCGTGAGTAACAGTCATGATTCAGCTGGTTTCCTTGAAGTGGTGGTGCAGTCACCTCTTGCCTCCAAGGTTAAAAGGGAGTGCGGTCCTGGTGAGTCTCCATACTCGCTGTGGATTGTCATTCCCAGATGATTATACAATCAAATATTAAAAAAACCCCAACCATACAATGTATTACAATCAAAATTGAAGGAAGATGATCAACTATTCTAACAAGGAAGATTCAAACATATTCAATTAACCAATTAATGCTTAATATAGCAACAATTGCCTCAAGTCTCTTGCCATTTTCTTCATTTATTGACCTAAAGTGACAACAGCACCAAGTTCAATCACATTCTTCTGAATGCTGCCAATTTCACAAGATTCATTCGCCACTGTGCTGTCATCCAAGTCTTGATTGTCCATATGGATCACCACTGCCAAGCAGGATGCCAAAGTCATCTGTTCCTCCAAGATCCTAACAAAAAAAAAGAGCTAGGCCTCAGATCAGAACCCAGGCATCAAGTTAAAAATAAGTAATTATCCATCGGGCACTAATATGATGATTTTTTCCACCTTTACCTGAAGCTTCCCAAGCATGGTGACAATGCCCATTATCTGGAGGGTAGTATGGGGTGTACAAACCCACTGTATGCCTTGTGTGCCCAGTCCTGGACCACTCTGGCAGTAAAGTGGCTCCTGTTATCTGACTGAATTGATTTGTGTGTTTTCTTCTCTATCTTCTCTATGTGTGGCAATAATGATCTAATTGCACATAGCACTTCCACTGCGTGACTCCCACAGGAGGGGGCGGTTCCAGAGATCTTAACCCCTTCTCCAGGAGTGGTTTTAGTGAGCTTTTGAGCCAATGCATAACAAGCAATTGTTGGCAAGTGCTCATATCCCCGGACAAGATATGCAAATGTAAATTGCACGTCTTCCCACGTGGGAACAAAGCCATCTCTGCTTCTGACAAAGGAACCACAAAGAGCCCATCCCAGACCTGGCAGGCTCACTCCTTCAGGGCTGTGGCCAGCCCAGCTGTGCCAGGCTCAGCAGCTGACAAAGGATGGGCATTCAGCCGCCCATAATTGACTGTTAATTACCACCTTTTGTTTGGTTTGGGACTGGCCACACAAGAGAATTATAAGGGGAATGTGTACTATTTATAATATTTTTCAACATCATTAATGACCTCAAAAATGCTGTTTGGCAGTAGTTGGCAATGGATATTGAGAGACACAGGTAACTTTTGTCCCCCTAACTCCAAAACTCCACACTCTGCCATCTGGTAAACACCATTGATTACTTGCCAAAACATCAAACCCTAATATTTTTCCTTTGTTCTCAAGTTGTGCCCTCCAGCAATTGTACCAACTTTGAGATAGTACCAGTAGATTGCCCATGTAATATTGTCCGGGGTACCCCCAGTGCCAACGCCTTCTTGTTTTGCTGATTAAGGATACCAATTAAACTTGGACACCAGAGCGAAAAGAGTAGGCGTATTTTACTGGGGATAACTAAATAATGTAACAGAGTAATACAGAAAACATGTAGTAAAAAAAGACAGAATAATGCACTTAAAGCAAACAAATAGGAAAATACAGGGTAATGCATCAAATCATTACTACGTGAAGGGAGAATAGTGATTAAGAAAGACACATCACCACTTGCATACATTACCATCATCCAGATCCGCAGTTGCTGGGGAGCCCCGGTTACAGCGAGGATTTGGAGAGCCTGTCCCGGCAAGTGGGAAATCCTACGTGGTGTGTCCATCTGTAGGTGAGGCATCCAAAGTCATGACAAGAGGGTCCAGCCTTATATGCCAAAAATCAGCAAGCCAGAATAACTGGCACCTTTGTTTTAAGTGGGACATCTGTTTTCACTCTCACATTACAATCCCTCAGAGCCTGGCCAGGGTTCAAGGGAGAAGCTAAGGGAGTTTCCCTGCTTATCTAATTTATTTATGTTCTTTTTAGAACAAGGCCACACGTCTGGTCCCAAGGCCGGACAGCTGGCTTCAAGGCCTTGTTAACTTGCCCCTACACAAAGAAGAAGAAAGATACATTCAGGATAGACATGTTTTCATAACATTTATCATCAGTAATGAGTATATGATATCTAAGCTTCTTCTTTCATTAATGAGCATACATATTTCGCTAATGACTACATACTACGTTAGCAGCTTCAGCTCAGGGCCTGTTGTTCAGGCTTCAATACTTCAACACTTTAGCACTTTTTACATCAACATAGGTGTTTTGTTATAACTTAGTACAATACCTACCAGCACAATGGTTATCAGTTATGAAATATACAGGATTCATCTATAGGTCAACTCTGGCTTGAGCCTGTTGTCCAAGCCTTAGCACTTCACTTCTGCCTAAGATGATTGCTTCCTGAATCATAAAATTGACCTGAATCATCCTGGGGCTGTTTAAACTCTCTACGAGGAGGCTGCTCGAGGTCAAGTTTCCGACTGACTTGCCGAACCCTCCGGCTTCCATCTCTACCACCACTTGGGTCAGTCTAGTCCATCTCTCGCCCATCAGCAACCAGATCCTGTAACTCTTCTGCCCACGTTAACATGTGTACGTGAGGGCGTTTCACTGGTTGTATACAATAGTCCTTTCTCTGAGGGACTGGACATGTATCTTTAAGGCATCTGGGAGCCCTCTAATAAGAGATCTAAGGTGGCTGGGATCCACCAGCGCGTCAAGCAGTATTCCGCACCGCCCCCTCCCCATCGATAGCCTGAATGCAATCCGCCTTCTGTACTCCGTCCGCCAATTCCGAGAGTCCCTTCATCTTAATGGTAACAAGTTCCCGCCTCTCCTTAGGGTCCACACCCCCAGCCCAGTAAGCCACTGGAGATCTTATTGACTGGTTACCCGCTGGTCCATCACTTAAAAACACTCTGGGACCCCAGAAACCTTCCACCTCGTCATCACTCAATAGAATTCAATCCCCCCCCCCCGCCCCCCATTTAAAGAAACACCACAAATACTCAGTTTCACCTGACTTACGCGAATATTTAACCTGAAGTTCACTAAGCTTGGGTCCTGTCCAGGGGGTTGTACGGATGGTGGTTCGGGGGTTCTGACCTTGTGGACCTGTATGCCTTTCTGTTTTAATGAGAGGTCACACGTTTCTTTCCTCCAATTCCTCTATTTCCTCCGAGCCACTTTCATCAGACTCTCCCCAAATATCTCCATCCTGCTCCTCAAGATCTACACTTGTAATTAACTTCCGAATCTTAACAACACTAGGAGGTTTTTTTGCTTGTGCCAACATAATTTCAATCTCTTTTTCTATTAACCGCCTTCTCTCTCTTTCTTGTAACAATTTTGTCTTCAAATAATCAATTTCCAACCGCTCCTCTAAGTTAACTTTCTCCATTACTACAAAATAATCCTGCGCCTGAATCAAGCAGGCATCTAAAATGGCACACATTTTTCCTTCACTTCCGGTATTCCACCAACTTCCCTGGCTTTGTTGCAACTTTCTCACAACTGCCACTGGATCAAACCACTTCTCCTTCACCCATTGTACATCTGTGGGAGAAGGGACACAACTATACTTCTGTAATAACTCCTCCATTGACATCCTGTCAACTATGCCAATTTGTTACAGAGGCTCTCAAATAAACAACCAACCACCAAAAACTAAAAATTTATTGTCAACACAATTAACCAGCTCTCCACAAATTACAGCTTCCAACATCTGTGAGAGGAGAACAGAACAACTCCCTAGGGTTTAACGACAACCTGAAACACTCTATCGCTCACCTAACAATGAGGGCTCTCAACATCGAGGACCTTCTCAATGCAGCATCCTGACCCAAGTCACCTCAAGGAGTTTCCTTGGGCGGCATCCCAACCCAAGGGGAGAGTCCTCGACCGCAGCGTGCTGCTCCAGGGAACAAGCACAAAATGGCTGCCCCAGGGGACTCCATTTATACCCAGGCCAAATCTGACCTGTAGTCAATAGCGACTCCCATTGGCCAAAGGCCCCAACTACTGTGAAGCCCCGAGAGCAAAGTCAATCAGTAGCTGCCCCACTTCAGCAGTCAAGAAGCCCTATTTTCATTGGGTGGTGCACCTGCCACAAATTCATAATCCCTTAACTTTATTCTGAATGAAGTTGGCAGGTAATATTTCTGTGTTAGTGTAGTAGTTTTTCATAGCATTTTCAATAATTATCTTCATAACTAAATCCCACCCTTTCACCTTGCAGAGGTGTATCTGGTATATAAAAGAAAGAGAATACAAGCTCCAGAGCTTTTTCTACATGACAGCTAAAATACATGCATGGTACACTGGTTATAATTCCAGTTTGGAAGAAACGTTAGATGAAGAGTTAGGTCCACATATCCCTGAAATGTCAGGCCTAGCAAATCAAGAGATATCTCCTAGGTATTGTTGAGAGTAGGTTTAACCATGACAATATCAGATAGTAGTGCCAAAATTTTTCCTTCTACCAATACCTATCAATAAATATCTCATGATACATGACAGTATGTATTGCAAAACACATGTTATTCCATTATTATGCCATTATTATGCCATTCATACTATTATTCCATCCTTTCTTTACAGAATATGGAAGCCTAAAATGTAAGAAAAATAACAAAAGGTATGAAAATTTAAGAATTTGTGGAGGATTCAAATTCCCTCAGAGATCAATAATTTTGTAAATAGTAATGTAAGGGTCAAAAGAGCCAATAAACAATATTGCTTGAAGAGTGTTGTGTTAGCTCAGAGGTCCTAGCAATATACTATATGATGTGTAACTTTTTCAGTGGTTTACAGTAAGTCTGCAAAGTGAGTCACCAGAATCCAGCATAAATAAAGTAAATTAGATGCTGTTCCTTTGTGGCATGGATCACAGACTTAATGTCATTGATAGCCTTCTTCATTTTAGTGTGCTATCATGGTAGAAAAAGAAAACAAGCATAGATCAAAAAGAATAGGAATAATGAATGATCATTAATTTTCTGAAGAAATGGTGTTAATATTTCCAGACCATTTTGTTTAAAAAAAAATAGGTATAGGAAAAGCTAAGACGTACCAAGCCATTAACCTTTCATTTCAACTAGGACTTCTGTTTAGTCCACAGGAAGGTTTTGCATATGTTCTCACTGACTTATCTGGCATAAATAAATGTATGAGAAAAAGTTGGAAGTCATGTTTAGTTTATAGTGTAAGTCTTCTACTTTCTCAGGTGACAGAGGAGCGTGAAATCTGTCAGCATAGTTCCAGAAGAATATATATTTCTGAATTCACTGGGAATTGTACCTCAAAATATGGTCCTTTCAGAAACCACAGAGAGATATATAATACCAAATTGCCTACTATTTTCTCAACTGCCTGTGACATTTAGGGTAATTCAAGTTGATGCTTAACTTTAATTTTCAATTTCAGAAAAACAGGAAGATTTCTTCATCTGAGTGTGAAAGCAGAATAGGAATTACTTTCCATTACAGAAATCCTGCCTGTACAAACATTAAAAGTTCAAATGTAGCTGTTAAACTGGCTCTAGGCTTAACCTATGAAGGAAACTAGGGAAGGAAGTTCGTCAGAGTCACGTTTTCTTTGCAGTGGTCTAGTTGCCACAGACCAACAGGAATTATTGATCTCACCTAACTTGAGCCATATAAATGTTAGGCATACAGCACTTTTCTGGGCTTCCTCCATATTCTGAGAAAAGATGCTGGCCCCTCAAGAGGACAATCCATCCAATTCTGACTTAGATACCTGTTTGGGTGTTGATATTCATGACTTTTTCCACCTGAACTGTTGAGCTGGCTGTCACACAAGAAAGACATTGCCTATTCTTCTCCATGTACCTTTCAACAGGGAGAATGACCAGACTTTCAGTGTAAGTGATGAAATGGGCTTTCCTAATGTTTTGAAAAATAAAAGGTGATTTTTTGAATTTAGGGTACATCCTCTTCATCTTCACTAGGTAAAATCCAAATTCAGACAAGATTAGAATGCAAGGAGCTAGGAGTGAAGTTGTCTTGTAAAGCCAAACTAGGGCAAGTGAAAACCTACATTAAGAGAAATTTTAGCTTCCTTATTTTCTAACACTCAGGGTTCTACTTTTTATTTGACATAAGTAGAATATCTAACTTAAGTCAATTTTCTGTTTTTGAGACCTAAGTGAATAAAAAGATGACTTTGCAAAGTAGTACAAGAAGTCTCTTTTTTTTTTTTTTTTTTTTTTACAAAGTTTCACACTTGTTTCTGTGAATGTTATACATTTTGGACTAGTAATTTCTCCTTTTCCTTCACTCCAGCAATAATAGTGACAATAAAAATAATCTTGAAAGTTTCAAAATCTCATTTATTCACTCTTGAAAATAAGTCTTAGCCTTTTGAATCACTCAGGCATATTTGAAAATATCAACCTTCCTTCTCACATTTTTTCCTTCTCACATTTTTTTATTCTTCTTTGGTTACTCAGAATTCTCTAATTGTTAAAAAAAAGCACATTTGCAGTGTAGCATATACAATTTTTTTACTCTCTGGTCTGTAATTCCCAGCTGTGGAACTGTTGTGGTTTAACCTCAGCAGGCAATTAAGCACCACACAGCTGCTCACTCACTCCCCCTCCTGCCACAGTCGGATGAGTGAATTGGAAAAAAAAAGTAAAATTTGTGGGTTGAGATAAAGACAGTTTAATACAACAGAAAAGGAAGGGAAAATAATAATAACAACAACAATAACAACAATAATAGAATATACATGTCATGCACAATACAATTGCTCACCACCCGCTAATCCCTGAGCCATGGTGTTCCCTGGCTGGTGCCCCCCAGTTTATGTACTGGGCATGACATCATATGGTATGGAATATCCCTTTATCTTATTTGGGTCAGCTGTCCTTGCTGTGTCCCCTCCCAGCTTCTCGTGCACTCCCAGCCTCCACTGGCAGGGCAGTATGAGAAGCTGAAAAGTCCTTGACTTAGTATAAACACTGCTTAGGAACAGCTAAAACATCATCATGGTATCGACATTATTCTCATCCTAAATCCAAAACACAGCACTATACCACATACTAGGAAAAAAATTAACTTTATTCAAGCTGAAACCAGGACAGGAACTGAGATACATACATGGATAAATACAGTGCATGGGTATACACAATATATAGATACGTATATACTCAGCAATTCAGTTACCGGAAGAGAAGTATTCAACCTAGTTCCAGTAGATATTGAAACAATACATATTTAATGGGAGGCAAATTAAAATCTATATTCACAGCTCAGTGAGAGCATCCATGTGTGTACAAGGGATACATCTAGGGCAGCCAATTAAGATTCCTAAACACTTTGTATTTACCCAAAATAAAAGTCCCAGTGGGTCTGGCATGGAGAGTTTCTTGTTCCAAAAAGAGGCATATCAGCAGGTATTGGCTAGCTGAAGTGGCACATTAGCACTAGCATAAAGACCTCACTTGTTTGATGGGCAGGTTCCATAACATGTTTAGCCAGATTTTTCTGGTCTTAAAGATCCTCTTATGAATTGTCTGGCTGTTCATTGGTGTAAGGTTAAAGAGAGGTAGGACTTGTCAACCTGTGAATTACTTTGACAGCGTACGTCAGTTTATCCCCTCATAGCCACCAAAGAATCTTTATGATGACACCATTACTAGAAAATAACAATCACAAATGCATGTTTTATGTTCATGCCTTGACATTCAACTGAAAGGCACTACGGCATTTACAATCTGTCCACAATTACACAAAACCAGGAGAGTTTATTGCTATTTTAGGACCCAGGAATCTTCAGGCATAGGTGACTCAAAAAAGGAGCCACAACAGTCCAAACAGATTTTTAACAAGTTTGAGAGATGAAAATAAAATGTGTCCCCACAATACAATCATGTAGCTCATAGATGATTTTAACATATGAAGTTACTCACTGTATTGTGGCTTTTTCACAATTCGGCAGGAAGGGGTTAGAGGTTGTGGGGTGATGAGAGATGAAATGGTGAATCAGGGCATCATAGTCTTTTTCCAACTTCTTCTATGAGGAGAGATATCCACCCAGTTTAGGGTATTTTTCTCAGTCTGTTTGTTACTGATTGTTACCGATTTGTTATTAATTTGAGTTGATGATTTTTGGTGATTTTGATAAGCAAGGCTTAGGACTAATCAATTAAATGGAATCTCACAGAAATATTGGTTTTTATAAAAGATAGTGGTGTAATGTTTTAAGTAGTCATAGAGATGTTGTTTAAAGTAACCATACAACCAGTTACGCTGCCAGACGAGGCACCGTTGTTAGACTGTTTGGTGAGGATGATTTATTGCCCTGTAGACCAAGTGTTTTAAAAGCTGTGTTGTGAAAGGGCCTCGAAGCATGTTAAAATTACAATGTGAGCCAAAGTCCTTGAGTCAAGGGCATTGGAGGGTCTTTCTTTTCGGTCAGTAGTCCGTGGTGGTCGCAAAAGCAGCCCCCCGACTCATTTCAGGACTCAAGTGCGCATGACCGGAAAGAGGTGGGAATATGAAAATGAGTTACAGGAATTAACATGTTTATGTATGAGAACTTGATTAATATGTATTACTGTATCCAATATAATCAGCATGTTACATGAGTTAGGAGTGCACTGTTGGTGAGACGACTCCCCTGTGCACCCGGTCATTAATAAAGGAGTGTCTGCTTATCTACATCAAATTGGAGTTGATAAGTTCTTTTATCCCATTTTGGTTGCATGTTCATACAGCTGTGTTAACAACATGTGTGAAGAAGACAACCAGTCATTCTCCCACCATCTTTTCCTCTCTTCCCCCTTTCACTAAGCCTTCTAGCTGCACAGTCTCTCCACTTCACACTGGTGTTTGCTTCAAGGCAAGTAGCACAGGAATGCTAAGAAGTAATTTGTGCCTTTTTTTTTTTTTTGTTGCTTTATCTATTCCACCATATTTAATTGTAGGGTTTTTTTTTGTTTGTTTGTTTGTTTTCCCTGGGAACAGAACAAATTAATCTGAAAGAAATACCCCAATAAAACTGGGCTAAGGAGAAGTATTATCCCCTAATGGTCCTTAATGTAGTATAGCTTAGTACTAATTACTCATTACTCAGGAGTCTGGACTGCATTCAGTTTAGTCTTAATCAGAAATTCATTGGTTTGAGCCCTTTCACCATGAAAAGGCAAAACAGGAAAAGAGAAGAAAATCTTTAAATCTTAATGCCTGTAGTGTTGTGCCTTCAGAGCACACAAGTAATGGGAAATAATGTGTGCACTGAATGCAAGAAAGTTTTGCTTGTGTTTGTTTCCCAATGACTCCTCAACTGTTTTCCCTAGGCCTCTTTGTCTGTCTAGACAAAAGTAAAACTCTCCCTATATAACTCACTGATCACAGACTTAAAGCCCTCAATGGCTAGTTAGGCAAATTAAGATGAGGGGAACTCGAACAAAAGGACACAGAGATACAATCTAGGGAGGATGATCTTGATGATTTAGGAAGAAGAGGCCTGGACTTTACTTCACAGCATGTGCTCTGGAAAGAGTGGACACCATGAAGAGGACCATGTACTTCTTCCCTCGACCACCAAAGAACCTCGCTCTATTTTTACTTTGTGTGCTCAGACTATATAAATGAATTCCGGGAACTCATTATGAAAAGACACCCCTTTCCAGGAAATCTAATGAATATATATAATTTGTGTGTATGTAAACTGATGTTCCTTGCTAGTTCGGGGGTGCCCTTATGGTGGAGAATCCCCAGGGTGACCCTAGCGCTGCTAATAAAGAATACCTACTTAACAGTTATATTGGATTCTGACTGTTGAGTTAATTTCTTTGTTTCAATGGATTTACTTACAGAAGTACCAATAGGTTTAATGAGTTACAAGCTGTCCTGGTTTAGCCAGGATTGGGTTAAGTTTCCCCAGCAGTGGGGGAGGAAGCTCTAGCTGGGTTATTCATATGCCATGCTGACGTCATGTCCAGGCGCCAGAGCGAGGGAAGAATCGGTGATCGTGTGGGGTTGGCGCAGCCGGGTTTTCTCTCACTGCTATATTGGTAGATATTTTGCTCTGTTCATTGTTATTACTGTTATTGTTATTGTTGTTGTTTGTTGTGTTGCTATTGCACTGCTGTATTAAACCTCTCCTTATCTCAGACCGGGGCTTTGTATTTCACTCCCTTTTTGGGGGAGGGGCAGCGGCCGCGTGGTCTCAGACCCTGGCAGGGGCTAAACCATTACACAAGCCATTGGAAGTAATCACAGCATTTCTTCTGCACTTCCTCTCTTTCCAGCTAAAGTTGATTTTGGAACACTAGCCACATGTATTAGAAAACAAGTAGTAATTTAACTCACCATTTTATTCTGCATTAATGTTAAGTACACTTCAGATGTGACTATGCTTCTGACTGACTTAAGAATATGAATTTCTGATGGTCATTTTCTGACAAGCATATAAAGAACCCTACTTTGAAGACTTTAATCTGTGTTCAATTGGGATAAAGTCGGCTAGTGAGTTTAGAAGGTACTATTAATTTACTAAGAAGTTGATGTGGCAGATCTGCAAATAAGGAAACTGCAGAAGCCTCCACTCCTTAAACATAGGATAATGAAAAATTGTCAAATCCATAGTTAATATTAAACCCAGTATTGGCTTAATATAAAATTTAATGCTTGATTTACAGATTCATTATATATCAAAGCTGAAAGAATGAAGGAATTCATTTATAAATATCCTTGAAAAGGAACTGAAAAATCAGTTGACATTTGGTGGTGTTGTTAAGTTATTAGAAATACTGTTTTTTGAGTTTTATAAGGACCTCATGATAATGAGTAACTAGAGAATGAAAACAGTACATAGAATTCAGTGTAAATGAATTTCAAAAAAATGAAAGAGGTCTTAAATGTCTAGGTACATTTAGGAAATATTTCAGTGGAAACGTACAGTGCTGAGTAGGGGCCAGCAAAGTAAACTGAATCACAAAAAGTGAACAGAAAATAAACAAGAAAATGGCATTCTACCACTGTAGAAAAATAACATCTTCATCTTCTTTGCACTGTTTGCACTATTGCTTCCCCAGACAAGGATGGCAAGGGTGGCACATAGACAGACTGGCTGCAGTGTGAGGAGTGGCTAAGGGGATTACAGCATTGAGCGTGGAAAAAAAAATGGTTACAAAGAGAATATGAGACGACTCTGTACAATCCTAAGGGTCATGAAAAACCTAAGCAGAGAATTTTAACGACATTTTCATAAACCAGAAAGAATCTATATGAAATTAAGCTGATTCAGGACAAGTTAGTATAAAATATAGCTGTAAAACTCTTTGATATGCTACACCATGGATGCTAAAATTTTTATGTGGATTGTGAAAGTGATTGAACAAATTCATTGAAGGAAGATTCCTTACCAGCTAATAAGGTAAAAATCATCACGACTAGGTTAGGATTTCTGTACTTTATTGTTAGAGGCTATATTGGGAAAGTATCACTGCTGCTTGTAGTGTTCTTATATCTGTCTCTGATATCTGTATTGTCTACTCTCATAGACATAGTCTATGGATAGACTAACATTTCTTCTGATCCAACTTGACAATTTTTATGTTTTCTCTGCCATCTTCTTAAAAAAATCTGCTTTAACAGTCCATGAGCTTAGTCCTTTTTAGTCTGTTGACATCTTGAGACAGCTTTTTTAATCCAAAAATTAGCGGCAAAAACATAAAATTTAAACAAGTCTTTTCCCAACACCACAAACCCAATCTTAATGATTACTTTGCTATACACCATAAATATTTGTATATTAATAATCACATAGATTTCAACCAAGGTGGCCCCAATCCTACCTGACAAAAAGGAGTGTATAATTTTGATCTGAAACTTCTGAAACGTGGATTCAGTTCTTGGTTTCCTAGGGACGCCAGTGGTATTTAGTGGTATTTAAGGGATGGAGGGGTACCTTCCCCAGCTAACATTTGGCCTTTAACTGACTATGGGAAGCTAATCTCTCTGTGGACACTCTTGGGTTGATGAAATTATTTGTCAGGTAGAACTTTAATTTACTTGCTCTTATACTGTGTCTAACCAATAGGGCAGGTGGACTGCATGGTAAGCCCCATAGTCCTGCTTCCCAGAGCATCTTGATGAGGAAAGCTTCTGGAAAGTGTTTTTACTCCCATCCAACCTAAGTACCACATATTTTGCCATTGGAAGTCAGTTGAAGTGGGGCCAGAGGAGACATGAACACTTTGACTACGGTCTGGATGTATGTCAAAATGACACGTGTATGCACACCCAAGTCATGACCTGTAAGACCCTCCCATATCCCATAAATGTATATATGTAGCCTGATTTAATGTGACTCCTCAGAGGCGCTAAAGATTTTTTAGGGGGCTATATTAAGTGGCCTTACAGCAGCATCCTAACTCAATCAGCTAAAGTTATTGTCCAAACAAATGTAATATGATAATCCTCCTCCTTGAGTCTGATCCAAAGCCTACAAAAGAAAGAAAAAAAAAAAAAGTAAAGGAAAAAAATGGACATCAGGCCCAAAGAGAATTGTTTTTTTCAGGATTACTGTTTCCCAGGCTGATAACTTGAAAGAAAAGGAAGATGGGGACAACATTCTTCATGTGTCAGAATAACTCATTATTTAAAGGTTGTTTTCTTATGAAACTCTTATCCAGATAGAGAACACTAAGTCAAATGTAAGGTTTCATTCACACTCTGTGTAGAATTGTTGTCCCAAAATTTGGGTTCTTTTACCTGATGTGCAATGAGACAAAAACCACACAGAGTAGAGATAATTGTTTAATCCATATCTGCGCAGAGATGGGTGCTAGGTGGTAATTCCACAAAGCTAGCTGTCCTGGTTTTGACCAGGATAGAGTTAACTTTCCTTGAGTTGAGAAGGAGCACAGCTGGAGGGCTGGGCCCAGATCTGTCACTGGAGTATTCCATATCATGTGACATCATGCTCAGTATGTAAAGGAAGCACATGCTCTCTCATTTCTGTTTTCTGGTTGGCACAGCGTGATTACCTATTGCGCAGGTAATCCATGAACGTGAGACATGCGACAATCAAGCAAGCCAAACTGTTAAAGCCCATTTGGTATGGAGGATGATGGTTAAAATATAAATATGCGAAGGCCTGACAGATTGATTGTATTGTGCTCCCACAAACTTGGCATGGCAAACACTGTGTGCTTAACAATGGTGGAAGCAGCCACAGGATGGTTGGAAACTTATGTCGCGTCCCATGCCACTGCCTGGAACACCATTTTAGGCCGTGAGGAGAAAGTCTTATGGCGGCATGGCACGCCAGAAAGAACTGAATCAGATAATGGGACACATTTCTGAAACAACTTCATAGACACTTAGGCCAAAGAACATGGTGTTGAGTGGAGATATCCCTACCATGCACAAGCCTCTGGGAAAATTGAGCAATACAATGGGTTGCTAAAAACTACACTGAGAGCAATGGGTGGTGGAACTTTCAAACACTGGGACGTGCATTTAGCAAAAGCCACCTGGTTAGTCAATACCAGAGGATCTGCCAAGAAAGCTGGCCCTGCTCAAACCTCCTACATACTGTAGATGGGGATAAAGCCCCCATAGTGTGCATTAAAAATATTCTGGGGAAGACTGTCTGGGTTACTCTTTCATTGGGTAAAGGTAAACCCATGCATGGGATTACTTTTGCCCAAGGACTTGGGTGCACTTGGGGGGTAATGCAAAAGGACAGAGAAGTCCGATGCATGCCTCAAGGAGACTAGATTTCAGGTGAAAATAGCCAATGAATCGGACTGTCAAATAACCCTGTTATTGCAGTTGGTGCCCCACAACATCCTCCTGCCACATCCAAAGCCTCCTGCTCCACCGTCTGAACCAACTCCACCTCATTTGTCCAGTCTTAAGGACTGTCATGATAGATGGAACCCGAAGTTATGGACTAAATGAACTCAGTAGACATTTTGGAAGGATTGTCCATAGACTAAGGGAATGATATCTGTGAGACCTGGGAAAATATGTGGTTTTAACATTATAATGATTTAAAGAACACAACTTGGGCAGTCTTTATGGTATCTCTAAGCACATGACAAAGGGATGTTTCCTTGTTCCTCAATTCAAGGTTCTGTCTGTTCTTTTATCTTCATTGTTTTGCAAGGCTCTGCTGTCTTTGAAACTATTAGCCCCTCCCAAGGCTTGTCCTGTGAAATGTTTCTTTTGTTTTAATCTTTAACCTTTCATCAGAGTCATTTTATTTCTTTCCTGTGGTGTTTTTCCTGAAACTAGGCAAAGAATATCTTACAGACCCCAAGGTGATTTCAGATTGATAAAAAATTAAAGAGCAGGAACTTCACAGGACAGGAGATAATCCTTTGGTAAAGAAACAAGAAAACAGTCCCACCCACAACATCTCTCTATTTTCAGAGAGAAGTAATTTGTTCATGTATTTTACAAGAAATATAAAATTCCTTTTCTGTCCTGTTGACATGACTTGAGGTTCAATTCTGCACACTGTTTGTAAAAAAAGTCTTATTTTTTATATAAGAAGACATACAGTAAATCTCTCCTTCACTTTAAAAGCCCTTTCACTTCATTGTATTTAGAAAACCTACACTGAGCTGTGACTGAAATCTATGGGAGCTTTACCATTTACTTAAAGGAAGACAGGATTAGGTCTGTATTGATTCAGTGTGATTAATATGTATGATATTTCTGGAGTTTGTGGAGCTTCTTCAGACTTGTTTTTATAGCTGACTGCAGGAATAGAACAACAAAGATCTGCATTTCTTTGCATACCACTCAACAAACATTACATCCATCAAGTTTTCCTTTTCCATTGTCAGATCTAAACAGAGTTCTTCTGATATGAGATTACTGATGCTGACATTAGCTGATCGTTAATAAAAACAATCCCGACATCTTGAATGCACCTGTAAAAAAAACAGTACATGGCTTCAATTCTGAATAGAAGAGTAATCATTCTGTTTTGTCTGTATGCCAGAAAGCACAATTCCAACCTGCTTTCACAGAGGGGAATTTGGTGATGTGTGTTACTGCCCTGAGGCCTATTTTCACATACTGTACAGCTCTGACTATAAGTGTTGTACAAAAATATTTAGTTTTGCAGTGCCTTAGGGGACTTACTTTTAATGGAGTCAGTAGGGAATGCTCTGTATTTCTCCATAAAAAAGGCACAGGTTTTTTTGCGTTTATTAATAGCTGTGGATGTCTTTTATTAAACACTGTATTTGTCACCAAAATGGGATAAAAGAACTTATCAACTCCAATTTGATGTAGATAAGCAGACACTCCTTTATTAATGACCGGGTGCACAGGGGAGTCGTCTCACCAACAGTGCACTCCTAACTTATGTAACACGCTGATTATATTGGATACAGTAATACATATTAATCAAGTTCTCATACATAAACATGTTAATTCCTGTAACTCATTTTCATATTCCCACCTCTTTCCGGTCATGCGCACTTGAGTCCTGAAATGAGTCGGGGGGCTGCTTTTGCGACCACCACGGACTACTGACCGAAAAGAAAGACCCTCCAATGCCCTTGACTCAAGGACTTTGGCTCACATTGTAATTTTAACATGCTTCGAGGCCCTTTCACAACACAGCTTTTAAAACACTTGGTCTACAGGGCAATAAATCATCCTCACCAAACAGTCTAACAACGGTGCCTCGTCTGGCAGCGTAACTGGTTGTATGGTTACTTTAAACAACATCTCTATGACTACTTAAAACATTACACCACTATCTTTTATAAAAACCAATATTTCTGTGAGATTCCATTTAATTGATTAGTCCTAAGCCTTGCTTATCAAAATCACCAAAAATCATCAACTCAAATTAATAACAAATCAATAAAAATCAGTTACATATTTACCATAGAAATGTGAATTTCTGTTTCGTAATTGTTTCAGGTTTAGATACTTATGATGTATCCAGTCTTATGGTATCCCTCTGTATCATTCTTTTGTGTATTTATTAATTATATTCCACTGTTATTAAAGCACTATAGATGCAAGCATACAGTTTGATTCAGAATTATTAAGGATGACACTGATTTTAGAATTTCTAAACCAGCTAAGTTTTATTTGATTATTTCATTCATTTCTCCCTGAAAATGTCTTGGACCTAACAGGTTCATGAATAAGTACACAGAATTTTGATCCTTGAACATACTTTTGGGATTAAACTGGAGACTTTTCAGGTGTGGTCTCCAAAACCACTTCTGATGCTTCGTCCTCACAAGTTATAACAGTTCTCACAAGAAGGGGTTTTGGTTCTATTTTGTTCCTTCCAAATCTGACTTGATGAATTTAAAGAAATACATGAGGTTTAAATATAATTCGGCTAAAATCAGGTAAATACAGCTTTTTATAACACAAGTGGAAGTTGGTATGATCGGGGTGCTCAATACTATTATTTGTTATTATGGAAGCCAAGCCTTCATTGTGCCATTCTTGTATTTTACCAGAATAAGTGCTGAAACCAACATAGACAGTTTTTTTTGACTGTGATTTGGTAAAGTCATGTGATGGAATGCAGGATCACATCTAGTACTACAATGAACTGCAGACCCACTGTATCCTGCTAGGCCTTTCTCTCCCATTGATCTAATAGGTTTTGCAGATAAAACAATGACCCCATTTGATTTCAGGTGGTGTTGTACTGGGGCCCTGGCCATGGTGACTTTTGCCAAGCAGAAATTCCAGTATCACTGCATCACCCTACAGACCCTACAAGATGCCCACAAGAAAGGAGGGTTTTGATTCTTAATGCTTTTCATTAAAATTTACTCTGATAATATTAACTATAATTATTAGCTAAGCTTCTGGGTAGTGCGAACAGGTGGTATCCTCAATCTGCTCCAAATATATTCTAACAAACACATCATGGACTAGATTGCAATACTTTCACCCACACTGAGAGAACATTTTTTTCTAGACATGCTCTTTATCCACCAACCTTCTTGTGGAGTAACATGCCATAGTGTTTCATAGACTGAGTGTAGAATGGCTTGGCCTATATGAGGTGCTGGCATGTGGCTTTTTGGCTAGCTCCATGAATAATGATATCTTTTTCTGCTATATTCTGCTAAATTTGCCGTTATCCCCTTTTACATCTCTCATTCTTAAGAGGAGATGAAAATAAGGAGGCCTACACAGGATTATAATGGCTGCTTATAGGCTGGACAACCCTGCACACCTGTCATTTAAGGGCTAATACATATGTTACCCATTTATAGGTACATTTCACTTACCACTGTGGAGTGCTTCTAAATTTATGTTCTTTTTTTTTTTTTTTTTTTTTATTATTATTATTTTATTATTTTTTTTAATTTATTTTTTTTTTCTTTTAACTTATTTCCTCGAACTCTCTTCTGTCAGATAGCATTTGTGTAATTTTCAAATTCACTTTTGCAGTTTCTCAGGGTCACATTCTGTATTTTCTTTTGATGTAAAGGAATAATAGTAGGTTGTTAGTAGAATATTGTTTCAGGCTTATTAATATGTATGATGCTTTTTCTTACCTTTCTTTTTCAGTTCCTTGAAATTTACTTTTGTAGTTAATTTTTGGTAGGCAAAGAAAGGGATGGCATGGTTACCAAATTTTTAGAGTAGAAGCAGAGAGTGGGGGAGAATGTTAATGAGGAAAATTCAAGTGTAGAATCACAAAATCTAAATGAGAAAGGAGAAATAATATGGGAAAAAGTGTTAAATGTCTGTTGATCCTTCTAGTGGTACTGGATTATGATATGAAACATATAAGAGAATTTAAGAAATAGAGAGCTATGACAGATGGTGCTAAAATACTGTTAGGGGAAAATAGCTTGTAATTTCCAGACTGGAGAATACTTCAGAATGCAACATTATGAGGTGGAGCACATAATACTGAAAATACAATTTTTCTCCTCTGAGTAAATAAAGATTAAAGAACTGACATAGGTAAAGTGTGGCGAATCTGTCTCATCAACAAAAGGATTACAAGGCTAACAGGTAGACTTAATTTCCCATGACAGAGGATAGAACATAGTATGAAATAACGTATTCTGATCTGAGGAAGATATATTACCAGGACAGGTAAAATTTAGACTGTGATCTTAACCTTACTTGCTGTGATTACAAAACCTTCAAAACATTTTATTCTGTACAGATAAGATGGATGTAAAGCAGGGACCTAAACCTGAAAATGATGTGCTAGGATTACATACACTGAAATAGAACCATTAGGTGAACAGAGCAAAATATTATACAATTTATACCAGCTTTATAAGTTAAAGTGTAGACTGATTAATCTCCACTTGTGCCAAATAAATAAACTTTAGTATTATTAGGAATCAGCTACTAAGTGACAGTAAGGTTGCATTCCTAAATCTGAATGTAAAGATTGACAAAGCATTGACTTCAGAAAATTTGAGGCATGGAAAAAAGTTAATAGTCTCAAGTGTCCTATCAACAACCATGACAAAAACCTGGAGTAATCCAAATTAATGCACTTTGTTAATATTGTACTTCTACCAGAAATGTTAAAATCAAACACTGCATCTCTAACAATGTTGCTGTTTTTAATCCAGCTTTATTAATAAGATTTTACTTTGATCATAGTCAAAACCACTGTCAATACAAGTGGAAAAGTATGAAATAATTAAAAAAGTAATAGAATGATTTAGAAGTATTTACAACTACAGCAGTCTATACTTTGACAATATTATAGAAATAAAGAAATAATAAATTTAGTTAAAAATGAAAGCTTTCTACAGAAGAGTAGTTTTTTGTAGACACTTCTTGGAGTCAGTTGCATATTCCTATTCGTATGTTTGCCATGAGGCTGGAAATGATTACTAATATCAGGGTAGATCTAAATGATGCACTACATTATCTGCCAAGATATGAGCTGGCATACTGACTTTGGTTATGACTGTCTATGGTGAGTTGACCCCAACCAGCAACTTGGCACCTGCCAGCTGATTGCTCAGTGTCCTGTCCCCCCCACCCCCAAGCAAAATGTGTGAGAATAAGAAGAGCAAATCTGAGAAAAAGCCATGGGTTTAGTTAAAGACAATTTAATAAGTGAAGGAAAGAGATAAAAAAAAAAAAAGTGATGCAAATTCAATCACTCATCACCTCCCACAGACAGACCAATGCCCAGTCTGTCTCTGAGCGATGGTTAGTTTGGAAAAACCAAACCCCCAATTTCTTTGTTGCTGACCATGATGTTATATGGCTTGGAATATCCCTTTGGCCAATTTGAGTGTCCTGACTGTGTCCCCTCCTGGTGTCCTGCTCACTCCCAGCCTACCTGCTGGTAGTGGGGCAGAGTGAGAAACAGAAAAAGCCTTGATGAAATTGCTCAGCAATAGTGAAAACATTGGTGTGTATCAACACTGTGTGGTCACACTGTGTGGTCACAGATTCAAAACAGCATCTTACAGGCAGCTGTGAAGAAAGTTAACTCCATTCCAGCCAGACCCACTACACTCTCTCATTGCAGAAACTATAGACTTTGAAATGTGTAATGGCAGCGGTGTTCATTTGAACCATAAAAAGCATGGACAGCAATAAATGTTATTACTGATGACAGTCATTACCATACAAAAGATATTCTCGAAATACTTAATGCTAAATGGCAACTCTTAGGAGAATACTAAAAGAACCATAAACATAGCCCTTTGAGTGTTTTTAATATTCTGCTCAAATTTCATTTTGTCCCTTTCATCTTTTCTTCCTTGGAAGATATGACTTGCTTACATAAGTAGTCTTATGTGCCACATGCAGGAAGATAAGGGATTGACATGGGAGATCTAACCAATCTTCCAGAAATACCTATCCTTGACTTCTTGCTCCTTCCTTCTGCTGGAGCTTACTGCGCCCTCGAGGAGGGGAGACAGAACAAAGTGCCTGCTCATGCCTTAGCCATAGGGTGCAGAGTCTGTCATCTATCTTAAAATCATCTCTGCATGCCACTTAAGTTAAGCTGCAGTATGCTGTACAAACCCGAAGCACAAGCACAAAATCCTTCCAGCTGACTGTATTGCACAGGGAGTAATTTCTGAAAGAAGGATCTAGAGACCCCTTGAACTGAAAGTTTAGGTTTCACAAGTGCTTTTCTGTCTGTGTGCCTGTATAATACATTAGAGTAAACAAGTTATCCTCACTTTCTTGGTGATTAAAATGGTTTTGAAAGCATTATGGGCTGTTTAATACAGGGTGATTTTCAATGTTTATGACATTTATTAATTTGTAAAACAAATGATGCATCTCTTATAGCTTTACATCTCTTCAAACATCAGCTGAATGATTGAAGTTTGTGTCAATTCTACTATGGTAAACAGGCAAATCAAATCTTTACCTATACTGGAACAAACAAGACAACTTTTGTCTTTGCCTGAAGGGACAATGTCATTGCCTTGAGCTTACAACTATTGTTACCATCAGTTAATTAGAGTGAAGAAAAGCTTTAAATGCCCTCACTCTGATTTATCATTCAGGACTTCTTCAAGCATTATTACAACCGTCAATCATTTCAGTCTTTCAAAAATGTTTATAAAAACTGTTATAAGTGTTTTTTCTGTAGGGTTCAACAGCAGGAGGTAGTGAGACCCTTCTGTGTGTTGACATTTGAGCTTTATCTCAAAGATGCTTTCTAAAGCTTCTAATCTTATTTTCTCTGCTGAAATAATGTCATCTTTCTCTTGAAGAGGCAGCGCTCTGCTACTTCTGTTAAAGATATTCCTAAAAAGTTCTGATAAACAAAGAAATAAAAGCATAACAATACTTTATCTAAATGAATTATTTTTAAAGTGTATTAATAAAACAGCTGTGTTATTTAATGTAATAAAGTATTTTGTCAAAATAAACAGAATTCAAAGATCTTAACCTTAAAGTCTTAAAACCATGAATTTGGGTCCAAATAGCAAAGGTGTGATCTTTCTCCAGTCATGAAAGAAAACTGCACACTTTCAGTGGCTTTTTTGCACTGCCTTTGATTTGTTGTGGATAAATATTTTCTTTCTTTGGGGATGTAAAAGAAGGCTGCTGAAAGAATAGTACGTAATGGGAAACTATGGGTGAGTGAAACAGCAACCAGCTGTGGAAATGTTAGCTTCTGGGAAAAGGCAGTTTACCATACAAAATTAATTTTCGTTCTACACAGGCCAAAAATCACCTCTGGAAATTATATCCTGTGTATAATCTCTGTGGGTGTTCACATATACACATAAAATTGAGCAAACAAGAGACTTGCTTATAAACACCAAATCATCCTACTGTAACATTAGTGGTTTATAAATAAATGCTTGATTATAATCCTGGAGTGGATTTCTAAGAACAGAGAACACTGAAAGTTGTTTTGAGAAACCTTTAGCCTCTATTTGTAGTATTCCAAAAATGAAATGTCATACACATCAACATCAAACACAGCACTTCAACAAGAACCTTCTTTACCACAAAATTCACAATAACAATCTCTCTGATTTTTTTGTATTTTATTTCCACTTTAAAAATGTGGAATATCTGCGTTTTGCAAGAGTGCTGTAGCAATGATAAGTCTCTAGATATAGAGAAATAATGAGCTGCATAAAGTAGCAGTATCCTTTACTAGACCCATGGTTGTAGCTGAAAGGAAAAAGACAGTTTCAGGCACATAAGCCCTCCAGATGTAGGTCAGGTGTAGAAGCAACATAGTTCGAACTAAGTATAGGATGGGAACAATTACTCTCAGTTTAACTTAGTTACGTTAATAGGACAATCCAAGAAGAAAAGTAGGTGTTTGGTATCTATGAGACATAAGGGCAAGAGGAAGAAACAATGTTTGGATCACTGTGAAACAGAAAGACACATCATAGCCTCTTCCAGCTGGAAGTAGCATAAATAATAACAAGCCATGAAACTAGTGTTTCTACTAAATCAAATATATTTGGTGTCCAGTGGAATAAAATATTACAGTTTGCAGCCTCTTCTTCCAAGGTTGAAGTTGTTTTGAGTTTATTGCTCTTCCTTGAAGATCAGGACTGAGAGGTCAGAGATGGTATGGTAGTTTAGTGGAAAGTGTTCCCCCTGTTGCTAAACAGGTGTTTCTGTCCTTTATTGCCTGTCTGTGAGTTTATTCTGCTTTGCAGGAGCTTTTTGGTTTCATCCACAAGAGACATCTGATGCATCAGGTAAGTATTTCTAAAGTGTGAACACAGAGACTCTGATAGCTCTTTTGGAGTTAGAGTGGGCACCCTAGTGGTACTGGATACATGTTGAACTAAACCAAGACAAAGAATTTTAACTTTCCTTCCATTTTCCAGTTGAATGGTATGAAATTTAAAATAACATGCAGAAAGTATCCTAGTTCCAGAATCTACCACTCTTTCCGGTAAGCAGAAGTACTTCACTTGCTATGTATTTCTGCAAACAAGAATGACAGGCTCTGCACACCTGTTGTCATTTGAGTTATGTAGTATTTTGCTGCTGGTGCAATGTTGTATATCCAGCCTGAATTTGCTTTGACTGCTTTCTCCTTTAGCTGGTCTATAACATTAAATTTTAAGGAAAATTCTTGATATTTACTAAGCAGTAAAGCCAAATGGAGATTGGTTTATGATCACTGATGTCAGGCTCAAAGCGTTTATATAAATGGGGTTATTCTTCACTGGGAATGCCACGACCAGCACTTTTTTCAAAAGATCAATTAGAATAAAAATGTTATAATCCTACCATTCATAAATACTAAAAAATAAAGGACTTGCTGCGCATGAACTTTCTCATTGCTGGCTAAGCCATATAAGTGCCATTTTCTCTTTCAGAATCATATTTCATGCTGACTATTGACCAGTCATATCAATACTTGAGAGGAAATAATATAGATGTGTGAAGGATTATTTAAATGTAGGAAAACAGCAGTTGTGCATTGAAGTAAATGAGAGAAAGAAGGAAGGAGACAGAATGTTTCCTAAAAATACGTACTATCTAATCATATTGACCTAATAGTTAAATAAATACAGAGGACTTCTAAACCAGAAGTATTGCAAAGGAGAACCTTGGGAGATTTATTAAGATAATTGAATCGAATCGAATCGAATCGAATCGAATCGAATCGAATAGAATAGAATAGAATAGAATAGAATAGAATAGAATAGAATAGAATATTTCAGTTGGAAGGTACCTACAACAATCATTTAGTCCAACTGCCTGACCACTTCAGGGCTGACCAAAAGTTAAAGCATGTTATTAAGGGCATTGTCCAAATGCCTCTAAACACTGACAGGCTTGGGGCATCGACCACCTCTCTAGGAAGCCTGTTCCAGTGTTTGACCACCCTCTCAGTAAAGAAATGCTTCCTAATATCTAGTCTGATCCTTCTCTGACACAGCTTTGAACCATTCCCACATGCCCTATCACTGGACACCAGAGAGATCAGCACCTCCCTCTACACTTGCCCTCCTCAGGAATCTGTAGAGAGCAATGAGGTTGCCTCCCAGCCTCCTTTCCTCCAGACTAGACAAACCCAAAATTCCTCAGTCACTCTTCATAGGACATGCCTTCCAGTCCTTTCACTAGTTTTGTTGCCCTCCTCTGGATGCATTCAAGGACCTTCACATCCTTCTTAAATTGTGAGGCCCAGAACTGCACACAGCACTCAAGGTGAAGCTGCACCAGTGCTGAATACAGCGGGATAATCTCACCCCTCTTGACCAGCTGGTTATGCTGTGTTTGATGCAGTTTGCCCTCTTGGCTGTCTCTCGCTCATCCAGTAGACAGGTCACCTTATTGTAGAAGGATATCATATTAGTTAAACATTACTTTCCCTTTGTGAATTCATGTTGACTGTACCTGGTGTTTGTATTACCCTTTAAATGCCTTTCAATATCACACAGTATGATCTTCTCCATAATTTTTTCAGGGAATGACGTTAGACTAACAGGTCTGTAGTTTTCTGGGTCTTCCCTCATGTCCTTCTTGTAAATTGGAATAACACTGGCTAGCTTCCAGTCAATAGGGACCTCCAAATAGACTCCAAAGACCTTTGATAGATGACTGAGAGGGGTCCTGCCATAAGATCTGCTAGCTCCTTCAGAACTCTGGGATGCAGCCTGTTAGGTCCTATGGATTTATGAACATTCAGCTGATACAGCTAGTCCCTTATAATTTCAGTGTCCACAAATGGAGAGTCATAGTTCCCACAGTTGTGATCCTCCAACTCAGAGGACTGGGCAGCCCAAGGTCTATCATTAATATTAAAGACAGAGGCAAACAATACATTGAATGCCTCCAGTTTTTCATAATCCCTGTTTGTCAGGTGACCTTCTTCATCAAGTATTGGTCCAATATTTTCCTTAGACTTTCTCTTACTATTAACATACTTAAAGAAACTTATTTTATTGTCTAACACAACATTGCACTAGATAATTCCACTGTTTTGTGAAAGAAAGTACTGTGTGATCCAGGAGGTTTTATACTAAATTTCATCAATATTTCTCCCACTGAATAAACGTGACGGGTGATATTCAGCTCACCTAAATATAAATGTCTACATCTGAGCTTAAGTCCCTTTTGTACTCAGTGGATAAAAATGTGTGTTTTCAGAGTGAGATTAATTTGAGTTATTTTAGCTGCCTATTTCAAAACAAGATGAATTGTGCCCTAAAAGTGCCCATTTTTTCTGCCAGCTATGAATGGAGTATAGGATGAATCACTTGGCTGAAGAGGTCTAGAGCATCCACGGCAAGAAAAAAATGAATCCCAGACAATTAATCTTTCTGGCCCAGAATTAGATCCTCTACTTCCATCTCTGGCAAAACTTCTCTAAAAAAGCTGTCAGACTTGGAAATAAGTACAGGGAGAAATGTGGAGTTAGACCCTTCTCGATTGTCTTGCTTTGGATCCATTTTACCTGAGTTTTTTTCTCAAGTGAATTCACAGAGTTATTTTCATAAGCCAAGTTCTCAAGGTGTTTGATGTAGTCAGTGCTCTCCTTGTGAGAAGGATGAAGTACCTAGAGGCATATTCTGATGCCTCATGCCGAACAGCATCTTACTCCTCAGTTGTTCCATTATACTAAGTACATGCATTCATGAACTGAAGTTCAATTTAAAATAAGTGAAGTGGCAGTTTTGCCCTTACTACTCATATTCCTTTATGATCTGAAAGAAATCAAATTCTTTTTCTGTAGTTCTCTGAAGTGTCAAACACCTCTATTACGGCAGGGTGTTTATATAGTATCTGGGTTTCCTTAAATGATCCAAAATAAATTTTATAAACTATTAATTTGTTGTAAAAATAATTTGTAAACTTTCATGACATTTCTTGTTGAAAGTGTCATGCAGGTAAGGTCAGCTTTCAAATATTGCCAATAAAAATCACTTCAGAAGATTAAACAAAATAATTTACAACAAAATAACTGCAATTTTTTATTATATCTTAAATGTCATGATGACACATAAGAAATCTGCCTTAGCAATTCCATTGTGTAAATCAACTAATGCCTGCACCTTCTTTTATACTTTCATTATCAAATACAAATTTCACACAAGGAATAAATGCTGGCTAGTAAATTTTTGAATATCATAAACATATTCATGAGTTCTACTCTAAATATTTTAGTACATCATAAAGGGAATAGATACACCTCTTATCCATAAAATACAGATTTATGTGTCAGAAAACCCACCAGTTTTATAACCCTACTAATAGTATTTTAAATCCAAGTGGGGCTACGATACATAATAAATTGTTAGTTGTGTCATTAGATCATGCCAGCTGCAACACAGTGTTAAGGCCCAACAAGAGTTGACTGTAATTAGTGTAATTTAAACACATTAGCTAAAAACTGCAATAAATATTTTAGAAGTTATGCACTTGACATTTTTAACTTAAATAGCACAAATACGCCATTTAGATATGTACGTTTGTATTGACTATTGTACATGATTTTAGATTTTGGATCTTTTTACTTTCCTAGTAGTGCACGTAAGACAGTCATCAACCATTATTTTATAAAATTAGACCTGAACTTCAGTGATTAAATTAAATTCCCTATGGAGATCCACCATACACATACCTTAAGCCTGACTTAAGGGCAGTCTGCAAATGCAGATAAGCAAATGAGAGTATGCATAATTTCTGAAGAGGATTCATAGGATAGTCTTTAACAATTGTGTGAGATGATTAACAGGCTACCAAGCACTCTGGACAGAATGTACCACATGGATATAGTCACTGGTATCCTGCCAAAACTACATGCACTAAAGGAAGTCCCATTAGCAGAGAGAAATCAAATAAAAGCTGAACTTGTCCAGATGGTTAAAAAAGATCATATTGAATAAATTCAGAGACCAGCTGACTGGTCTAACTCTATGGCTACTGTTGTAAACCTAAATTGTCTTGAAGATTAAAATAAAATCATCAAACATGGTCTCAGTTAAAATGTCATATCATGCTTCAGAATGCAGATTATCTTCAGCATTTTATATGAATCAAGAGTTCCAACAATCTTAGTTCTGCGGAAAGAACCCAAAGTACCTCATCGGCAGGGACACTAGTAAGAATCTGTTTGGTTTTTTCTAAAAAAAATTGATTTTATTTATTTTATTATTTTATTTTATAATTTAATTTAACTGCATTTAATCTCATCTCATATTTTATTTATATTATTTATATGTTGGTCATCTGGAGGAGACTAGGATTCTAACAGTTATTATTCACTGACAATAATCAGAAATCAGATTGTTACATTTATATCATCTGGAGACATTTCCCTGAGATGTGGATACAAGTGATTTGTTTGGACATTGACCGCTGGTTGGTCCTTGGTAAAGTGAAGCACTAATGTAAAGTTTCTGAACTTGTGTACCAGGCAATTGGAGGATGAACTGAAATTGCTCTGTCAGGGCATCAAATGAGTCAGCAATGGTCAAAGTGTTGCTTCTAATTGTGTTGCCTTTTAGCTTGCATCAAGCAGACACTTCTGGTTGCTTGTGAAAAGCTGCTGTAGGGATGACATGAAGTAACTCTGAAAGATATTGAGAGACCTATTAAATACCTCTGAGTCAGAGCAGGATCAGATATCAAACCTGTACATATCTGTTCAAACTTCTCATAAATCTCAGAAAATCTCACAGGTATAAAAGGGTGAAATGAGCTTCTTTTTATTCACAGGAAACAGTAGATTTATGATGAGATGGACCACAGCTACAAGATCCGGTACCAGGAGCTCTCATTATTTACCATCACTAACCTGTTTTCATATTTTCAGTGAATAAGTTTTTGGACAGTACCTATCCAAATACTGCTGCTGTCTCTTCAATTTTATGAATTATCTGTAGTTTGCATGCAAAGGAGAGACACTGTAGTTTTAGCAGCATCCAGAGTAGGTCTGTGTGTATTAGACACGTGAAAGAAAACAGTTTATCTTCTATAATCTGAATGAAAATTAGATAGACACTGGACAACAGCAATTCCTCACAACACTGAAAATCAGACTGATCTTACTAAAATCTTTCATTGTAATTGAGAAGAATCCTTACTTGATTGTGTCATGACCTGGACTGGAAGCCCAGAAAATCGCAGAGGTTCTATGATCCCCTTGGGTTAAATTAAGGTGAAACAACACCCAACGACTGGTTAAAATGTTTTACTTGTGGTAGAAAACAATTTAAACTTGGAAAAGGATAATAAGCAATGTAGTCTCTTATAAATCTATAAGAAAGAAAAGAAAGGAAAGGAAAGAAAAAGAAAGCAGAGAATGAGAGTCAAAGAAATCTGGATCACCATCCCTGGATCCAGCACTGTCTCAGGTCTGGTAATCCTGGGTGGTAGGTGCACACACAGCAAAGTTTCTGTTGCCTTTTTAAGTTTGTCTTAGCTGCTGATTAGCATACTAGACAAGGAGGGCCAGGTATCCCACAAATTCATTTTCATGAGAGACGAGGAAAAAGGTGGAGCATGGGTTCCCGTTGAGTCAGAGTTTGTTGCCCAGCTTTGGTTTTTCCTCTCTTCCCAGAGATCTTATCAGTCATCCCAGAAATGATCACCTCTTATTGGTTCTTGTTACCATTGCAGTGGCAAAGGTGCAAAGTCATTAGCAAGGCAAGCATGGTGTCTGGCTTGCACAATAGAGCCACAAAGTATCGGGCTTAGAGGTACTTGTGATTGAGGGGAAACACCTGGTTTCACTTAGTCCAGTTTCCCCCCTCTGAGGCTTGTCTAAGGAGTTTGTCGATGCAACTGCAAGGGAGTGGGGGGTGCATCCTTCGATACACTCCTGCTTCTTTGGGTGACATTCCTTAGACTAATCCAAAGGCCACAGCTTGTCCTTGAGGTTTTCTGTGTCGATGAATGTTTGAGACATTACTTCTTTCAGTTCATTACAGATAGTTAATAATTCATGCTGCACAATATCCACATATTTTATTTTGGCTATCATATCTATACAAGTCAACAGATTTACAGGAACAGGAGAACTGTGCAATCTTTGTAATTGTTCACGAAGTTAAATGTTCTGTCATTAAGAAGGAAACTTACTTCAGAAATATGCAGAAATATGTGGATGTACTTAAATTTTCATGACTTTTTTTTCCTGATATATCCAATATTTTCAAACATTTTTCTTCTGTAAAGAATAAATTATCCATCAGAAATTTGTCATATGAATTCTTCCACTTGTGATATAACAAGGGCTGTCTTTTAAAATTAAACTTTTTTTTAATAAGGCCATTAATATCTCTTTGATAAAAGGATTACCCAGTAATTTCACTGTTCCCATGTAAACGATTACAGGTGCTGCTGCACAACTTCAGTATTAAAAAGTCATATTGTCAAGTGGGTTCGAAAGTACTTATTCTCTAGTATTGTGATAAATCATATAAAATTAACTAAAATAATTCAAACATGAAATTGCTGTCACTGTATACTTAGGACAAAAGGAGTTAGTGTTGAATCTTTAGATACAGACATTTATATTTTTGCATTTGGACTGGTAGAAGAACACCTGGAAATATTATAATTAATGTTATTCCAGTCATGACTGGAAATTTATTTTTGTATCCTTAACAATTTGGACATGAGGAACAGAGTTTTGTACATAAATATTCAAGCCTGAAACTTTATGAATGGCTCTGTGTTGAGCTGGATCTGCACCTAAAAGGGAACTATTTTCCATTTCAGAAGCTGTTTAAACATTACCTCACTGAAAAAGACTTTATTGGTGGATGAAGGACAGCCACGTATTCTGACCCTTAAACCAAGAACTGGATCATGATACTGCTGAAGTTGGATGACCTGTTTTTTTCAGGTTATAATATAGCAGAAAGTCAGTTTTACTTAAAGTCAAGAACATACATTTTGAGGACATATATGTCACGTTATAGTTGGATGATCCTGGTTTAATCTGTTCTTTTTCTTGATTAAACAGCTTGAGAGAAGGTGAGTGATCAGCACTGGTAGAGCAGAGCCAGGTACCACCAGGGAACAGACTGTTAGAGCTGTATGACAGAGGGAAAATGGGTTGTTAGCATCTGTGTTAGATAGGTCAGTGGGGTTTGAAGTCACCATCATCAGTGTTCTTCTAGAACAGGACCATTAACATCCATAAGTCTTACATGGATTTATTTCTAGGTATGATCTACTCCATCCACTTTACTAAATGCCCTCATAGAAAATATGTGTATGAGATCACACAGCCCCTGTGCATTAGAAAGGATCTGACACACAGTCAATAAAGGACAGGAGAATAGTTTTCAAAAATAACTACTAACCTGTCAGTCTTAATCCTCAGGGAGTCTGCAAAAGACCTTCAGAAGAAGAACCTGGGGACTAAAAGTCGTAACTCCAATGAGTACTAAAATGTATGAGCTCAACACACACACGTGTTTTACATTATACTATTTTTCTCTTTCCAACTCAGTTTGATGCTTCTCATCAGTACAAGTGAAATTTAAAATTATCATCCCAACATGAGGAGTCAGGTCCAGAACAGAGTGGTTCTGCTTTGGCTGTGGGAAGGGGAATGAATAGAAGGACAAACCTGGGACAGAGAGTTAATGTGCAAAGAAGAACCTGAAAAGAAAGTAATGTGTAGCCTAGGATGTATCAGCAAGTGTAGGCAAGATGTCAAGAGAAGTGATTGTTCCTCTCTATCTGGCACCTGTGAGACTGCATCTCTGGTTTTGAACTCCATAGTGCAAGAAAAGCAGTGAGTCCTGTGGAGGGCCATCAGCATGAGAGGATGGAGCACAGATGTCCAAAGAGAAATTGGAAGAAATGGGTTTGTCTTACTGGAAGAAAGGTAGTTGAAAGGTAATCTTTCTGCTTCTTCAGCTACCTAACTGGACTCAGAGTGAAAAGGTGAGAGACAATGGTCACAAGTTGAAGCATGGGAAATTCTGATTAGAAATAAGGAAGAACTTTTTCACCATGAGGATGGTCAAACACTGGAAAAGGGTGCCCAATGGTTGTGGATCTCCATACTCAGAGATTATCAAAACAAGACTGGGCAAGGCTCTGAGAAACCTTATTTAGACTGGCCCTAAGCAGGAGGTCAGTCTAAATTACCTCCAGAGGTCCTTTCAAACATAAATTATTCTGTTTCTATGATCCCTAGGAACTCAGGATGATGTTCCTATTGTTAGGAAAGGGAAGCACTAAGGTCTCCCTTCAGAATAGCAATAGTAGCCATTTTCCATCTTTTTACCAAGCTCTGTTATAGGCAAAATAGAACAGCTGGGCTTTAAATAGGTATCTTTTCTGTCTTCACAATCTGCTGTTCCAAGCAATGCCATTCCTATTAAGCCTCTAAACCAAAACCAATGTTCTCTTTTCACTGAGCTTTAAGTCTGCTGCTATGTTAAATGCCATGAAAAGACAGTATTTCTTGAAAGGTTTTGTTCATTTCCAACTCTATAAGCTGCTCAAAACCTTGCTCCTCTTGCTTTTTAGATCTTTATGATTTTAATAATATCTCTGTTATTTAAAACAATAATTGAATCAAGGAATTATTATTTGCTCTGTTTTGCAAAAATATACAGAATGTGTAGGTACGTATATACCTATTTCTCAAACATTTTCAAGGATTGAGATGGAAAGTACTAAATAGATTTAAACTATTTCAGCTATTGTTGAGTTACTATTTGTAAACTTGATGATGTCCAAGCAAAAGGTGATCTACTTAAAACCCAATCCGTTTATTATAGTTTTTATAACATTTTATCTAAAAATGCACAGCATATTAAGCATTAGGTTATACTAATAACCAATCCATCCAAGATATTGTTATTGATTGTACTGGGTCTGGCTGAGCTGGAATTGGTTTTCCCCTATAACAGCCCTCATGGTGCTGTGTTTTATGTTGGAAGCTGAAAGGGTGTTGATAGCACCCTGGTGTTGTGGCTACTGCTGAGTGGTGCTTACACAGCACCAAGGCTCTTTCCAACATTTCCCCCCACAGTGGGACCGTCTGGGCAAGATCTTGGGAGGGGACACAACCAGGACAGCTGACCCGAACTGACCAAAGGGATATTCCATACCATATGACGTCTGCTCAAGTATAAAGCTGGGAAAAAGGAGGAAGGGGGTGGGGTCACCCCTGGTCCTCCGAGGCAACCACTACGCGTATTGGAGCCCTGCTTCCTGAGAAGGCCCGACATCGCCTGTTCATGGGAAGTAGAGAATAAATCTGTTTTCTTTTTTGCTTCCGCGCGCGGACCTTTGCTTTGCTTTGCTTATATTAAAACTGCTTTTGTTTTACCCACGAGGGTTGGTGTTTTTTTTTTTCATATCTTATTTTCTTTCCCCTCTTTGCCCTGTTGAGAAAAAAGGGGGAAGAGGGGGGAAGTGATAGAGCGACTTGGTGGGTACCTGGCATTTAGCCAAGGTCAAACCACCACATTAATATATTCAAATCTAAAATGAAATTAAACTGAAGCTTTTAGCTCAACATAATAAGACATTCTACAGAGAGTGGATGAAAGAGACCGAGTATTACCAGAGCCATAGCAGTAGAAACAGCAAGTTACTTTCTAAAATGACAAGCAGATAACACTTAGATGAAATAGTTCCTACTTATTCACAGGTTTCACAGCAAGTACTTGTTTCACAGCTTTTTTATACCAGATCAGGATTTCACCGTAATGTGTCTGGTGGTGATGTTACTACTAGTCATGTTTGGATATTTTTGTATTAGTTTTAGAACATTTAGTCTGCTGAGCTTTGTGTGAAGTACAACCTACATAGTGAATAGTCTGGGAGAGCTGCCAACAATAAATTGCAATAATCCAACCTTGTTGTTATAAAGGCATGAATCAAAGCTCAGCATCTTGCTGACACAGCAATTGTCTTAACCTTGTTATATTCTTGAGATGGTAATATGAAGTCTTATCAATATTGTTGGTATGGCTCTCTGAGGAAAACTGAGGGTCAAAAATGACTGGAATTTATCATGAAGATCATTTCTTTGCAGGATGTCCAGCAGCAGAACTGTGATTTCATACTAAATTGTCACTGAAATGAGAGAGATATAGCTGCCTGCCTGTGGAAGAACAGCAGGATGAAGGCAGCAGCCAAAACATTATACAAAACCCAGTGAAATGAAATAAAAGTTGATATTTACATTTTCACTGATGATTATTTGATTTTAAGGTTGCCCTGTAGGTCTTTAGAGACCAAATAGAGTTCTCTAGTCTGCTTCCCATTCTCTGAAATCAAAAGTTTCCAGGAAGACCATATCTGGGTTTTTATAGTTAACTCACCATAATGGTTGGGGGAGGAGGTTGTATGTGTTTCTCAAGGAACAGTCTGTGATAAAATCAAATCAGATGAACCTAGACAATTTTCAGTAACAGCCTCATATTCAGTTGAAGATTAAATGCTTCTTACATTTTGTTTTTATTAGTATAGTAGTTTTTTGTATTTACATATTGTAACGCATAGCTACTGTAGTCCAGTAGTTTTTTCCCAATATTATTAAAAGACTCACTTGACTTTGTATTAATGCATCACCTTAAGCCTGGTGTGGGCTTATCTCAGCAGGAACTGATTTTATGTTGTTTTCTCAGTGATAACAATTGTCTAGAGGTGAGGTGATTGTTGATTACTTTCTTTTGGTTTAACTCTCTGTATATGGTAAATCTCTAAAAATCCTATATAGGCACTTAGAAACAAACATTAAGCCTTTAGGGCTGGTGGAGGCTATTGTATAACTTTAATAATGTACTGGTATGATATGGAAACTTTAGCTAGAAAGCTAATGTAAGGTGACTGTGTTACAAAAACCTAAACGTAACCTCAAGTCTACCTGAGATTTGGAGTAGTGTATCTAAAAATAACATTTTCATGACAATAGTATCATAGATTTCTTGGTGAAGAACTAAGCATACTGATGACTTTAATACCTATCCTTCCCCTTCTGTCATACAAATTCTTCCTGAGGAAGACTGAAAGTCTGAGCCTTAGGATGCAGGGATATACTGGGAGGGTGAGCATAGCACTAGAGAAATACTAGAAAGTTTATGTATATCAGTTTTAAGTGTCTTACCAATAAGGCTCTTCTGTAATTTGGTAATGTGAACTATGAGTGTTAGGCTTGTTGTAACTGACTAAAAACTCTTTGTGTTATTTTGATTAGACTAATAAGACTTCCATTAGCCTAATTATAAATTCTTAGATCATCATATAAGGTCTTCTTGTACTAGGCTTTTTGAAGCAATATATTCCAGTGTTGTAGTCCTGATTCAACAAAAACATTCTGACAGTTCTTTGATGTTTCTGGGCTTCCTGATTTCTGATAAATTTTGCATTTATCTACATGTCTCTTACTGTATACATTCAAATAATTGATTCTATAGACAGAGGAATATAAAAAAATCTGAAGACACAAATATCTTTAGAGGCAGGAGAACCTGTTTCCAACTTTCCCAGTCAAGAAAATGGAAAATAGAAGATTGGTTTTAGGCAAACCTTTCCAAGTTTCTCTGACAGGCAGTGGGTTGAAAATACCATTATGATATGAGATGTATAAACACACCTTTTCTTCGGGAAGGTAAATTTCTTTGTAGCTACTTTGAAAGCAAAATCTCTTTGACAATAGTTTTCTCTGACTGCCAGGGGAGCTAAGCATTGATGAAGAAACCTTAGTGTATGATTGGAAGTTTATTTTTAAAAGGATAAAGTGTCATTTTTGAAACAGACCAAATGGGTTTGTGCTAAAACAGATCCAACTGTCAATGATTCACAAGGTGGGGCAGTAGATGGGCATGTTATTTTTTTGAAACAACCTTATAGCTATGCATTTGCTGTTTGAATTTTACATCCCCATAGTGTTGGGTAAGAACTTGAAGACTAGAGAGGCTATCATTGCTCAAGTTCCTCTTAATCTGTGTGGCAGCAGGAGCAAATGGGAGCCAACCACTTCTTGGCTCAATTTATTTAGTCACTTCATAAAATCTTCCAAACTTTTTGATTCTCTGAGAGATGTCTGCCTTGAATGATTTGGAAATGTCGGGAGACAATATTTATGTTTACTGGCTCACAACTCCCTTCAGTGACCCCAATTCTCTTGGGTTTAATAACAAAGCCTGGAAGCTCCCAGCAATGACCATTCCATGGTAGATTAGATTCTGTGGGATGTGAGACACTGGGTGACATCTCTATTAGAAGGCTAGTGGATATTTCTATTTAGGGAATGATCAGCTGTTTAACCTGCTTTTCATTTTCTATAAAAACACTGACATTGCAGGAGGTCTGGAAGATAATATTTTCTTTAAGAACAGTCTAGTGTGATCTCACTGGAGGCAAGCCAGATTCACTCAGCTTCTGCAGCAGACAAGCAATGTGGAAACTAGGAAGAAAACATGATGCTAACAAGAGACCAGACCCTGGTACTGACCTTGGCACAGACATAGATAGCTCTTTCAACTTATACTGTAAAGACGTTTAGCCATGATCAGATAACAGATATGTTGATTGTAAACAGAAACTGTTAGAGGATGACACCATTACTTTCAAGAAAAAGGTTAAAAAGTCATTCAGGATAACATTAGAGCATGTTATTTGAATGAAAAGGCCATGTAGTAGCATCGTATTTTCCACATCAAATAGCCACACTCATGTTCCCCTGAGATCTGGTCTAAGGTTTTCAATATGAAGTTGAAAGTACTGGCCAGTGTTCCTCATATACAGAGGAACAAATTATGCTCCTCCATGGTATGGGGATCAGAACTGTACAAAAAGGCATTTATTAAGATCTTTGCAACCACTGGCTAGAATAATTATTATTTTCAAAGGATATTCAGCCTGAACACTATTGACTGTCTTCCTGAGGTCTTCTCATTTTGGGAAAGATGTAGGAAGAATTTGGCTGGCTGAGAAGAATTTGCTTCATGACTAGTGCTACCCACTTCTGGGCCATGTTATGAGAAAGTCACTGGATCTATATAGGAAAGGAGGTGACTTCGTATTTTGCAGAAAAAAAAACCTCCCTCAGGGCAGCTTTTCTTACTGCACGTGTCCTTCACCTCCACCCCACTGAACTAATTTAGTCCACAGATGGCAGAACTCCTTGCTAACAAGAGAGAGCTTTTCACTGGCAAAATATTTTAAGCCAGAAGCTGAGTTATAAAAGAAATTAACTTGAATTCAGACAGTAAAAACAAGGTTTCAACTGCTGTTGGAAATGACACTATAGAGAGGTTTGCATGAAAGACTTCATCTATGTGGAAATAAAGTTCTTCTGGAGATTTTTTTTTTTTAAAGAACATAGTTTTTCACTGGATGCAAAAGAGGTTATAAAGAATTTACTCAGTATCACTTTCTAGAGAACCTGTGAAATATTCTTGTTTATTCTTTGATTTGAATTGCAGTAGCATACTGGTTATAGATACATTTATATGACCATTTCTAAAGGAATAGTTTATCTGTAATCTTCTGTTCTTAATTAGGCACAGCTTATCATGACCTATTTTGGTGAATAGAAACGGACCTAAGCATGTGTTTAAGAACTTTATTAAACCTTAAACTCGCTCTATTTCTTGGTTACTTGTTGTTAAATAATATGGATAGTTTCTTGAACAAAGCCTAAAGGAGCAATGTTCACCTACATAAGCAAACCAGAGTGAAGGATGGAATAAGTCCTTTAACTATTTTTGTCTTTTTGGAAAAAATTCACAACTGAATACAACTGGTAGGAAAAAAAGAGCTGCAATCCATAGATCCAAAGAACCAAAGAACTTTTTTTTTTTAAAAAAAACCCCCACGTTTACCCCAGGGACTATTGGACATGCACACAGGGGAAAAAACAGATCATCGCTCATCTTTGTAAAGGTAATTTGTTGAGCTAAGGTCAATGGTTGGATAAAGATGAGAATTATGCATTGCAGCTACTTACTTTGAATCCAATTTACAGATACAGGTTTCAGCTCAGACCAGAGTAATTTTATCATTTTCTTAATAAGCATAAACAGTGGTTCAAAAAAATACATGCCTATTTTCATCAGTCTTTTCTAGGATCAATAAAATATATGTATTGAATGCTTTAATATTTGCATTGGATTGTTTCATGTTATATCTTTTGACTAATAGTGGTATAGAAGTAAATAGCAATTTTGCAGCCCACAATTTCTTTTAATTCACCCTGGGAACTGGGAGAAGAGGGAGAATAGAATGGCAATGCAGAGCAACCTGTGTACTAAATATAGCTTTTTTTTCCATCACTACTATTAAGACATATTTGCAACTTATAACTGATTTTAGATGAAAGGGGACAAAATCTATGATCTGTTAGATTCTGTGATGCCAGTAAATAGCCTGCAAATTCCCACTCCCTGAATGTGTTATAGCAGCATGATGTCCCTGGACACTGGCTGGAAAGCCAAACTACAGTTACTTACCAAGCAGAGAAACTACTGAGATACAGTGCAACATTCTCTTTGATTTTTAAGGTAATTTACTAAAGACCACAATGGAAGTGAAGCCCTGTTAATAACAAAGCTATCCAAGAACTGCATATAATTCTTCTTGTCCTTCCTTCTGGAAGACTTTTTTAATATATATTTTAACTTATAACATCGGTTATAAAACCGTATCCCTTCTAAAATAGTATTCCAACAATCAATTATCTCTTTCCAGTAAAACCAGGTTTCCCTAAAGGTATTAGCAACTGTAAAGAGTGTAAGCAAAAAGCCTGCTCTGCACACACATGGGTCGTATACTATCTTTACTTTTATAGGGAACAGAAGACCTGGTAGTGTGTATTGAACTAATTAGATCCCCAGGGTCTCCTGATATTCACTCAATAATGTCTCAGTAGTTAGGGTCTCTTTCTCATCTGGAAACTACAGAACAAGGCAAGCACTGAAAATCATTGCTGGATCTTCATTAAATTTCCTGGTGGGTTTAATAAGTCTATGCTACTGTACTAAACTTTCAATTAAGCTGATATATATTTTTCAAATGTTTGCACAGTATTTTTCTTATATTCTGCAATGACTCTCCATTTGGAAAAGATATTCACAGTAGGTTCACAGTATTGCAGTAGGATCAGATGGGATAATGAAGGGAATATGTACTCTTGGAAAGATCTGGTAGCACTGTGGATTTTGGCAGCAAAAGGCAAAGTAATTTACTTATTAGCAGATAATCCACCTAAATAGCTCATTTAAGAACCTTCAGAGTGCTTAAACACATTTGGTAAACACTTGATGCTTAAGACTTTTGTTCCTCCTGCCTTTGATCAAGTGCATTGGCCTCAAGAAGTAATTTGTGGGCTTTCCTCTCCAATATAATTTAATGAAGGGAGAATTCCCATTATCCTTTTATTCTTAAATTGAAATCTACATCTTTACTTTCCAGATGATCTTGGGCTTTGGCACTTGGAAGATTTCAGTAGCTCAGAAGACTTCTTATGAGACATGCTCTTGGCCTGTTGAAGGCCCTCTCTGCATCTTCCCACCTGCCCCTCACCAGGGCACTCCCGTGGTTCTTGTCCTGACCAGCTGCTCCCTTCCCTCTTGCTGCATAGTGCAGGGAGGAGAGGGGGGGTATGTGAGACATGCCTTCCCCCTTACTTGTTCATAAACTTCTTTTCAACGTATAAAGAAGTCTTTTTGTTACTAATTGGGGCTCACGGCTTGTTTCCCTCACTGGTCGTGTGCTATCCTGCAGCATCTGCAAGTAACCTTTGCTTGGGCAAGACAGCTCTACCTTCCACAGACCTGCTTTTCAGATGATGTAAAGGTACATAGCTCCCTTAAAATTAATTAAATTTAAAATGACTTACACAACCGAGAATTTGGCTGCCTGCTGAATCTGCAATGAGTCCCTCTCTTTCATGTGACTCTAATGGATGCTGATGATCTAATAAGTAGTTACTCTTTACACAGCAGTTTGGTGTGAAGAGCCTCTGCTGAAAGACAACTCTTGTCAGGATTCAGAGGTGACTACTGGCAGTGGAGCCAGACCTCCCCGTCGCCCCTGTGTGTCTCTGTCTCCCTCACAGCTCCTGTTTGTTGCTGGTTCAGCAGAGCCCCAGAGCCACGCCAGCCTGCAAGGGGAGAGGAGATGGGCAGGAGGAGGAGTCGACCCTTCCCAGAGGGGACAGATAACACCAGTAATCAAAAGCACTGAGAGGTTAGATGTGTAGCTGCCCCTTCTCCTTTTCTTCCAGGCAGCAATTAACTGGATATTTACAGTCTTTCCTCTGTGGATTCAGGAAGCAGAAGATGGGCACCAATAGCTAGAAGATATTTCTCATCCTACATAAAATAGAGCTGTTTTCTTTGCTCATTTTTACCAGTTTGCTGGTGTAGTAAATGTGTGCTCAGCGCTGAAGATGGATTAGAATATGGCTCTGAAGGCAGAAATTGATTTGACGGTGCTCTGACTGGATTTTGGCAGTAGAGTACTTGGTGTGTCATTGCCAATTTCTCTGTGTTGCTTCACAGCAAGTGACACTTCCTCCAGCTTGTCTCTGGTTAAAATTCACAGATGCTTCCAAAGAAAGCTTTCCAAAGAGCAGGGCTCCACTTCACATTGTGGACTTCGTGAGAAACATCCTTGTACAGATCGGTGGAACAGCTGATCCCTACATGGCAGAACATTTAGGTGTGCAGTTATAGACATATTTAAGTGTATTTCAAAATGCTTTGATGAATGTGGCCCATTGTTTGATCCTAATTGTTGCTGAATGAAGTAAGAGTCATCCGAGCCTGGGCTTTGGCTGGAAGCTATTTGGTGAAATTTTATCTTTCTGAATAGATGTAGAAAGCTAGCAAAACACTGGCATGGCCTGAGTATTCAAACCTTGGAGGGCAGGATTTGACCTGTAACATGCAGACTTGTATTTCTCTGTCATAAGAACCAAAAAAAAAATCCAGTTATGGAACTGTTGTTTTGGGGAGGTAGACAAACTACATGGATTTGGGTAATATGTTGCATGCTTGTAAGAATATTTTTTTCCTCTTAAGAAAGGAGTATTTTGCCTTCTAACAATAAAGCTACTAAGAATAAACTTTGATTTGTGCAATTTTCCTTCACTGTACCCATATTGAGATATTAGGAAATGCTGGGGACCCTGTGGAAATGGTCACACTTTTTTATTTTTACTTATTATTAATTAAGGTAGTTTTTTGCATCCTAATCTACTGCATGGTAGAGATTATGATGGCTTTTTGTAGCCCTTCAAGAATCTCAGACAACAATCCAATCCCATACCAATCTACCAAAATACTGTTAACAGAGAATATACAAAAGGTCATTTCTACAATCCTTTTAATTTTCTTTCTCATTTCCATTTTCAAAGAGTCTAATGACAGCAAAAAGGGAGGAATTAGGATTCAAAGGAATATTTTTTTTTTTTATTTGTGTAGATTTTTGCTTTTTATGGTGGAGTAAGACTCATTCCATTACGCTGGCTTCAAATGGGGTTTCTGTGTGCTTAAAGTTAAGGACATACAGAAATATTCTGCAGATTTAGGAAGTTATTGTAGGACTCTATTATGCTCGTAGGCATTCTTGATTGTTTATCGTAAACTATTTATTTAAAGTCTTTTCCCCTGTTCACACCATATTCACTGACATACAGAAAAAAGAACAATCTCATGTCTCTGCAAACAAAAATAAAGGTATTCCAAAAGGTAAAAAATTCAGATCCTAGGAAATAAATACTGGCTGTTACACAGTGCCCACATTTCTCTGTTGTATTGTCTATGGCTGGGAGCAAAAATGCTAAGTAAATCTAATGTCAGCTCTACTGCACCCCTGGAATCCCTACGTGTTTTGGATATTTTCTGTACCACTTTGGCCAGCAGCTAAATAAATTACTATGCAATCGAGAATTAAACCATATACTTTCATATCAAAAAAAATCCAAGTACTTCTGCAACAAAGAATTGTGAACTTTCTTTTCTGAAAACTCTGTGCGGCTAAAGTAGGAATGATAGTTTATACTCTAGGCTTTGACACTATAATATTTCATATTTAATTTCCTGAAACATGTATTCCTGCTCTTGGCTGCTTAGACTGACAACAAAATGAAGTACAAAGGCCTTGGATATAATATACTGCTCCCATAGTCCTGGAGTGGTCTCTGCAGGCTCCAGGTAAGTGCCAAAACCTGCCAGGATATCAGCTATAGAACAATTAATTTACTCCATATTGCTTCCTTTAATGATCTTTCAGCAGTGCCAAACTGATTTCATTTCTACAGCTACTGTTCTTCCCTATCTCATCTTCATTCTCCCTCTCAGCTTGAATTAAATAACAGAGATGAGAGATTTATTTTTGATAGCTTATTGTTATAAAGGAGATAGCTCTGTGGCATTGTATAATATAAAAATCTTCATTACATAGATACGTTAGAGAGCATTCTCAAAAGAAAACCATGTAGTTGAATTAACTCAGTGTACTCAACACATGAAGCATCTCTTTGAATGGGTACAGCTCAGTAAGCACTGCTGAATTGCAACAGGGAAGGAAAAGTTTCCAGCACTTTCAAAAAGGTAGCAGACTATAAGCTTGCTTCCCATAGTCATCCTGACACACCGTAATAAAATTTAGCAATCCCAGTTCTGATTTATATTTGAGTGACCACACAGCTGTACAAAGACATTTCAATATGCAATCACTTGACCGCACATTGAATTCACATTGAGAATGCTTGTGTATTGTGTCCTACAGAGATTTTGACTTAGAGGTGCTAGAAACTCACCGCTAGATCATTAAAGCTCCCAGATCTTTTCTGATGGCATATTCAAAGAAAGATAAAGTGCTTTTGGAAAGCTGTAGGGAGTAATTGCTTTTTGGCATATTAGATGGATTGAGACAGCTAGGGAGTTATATTTCTCCGGAGATAATTTTATGATTTAGTTGTGTATATACATCCAAACTCTAATTAATATTCTAATTCTGTACAGTCAATAAGGAAAGTACCCTGTGTACGTTCTGCTCATTACACTGAATCACTAATAGCTTTGGGCTAACTTGCACCCAGCAGAGCAGAGACGTACATAAGGATGGGAGAACTCCAGGAAACCAGGAGCAGTCATAACTAAAAGTCGTGCTTTGCCCCAGCTGCATGGATTGCTGTGAAGAGTGGCATTGCACTGACAGCAAAAGGTGGGAAATGGCTTATTCCTTTTCATATTGAGCAAAGGAGTTGGAAACACATTGTATCCTCACTGCTGAAACAGTAGTCCCAATCCTCCATTTTGGTCTACAGGAGGTATCATACCTGTGATCTGCCCCGGTGCTCCTCATGGGATAGCGTGGTCATACCATGTTTCTTACCCTGAAAAATACTTCAAAACCTCCATATAATCCTTTAATTGGTTTTAATTGGAGTAAAAACTTCCTGAGCACTTATTTCTTTTATTAAAATTATTTGTATCACCACAGTGCCCAGAAGCTCATTCAAGGTGCTATGTAAGTAAAATGTATCAGGTTATAATGATAGATCTTGTTTTGAATAACTTTCAATTGAAATGCAGCACAAGATTCAGCTCATGTGGATAGAAGGGTGTGGGATGAAACAAATTGCTGATCCCAGCCAGACTGTTGTCCATTTTAATTTCTAAATAGTACAATAAGAGAAAATTTAAGGAGACTTTGAGAAAAACAATGAAACATCTTCATGGACAGCTCTCCGTATGTGAAGAGAAACATGTAAAATCTGAGAAGTATCTGTTCCATAATGTAATAAAAATGTCAGAGGGGTGACAATGCTGTTATTTCAAACCAGAGTTGATAGGATGAGTGTACAGCGAAAAGGGCTTTGACAGTGAAGACTATCAGCTTGTATTTGACATGAAGAAGGGGAAGCTAATAGCAGGATAGAAAGGGAGAGATTAGTTTACTAATCATATTTGGAGCAGCATTGCTCCACATACTGTTAAGAGAATACGAGCTGTATGACAAGGTGGGTGGCTGCATAGAAAAGACTGATCTTAGAGATGAAAAAATGTGTAAAGTTTATAGTCTGAAAGCTAGAACTGTCATTGAAACCTGAGTCAAAGACTATAGACCAGAAAGACAGACAGAAGGACAGCCTTGTGCAACAGATCTGAAAAATTAAGCTAACAAAACTGAAGAAGAAGAAAATGAACTTATCTGATCTCAGTATTTCTGCCACAGATATTTCTTAATAGAGGAGTAGGAATGGAGGAAATAATATCAAAGGTGAGCCATGTCTAAAACTACCAAAGGAAATATTGTTATAGAAAAGATAAGGAAAAGAGTGAAGGGGGAGACTTAAAGCACAAAAGGAATCAACAGCTCCATCAGTGAAGAAGGAGAGGAGAGGAGAGGAGAGGAGAGGAGAGGAGAGGAGAGGAGAGGAGAGGAGAGGAGAGGAGAGGAGAGGAGAGGAGAGGAGAGGAGAGGAGAGGAGAGGAGAGGAGAGGAGAGGAGAGGAGAGGAGAGGAGAGGAGAGGAGAGGAGAGGAGAGGAGAGGAGAGGAGAGGAGAGGAGAGGAGAGGAGAGGAGAGGAGAGGAGAGGAGAGGAGAGGTGTAAAATTTGAGATCGGGAAACATAATGTGACAGGGCAGTAAGGGGAAGGTGATGTCACAATAAGAGAGGTGAAATAATCAATTAAAAAAAATGGTGCTTGGAGAAGACCAAGAGAACAGCTCTTTGTGGTTAATAGGAGAGCTCCAGGCTGAATGATGGAATTAGACTGAGAGAAATGGAGTTACAAGCTGAAATAAATTGACTGAATTCACCAAGGGCAGTACTGAAGGAAGGTTTTGATTTCTATTGCAAGGATGACTTTAAATTGTTGTTAATCCAAAACTGATTTAAGTATAAAATGCATATGCACTCCAAGTATCTTTATCAGGAACTCAATTTCTCAGTTTGACCTTAGTCATACTCTCTGCTCCTTTTTCTCCTTCTGACCTCTTCCTTTTTGAAAATTTGAGTTTTAGCAAAAGAAGTGAAGATGGTACTTATTCAGACCATTTAATCAAAAGCCCAGAATTCATATCTCCATAGTCTGCTGCACCAAATGTGTTGGCCACTGATCCTACCACAGTTCTTTTTAAAGTTTGCCAGACAATTCAGTGATCTCACCTAGACTTGGCTCATATTTGAATTTTAGGTGTTAGCATTCACAGAATAAGTATTTCTGTACATGGGTATACAAATGAAGTCAGGCAAAGCCCAGCAAAGCTTGGGGCTAAATAGGATGGTATCTAAATAACTTATCTGCCTGAAGAATGTGGCAGTCCCAGAAAACAGGCAAGTAGATAGATGACACAGATGGCTAAGACTGGATCCTGTTCAAAGTATTTGATGTGCATGCAGTTGTCTCCGTGTGCTTGTGATACTCAGTTACTCACCAGTGAGTCTACTTTACATGTGATCTCAGATTGTTTTGCATGACTCGTCATTTTAAAAAGTTGTGAAGTGGGATTTTGAAAGTTTCTGATTCATATATTTTGATAGTTCTAATTATTTAAACAGAGGAAGAAAAGGATCATTGTCATCGAACTACACAAGCTAAGAAAGTAGCGCAATGTAATTAAACTTTATAGCTTATAATATAAGTAAATTGCTTGTGCAGAGCAGGAAGATTTTTCTCCTCTATTATTCTGAACATTAAATATTGGCTGTTGCCCAAGAAAAGATAATAAGCAAGATGGGACAGTGACTTTATCTGGTATGTCAAATCCAGGTTTCCTTTGAAGGAGGGAGCTCTAATTTGTGTCTCACAACTCCCATAAATACAAGGAGTCATATATTTAAGCACTGAGTTATTATTTTTCTCTCCTCATGTCTACAGCATGGCATCCTTTTGACATTTTGCCTAAATACTTAAATCAAAATGGTTGTCATTACGTATCTGGTACACACTGCAGCACAGAGGGAGGTGTATTTTTTTTCTGATGTGATAAAGCTGTTAAAGTATCTCTTTTTAGTTTAAGTGTATTTAGCCATATGGTATATCAAATAAAGTTTTCAAAATGCCTTGAGTCTTTATCCAAGTGAATATAAAACAAGATACTCAGTAAACCGACAGATCAGGTATATATAAATAGACCAGCTAAAACCATGGTAGGTAATTTTTTTCTGAAAACTGTCTACATGAATGGGATTTTTGTCTCACTCCTGGGAAAACTGAAGTAACTAAGATGTTTTAATGTATTCTTAAACCTATCTCAGTTAATATTTAAATTGATATTGTGATTTTCTCTTTGCCACTTCATTGTTATTGTCTCTTATAGTTATTCACATCATCTTTCCTGATAGCAACTATCAGTTCATACTCACTTATACTATGATCACTGCTTCATATTCTTTTGATTATAGCTCTGAAGGAAAGTACCAATTGATCTAACTTGCTTTTTTTTAATGATTTCTTCATCTCCTCTAATTTTTTTAAACTCAGAGTTGGAGATATGAAAAAACATAGTCCTAACCTGCATTTAGATTATTGACATGCAATACAATGTTGCATACTTGGCAGTACTTAAATTTACATAGTTTAAAAGTATACATCAGATATGACTGGTGTCTCTAACAGCTTTAGTTCCCCTTGTAAACTCTCCTAATCACATTATTCCCAGGACAAAGACTGACATATTCCTTAGCTGTCTTTTAAAATACGGCAAATTCATAAGTAGGAATACAATAATTTTTTTCCCTCATTTATTTGACTCTCATCTTCCAGCTATTAGATCCTTCCTTACTTCCCATAGGTTGCCTGCTCCATGGATAACTATCTTGAACAGGAGCAGTCTCTTTCTGCTGCCACAGAGGCACTGTGTGGAGTCAGAATCACCTCTCTTCCTACATCCCTCTGCAGCACAATGGCAAATATCATTATTTTTAGCAAATAGTAACTTGCGCCAAATGTAAAATGTTATAGAGTTTGTGTTCGCAATGGGTTAAAGGACAAGCTAGGACTGCTCATAGACAAGTGAGCTGGATTTCGACAACTTCTAACTCCTATGCTGGAAGTTAATCAATATAGTTACAAAGCATCTTCAGAAGGGACCTCTGCAGAAAGGGAAGAGGCTCTTCTGCTCATAGTACCTGGTTATTATCTCTTTGGATGTCTGAAGTATAAAAGCTTTGGACTGATTTATGTCTTGGCATGGGTAGTTTATCTTTTTCACTGAATGGAATAAAACACATTTCCTGTGAAATCTTAATATCAGCCACTTGAACTAGACTGTTGCAAAATGACCCACTTTTGCAATACCCAGATGTGTAATGCCAAAATAGCTGACCTAGTTTACTGAAGTAGAAAAATAAATAAATCACCTTTATTCTGAGATCACAGCTGAACATGAGCTTAGTTGTGAAACTGAACCTATGTGCATGTATTTATTTGTTCCTGTATAGAACCCAATTCTCATTCTCAATTACAGCTTTCACTATTTGTTAAAGCAATAGTTATGAAGTTTATCTGTTTATCTTTCAAGGCAGAAGGCCCTTGTGGGGGAATGTAGATAATTATTGGCAGAGGAAAGGGAAGAATTTCCAAACAAAGAAAACAATGCCCCAGGCTTTATCATGCCATCCTGTCAAAATCTGTTACGCTACAAAGATCTTCAGATGTGTGTGATATTCCTGCCGACAGTTCTGAGTGTTTATACACAGGCAGATTACTCCCCAGTGTCCTCTGAAGACAATAGTGACAACATGGAACGAACCAAGTTTTTTTCAGTATTTGTTTAAGCCTCAGTCAATGTTAAATTCCATCCTCTGAGTTCAATGAATCAAAACTGGTTGCTAATAATTATTGTATTTTCAATTCCAGAAGCTTTACAACCCTTGAGACAGAGCAGTAGCAGTCAATTAAGAGGGGATGAAACTCAGAAAGATGCCTTGTTAATTAGCCCATATATTATGCAGTTAGTGAAATGTTTTTAAGGTTTCTGTAAGCTCATGATATGTCTGAGTGATATCATTGCTGCAGACTCTATTAAGAAGAGGAAAATCTTTATCAATATCAGCAAAGGCAAATAGTCTAGGTGAAAAGGCTGACACACATTACCAGCATGGAAATGAACATAGCCTGCATTCTCTTTTTCTCTGTGTCTTCATAACTTTTTTTTATGACCTCTTCTTTGTAAAACTTTTTAATGCAGTGGAGAAAGTGAATGGCAGTTAAATCTTCTCATGGTAGGGATGAACTAAATGTTTGTAGACCCTCTTACAGTTCCTTGTATCCCAGCATCACATACAAAGACCATATATTAGTATCAATATCTGAAGAAGATTCTCCAGCTTTGCTCTTTTAAAGACTGGCTGCCACAGCTCAGTGTGTGGGGTGATCATTTTCTTTCGAAGAAAGGGAGGAGATGAGATGCAGAAAGACCTGCTTTTAATGAACAGCAAAGCACACTTCATCAAGAGGAAGCTTAAACAAGGGACAAAACTTGACAAATGTGGTGTGTTTTCTTTTCCAGGCACACTGTACAAGACCATTTACAGATATTGGGAATATAACCATCAGTTTAAGAGCAATGGGAAGTGTGTTAAAAAGAGGATATATTTTTTTTTTTTTTTTTTAACATCTGGTGAAGGATATATGATACAGTAGCCAGAAGTATGAGTTTTAGTTACTGAACTGTACAGGTCCGTCCCCTCCCCCCCCCAATTTCCATTTCTTAACTGGATACAACTGTTAGCATGTGTAAATACTGTATTTAACCTCTGGTTTTCCTTGACTAAAGAATGTAATGTGGTCAAAACTTGAGACTCCATCATTGCATTTGTAGTTTGTATCTGTCCCAGCTGTGAATTTCTGGTCACCTCACCTTATTTTTGTAAGATTTGCATGTATGAAACAAAACTTATATGTGAAAGCAGTATTGGTATAAAATAAGCAAACCCATTAGACTGGTAGTATATTCCTAAGCCTGTGGTGTCAGCCTAGTTTTGCTCCTATGAAAATCAGTTGTAAAACTTGTACTGCCTTTGCTTGGGGGTAGAGCTAATCCATCACTAAACACTTTTGAAAATCCCATCTCTGGTGCCTTGAACTCTCATTATACTATTGGAGGGCAGAAGTAATTGCTTGTAGTATAAAGCAAAGTTAAAACCGAGCTGTAAGAAAATATGGAATTCCAAAAATGTGGAACATGGTTTAGAAGAAAAGGTGGAACTACTCTGTGACTCAAGGATGCAAGTTCCTGGTTTCTGAGTGAATCAATGGATTATACCTGCAAAATGAATAACAATTAAAAAGACAAAACAAAAAACAAAACTAAAATCCACCAAAGTCAACCTGTAAGTAATTAAAAGTTTTGTACATAGATTGATTTTTTTAAAACAATGTTATTTTGAACTTTGGATCTCTGTGCTTGTGACAAGCATTCATCTGGAATAATGAAACACTTTGAAATGCAATTAAAATCAATGTCTTTCTTTGACACAAGCCCATTATATACATTGCTTTAGGTTTCTAAAGACACAGTACTTTCTGAGGAGACTCAAGCCAGCATCTGCAGGCAATGGGTGGTGTTTGAAATGTCTTGATGGTAATAGCAGAATGACTGGTTTCCCTCCTCCAGGAGAAGATATTTGATCAGTGTGACAGTTTCTATATTTTTCCATATTTTATTTTATTTAATTTTAATTATTTTATTTTATTTTACAGGTTACTTTATAGCTACTTATTGTATGTTACAATCTAGTTCTCAAGCTGTCTAGCTGACTGCTCAGTGTAAGTTGCTATTCAATATAAATAATGGTGTCTCACTTACTCCAAGAGAATAAGGATCTATTGTGTTGATATTTTTTAACTGAATGTGCTCTAACTTGTCCAGGCAGAGCAGCCATTTTTAGGTATTACTTGTTGGCATAGAGAGCAAACATTATTTGAACTTGCAATAAAATACAATTTTTAAAATTTTATAGAAATTAATCATGTAAATTCATAGACTGATACTTTTACAACAACTCTAAATATGAAGAAAATTTAACAAAGAATGCAGAACTGTGTAGACTGAAGATAAATAGCTCTTGGTAAAGTGAGAATCATGCCCTGCCTCTCCCCCATACCATGGGGCAATCTCTAGCCCACATGACAAAGCCTAATCTAGGTGGGCTCAAACTGTGCAGTTGCCTAGAGAAGAAAATGCTTACAGTGCTTAGCTTTAACATTTGAGTCAGGCAAACTGTCACCTCATCAAAGTTTTTTACAAAACTGTCAGCATAGCAGCCTGCTCGAATGTTAGTCTTCCAGCCATTTGGGGATCAAATGTGTCCTCCTTTATGCCACTTTGTGTATAATTCCTTCACACTATGTTCTTATCCTGTTAGCACTTCTGATGGACTCTTGACATTTTTGGTTTACCATGTGGTCTGAAAAGTCATTTTCCCTGTTTCCTGGGGGATGCTGAGACCTTCCTGCAAATCTTTCCTTTTAATGTTTGAAGTACATCCGTTGAAAGAGAGGCTAAATTCCAGAGATCCCTCAACCCTTGGCTTTGGAGTTCAATATTGCATGTATCAAAGGGAAGAGGAAGAAATCCCTGGGGACAAATACAAACTCACCTTCGGCAGGAGTTTTTTCCTATCCTGTCTAATGCATACACTGAAAAATAAAATCTGTATCCCAGTTTGTTTTGTTTTGTTTTGTTTTGGTTTTTTAAATGCTATCTGTTGTAATCTCTGCAACCAGAGACTGGTTATTCTTATAATGTATCTAGGCTTTGAATAATTTTAATGCCTTGGCTTCCTTTCTAGATTGATACCTTACTCTGTTCTTTTAGAGATCTCATCATAGAGCATGATCATTTGTGCACCTGGGTATTTTAAATGTTTTACTCCACTGATTCTCACAGAAGAACTGAATATCTAAGATAGCATGAAATTAGTATTTTCAATAGTATCAGGTTTTTTTATTTATTGAAATTCATCAGAAGGTGAGATCTATCAGAAGAATCCACACCTAACTTATAACAAGCAGTCAATAAATCACCAGGAATTTTGCCCTGGCACAGAATGCTTCTGTTTACCCATGTATAATTGAGTCTGCAAATGCAAAGGTTGGTTATTATTAAAGCAGCGAAATTTGATAGCCTCTTTAAAAGGGCAGTGAGGGCAATTTCCTTCCTCCTTCTCTTTCTCCTAATCCTCTCTAGTTACATTTAGGGAGAAATTTGTTAAGATTTATCAGAGTTGTTTGCTAGGTGAAGTATTTTTTAGCTTTTCTTTCTAAGCAGGAGCTATTGCACTTACTGGGAATTAAAAATTTAAGAGGACTTTTGACCATTTACACAAAAAAAGAGACTTTAGTTAAATAAAGTGAATCATCATACAAATCTAAGTGTTTCAACTGCAACAAAGAAGAAGTAAAATTTGCTTATATTTACAGGACATCTGATACTTGCTGAGATAAAGCAGAAGCTAGAAAAAAGGAAACAAGGAGAACCAGGCTGAGTTACTGTTGCGTGAGAAAAGATATCCCGATAAGCAGCATTTTAAGTAGTTGGAAGAATATCTCCTAGTGATTGCAGGCAGTTCAGAGACATTTCTTCAGAAAACAAGTAAAACAGAAACTCCTTTCAGGAAAGGATAGATAGATAGATAGATAGATAGATAGATAGATAGATAGATAGATAGATAGATAGATAGATGTTGCTGGGTCAGAAACTGGATTATGCAATAAAGGAAGCAAAGCAGCAACTGAAGCTAATATCATTGAATAAAATTAAAAGGCAAATGCAGCAACTCAGAAGAACCATACTGAAAAGATAGCAAACAGAAGGACAAAAAGCAAGCCTGCCCCCCTCCCATGCAAGGAAAGAAACTGAAAATTGAGTGGAAATGATATAACCACATATGCAGCAAATAAAGGAAAAGAAAATGGAAGTCTCCTGAACAAGAGGCAATACAGCAGAGACTTATCATGAGCCGACAGTCAGATCTTTGGGTGATGATAGCTGGAATCAGTTTTAGTACATCTGAACATCTGCCTGTATGTGATGTTTCATTGTTGCTATTCAGGATGCTAAGAAATGTGACTTCTCCTTGTTCACTTCTGAACAGCTCTTTTCTTACTCAGAATCCTTCTGGGAAATGACAGCCATTTCTGGCAGCAATTCAGCCTTTCTGCTGCTGTGTACAGCAGGGGTAATGCACTTGTGTTCTGGGCTATTACACAAGCTCATGAAGTTGTGGTTGGGCGGCTGATGTTTTGTGCGTGAATGTTTCACATCAGCTTCCTAGGTAATAATTTAATTTTGCTGATTTTCAAAAATGGAAATCAGTAATTTCTAATGGAAAATATTTTCTGCCAATCCAATCAACTAAATTAAGGCACCCATTTAATTTAAAATTGCTTTTACAGAGCATATTTTTTTTGCCACAATGCCTATTTAAGTTTGCCATGGGCAAGAATCTTAAAGTTTGTGTTCTCAGCAAAATCTATGCGAAACTGTTAGAGTGCTTTTAAAATCTTTAACGCTTCCCTACTGAAATATCAGATTTAGTGGGGTGGGGGAGTGGAGACTGGAAAGAAAAAGAGAGGAAGATCTGCACTCACACCTACAGGCTTATGCATAACCCTGGTTATATCTCCCCCATAATAATGTACTTGTCCTTTGCCTCACTGTTGTTTAAAACCTCAAGTTTTCTTATGATGGAGATACTTTCTTGCTACTGTGGTGAAAAATTCAAAATGTTTTCACATCAGTAGTTCACTCATATGGAGAACATAGGTATCATGGTTTGCCATGCATCGATGCAGCTTGCATGATTCTTCATTTCTGCCCCTCTGCTGCCTTTTCAAAAGGCTGAGAGGGAGCTTGCAGAGACTGAGGTGCTCTCAAAACCTCTGTGCTGCTTGGAGGTCTGCTTTGTTACTGTAGAGTGTGGGGAAGAATGAAAATTCAAGTCAGTTAGAAAATTATGTATTTTAATTGTTTAAATTGTTATTTTTGGCACTCTTTTTGGTCAGGAAGGGTTCTTGAGTATCTAGAATTAATTGTTTACATGCATCCCTTTTTAAATTGTGGGAAGATATATCTAAGCTGCTGAATTGCCTTCCCGCTCTTATGCAGTCTTCACTAATCTTCTCTGATACGCTGAGGCTGCATTGTTTAATTGGTAAGTATTTTTGTTTCCTTGACTGAACTGTTACTACACTCTTTAACCACTCTTGGCTGGTTACATAAATTACAGCATTTTCTTCCTGTTGTATCAGGAATTCTGAGTTTTCAGCTGGTGCTGAATAAGTATGTGCATCAGTGCAAAGCCTAGGTCACACTCTGAGCGAAGCTGTGTAATCAGAAAATATAGTGCTAAACTGTTTTCATATTGCTAATGAGGTGCTTGGGTAAAGCAGGCTGCATCTGGCTGGATAACATCTCACTCCAGGGCAGTGTATAAGAGGCTGTGTAGGCTTGCAGTCACAGGTACAGACCAGCAATGCCTCTCCCTTCCTCTCTTCCTCACGCTTACCAGCCCCCTTCTGCATCCTGTTAACCTCCCCATCTTACACCTGAAGAGGTCTCCAGATCCAGCACGAAGACCTTCCTTGCCACCTTGCAGGGCTCCCAGCCATTGTCACTTAGCTCATCCACAACTCCTTCCCATGGACTCTCTGGGAAGGCAGGTTACCCAGAAGAAATTGTGGCCTGAAGGTTAAAAACTAGCAAGGCATGGTCTTGGAGGGTGGATGCTTTGACAGTTTGTGTGTAGCACACTGCACCTTATTCTGTGGTTCCAGACGTAAGAGAAATAACATGAATTTTTCTTCTGTGCAGACACAAGAGTGACCCAGCCCCGGTGTGAAAGCCTCCAGCAGTGGGCCAGGTGGAGACAGTGACTGTTCTGTAGGACATAAAACATTTTCTATGAGACTTGTGGAAGTAGTGGGAGCAGGAAGAGTGGCTGGATCCCCAAGCGGTTCATGAAAAAGGAACTGCGCAGCATACTCCAGGGGATCAGCTTGGCCCTATCTGCAGACAGTAGCAGAGCTGTTGATACTGTCTTTGAGCGATCTCTTAGAGCTGGGGTTGGACTCTGGGGAGTGAGGCTGTCTTGGTATTAGCCTGAACTTCTGTAGAGTCTGGTAAGGAAAACAAATAAGGAGGTTAATGGAAGCAAGTTTCCTCAGCACTAAGAGGGGAAATTGGAGTGAAGACTTTATCACTCATTCATGGGTAGATTTCTCATCTTTTTTTTGCAGAGTGACTTCTATTTGGAAAACATGACTGGTCTCTGTTCTACAGTCACCCTCACTTTCACTGCTGAACTTGTTCTCACACAGCTCTCAACAATTTTAATTAAATAAAATAATGACACTGTACAGCTTTCTTTTAAGATAGTTTAACTAACATAACTACAGGAAACAAAGGAAAGCAGAAAAAAAAACAGGTCTGAGAAAAGGGACATACATTAATAAAAAAGAGTAAAAAGCACACCTGCTATTTAACAGGCTGAGTAACATAGGTAATGATAGGAAGTTGCTCACCTGAAAAGCAATTAGTCACTGTCACTTACAATGCTAAAGAAACAGAAATAGCTGAATAATTAGAAAAACCAAAGATGGAGCTGTGGTTACCTGGCCTTTTCTGTTCATTCTAATTCAAACTCTGGCATGTATGTGCAGTCTAACAGGTGAGTGACTGTTTCCCATGTGGAGTCAATGAAGCACCTCTTTGATACAGCCTCAGGGGTGTCTACATGTTCTTAACACTGGATGTTCTTAGCTGTCCACCAAGGATTAAAAGCAGCTGAATTAGGCAACCTAGAAGCAGGGACATAAGAAAAAGTAAATTTCAGGCTTTGGCAGATAGGTCATATCAATTGTGCAGACTTTAAACTCTCCATGGAGAGAAATAGGCACTTTAAGACCTGTTTATTCTTTTAATGTTGATGCACAAATAGGTTGTACAGGTTGTGCTGTAGATAGGGATGCTTTGTTACATTAATTAAAGAGGGACCCTAAAGGGAAAGTTAGTTATTTACACTGCAGATATATTGTTAGGTGAATATAATCCTATCCCTATTATCTTCAAGGAAAAGAAATGAGTGCCACTGGAGGATATCACCTGGGTTAACTTGGGTCAAGGGCTTGGGACATCAGCTTGTTCTGGCATCTTCTTAAGGCACAGTGTTCAGGAAGAATACATGAAGAAGGCAGAAAGAAGGAGACATGTCCTATGAGGACTGACTGAGGACTTTAGGCTTCTGTAGCTTGGAGAAAAAGATGTTGAGGGGTGATCTTGTTGCTCTCTACAGTTTTTTGAGAAGGGGAAGTGCAGAGGGAGGTGCTGATCTCCCTGGTATCCAGTGATAAGACACATGGGAATGGTTCAAAGCTGTGCCAAAGGAGGTTCGTACTAGCTATTATGAAACATCTCTTTACTGAGAGAGTGGTCCAACACAGGAATAGACTTCCTAGAGAGGTGGTCAATGCCCCAAGCCTGTCAATGTTTAAAATGCATTTGAACAATGCCCTTAATGATATGCTATAATGTTTGCTCAGCTCTGAAATGGTCAGGCAGTGGGACCAGATGATTGGTAGGTCCCTTCCAACTGAAATCTATTCTATTCTATTCTATTCTATTCTATTCTATTCTATTCTATTCTATTCTATTCTATTCTATTCTATTCTATTCTATTCTATTCTATTCTATTCTATTCTATTCTATTCTATAGCAGCAAGCTCCTTTGGAAAAGCAGATGATTTCAGTGAAGAAAGTGATTGTTTTCCACGTGCTGAAAGACATTTTGTGCATGGTGTAACTCCTTTGTGGTAGGAGACAAATGAGAAGCCATCTGCAGACAAAGATGGACCTCAACAGCCTATCCTGACCACTTAATGGGAGGAATCAGAGGTGGCCAAATCCCAGACAGCAATAAAGATCAGCTTGATCATGGACGTACTGAACTTGTGTATGGTAGGTTGGTGTTGTAAATCAGGCACCAGGTGCTATCACAGAGTGAGCTCTGTGCTCATCACTGACTGTGATGTGTGAAAAATACTGTTACAGTCAGAGGAGCTGGGTCTCATTCCCTGGAACATCTGCCCCATGGAGAAGTGGGAGGGGAGTGAAAAAGGACATAGCTGACCTTGTTTGTGCTATGATTTTCTTGAAGAAGTGCAGACTCTCCCAGACAGGAGAGCAGAGACTGGTGCCAAGGCTAGAGTATATGCCAAGGAAATGTTCAGATCACTCTCCCCTTTGCACCTCACCCTCACATGGTGTCTTGGCAGGTCTTTTCTCCTGGTTATGCCCTTGTCTGATTTCCCAGGAGCTGAAGGAGGTCTGCTTGTGCAGCACATGTGTTGGGCAAGAAGCTGACCTTAATAAGGCACTCAGTCTAGGGCATGCTTGATTCAGGGTGTGCATGGGAGAGACAAGTCTGATGAAATGCTGTCATGATAGGGGATGAAAACACGTGGGGTACAGAGATGGTGAATCTGAGTTCACTTCTGATCAACTCAGAAATACTGAAGAGAATGTAGATACAGCCATAATCAGGATCAGGCTGTTGTGGAGCTTTGGGAACTCAAAGATTTGTTTCAAACACTCATAGTCAGTAGAATAATGTCAGATGCTTTAGGTTGCTTTGCTTCAAAGACTGCTTGTAATTTTTTTTAAGTGTCCTCCTCTGTTTTAGTAGTTGTATGGACTATATATACATCAGTCCATTTAGAATAGTTTGTGCTTTTTCTTTAGCAGCAAATAAAATTAGTAATTGACTTAATAATATTCTTCTAAAAATTAATTCTGAGATTCATGAATGAGCATAGAAGGAAACAGGTTATAAAATTTTTTTCAGCTGAGCATGTTTACATTTCTGAGAATGGTTATCCTGGAAGAATGAGCCTCTTGATAAAACTGGTTAAAAAATTGTTCAAATAAAAATAAAAAAATCCTGGCAAGTGTTTTGGGAAAAAAAAATGAAAAGATAGAGAAAGTGTGTAATTCCATTGGTTCCAGAAGCCCAGAGGCCTAGTAATGCTCCTTCTCTGAGCTAGGAAATGAGCAGCTGCCTATGAGAGAGGCAACTGAACTGGGAACAGGACAAGTGAGGTAATTAACCTACAACTAGATGACACAACTTACCCTATCTCACACTGTACATACCAGTGGTTGCTGGGCTGCATCCCCCAAAGCAGTTACTGCTCTAGTCTTGTCAAAATGCTATGAATTGTGCTGTAAAAAAATTATTTATACAAATCTGATCTCTTTGATTGAGGAATCTGGTACTTTTTATGCAAATAAAGTGGTCTCCTTCCCCATTCAGTCTAAATCTTATTTCGTTCTATTTTGCCTGAACTCACTGCGGAGGTGGGGGTGAGGTGAGTGTAAAACATCTTCAAAGATTTTTACAAGTGTGTTGTAGTTCCTGGAGGACATGTTTTGTGAACATGGTACAAAGATCTAGTACTGCCCATCATGACTTACTCCAGATCTACTTCTAGCCTAATTTATACCCATGACACAGATGAAAACATCTAACAAATGACATATACCTTGGGTCAAGTTAGATGCAGTGCTGTTTCAGTCTTACAGTTGATGTTCAGAGCTACATTACCGTAGCTCTTGGTACCCATGAGAAAAACAGCCTTTATAGAGAAACAGCTGTAGGGATGTTTTGCTCTATGTTCCTGTGCTCTTCTACTATATTTTCTTAGTACAGTAGGGAACATGGGAGACTTTGCAGTCCTCTAGAGCCCAGAGTGTTTCATGCACGGAGCACATATACCAGTCACAAATGTTTAAGACATTAAAATTTGTATTCTTTTATCACTTGTAACATAAAAAAACATGTTAAAAGCAGTGATATTTACACTTTCCTTCAATTGCTTTTAAGTTCGCCTAAGCAGTAAAAATGTAGTTGTAGACACATTTATTCATACATTAACAGTTATACCCTTGAGAATATTTCAAGCAAAACTGCATTCAAATAGGCTGTTTATTTGTTTTAAGGACTTTTTAAAAAATAAACAATTAAATAGTCCATCTGTTCTCCAAACACTTCTAGTTAAGCATTTGACTATACAGTTTTGAAAAGGCAATTTTGCTAAATTGAACATTCTGTTCTGCATGTGTATAAATCCTTGACTGCTACAGGGAAGCAACAGAGTAGACAAATCCTTGGATTCACCAAATTAAAATATGGTATAAATCAGTGGAGTTACACCTACTTAAAATACATTAGGTTACTCTTTTCCTCTTTCTTCTTAGAAAAGTAAAAGTTAAAAATACTCCGTTCTGAAAGCTAGGTTAATCTTACAATTAGAGATCACAACGAATGGCTCTAAAATCCCTGGGAGAGTACTTTCAGCATGTATTTGTGGAAATCACTTTTCAAAGTGGGTTTATATCCCATAGATTACTTTTTCTTGCATTTCAGTGTTGGGCTAGAAACAGCTAATACTCCTATTAAAATGAGGCTCCACGCTAAAACCAGGGCAAAGACTTGCTAATATTATAAATGCAGACAGACAAAAAAATGGGTGATTAAGGATAATTTATATATATCATTAAATGAACCTACATTATTCTCAGGACAAAGTGTTTTATTATTAATGGAAATTCATTATTGTTATTAATTACACATTTTTAAATGCTTTGATTTTAACCTGTCATCAATTTCCCATAGCAAAATGATGTGTTACAACTTTGAACATTCTGAACTTTACTTTGCTCTTAAATTGTGTCAAGATTTTCCTTTGGGCAATTGGCTTTTTGGCAAGCATTTCTTCCATTTAACACTAACCATCCCTTCAGTCTTCATCTTACTTCCTCAAACTACTACTTTTAACCTTGTTTTATCTTTCTCTAGGGTAGAAATACCTTGATGATATTGAAGTAAATTTTAAACTGTTTTTTCATTGCCGCTATTATTATTGGGTGCTAATTTGTGCCATCAGGAATAAGAGATGAATTCAAAATCCTCATATTTTTTGTTGCATGTAAGTTAACTAATTTAATTTATTAAATCTTCCTTCAGGATTTTTTTTTACATGGGCTAGCAACAGTTCAAGAAAGAATTCCTTGAAATTATTGTATTGAATTTGTCTGATCAGAATATATCTCCTGAAATCAATCTGTATATGCAAAACAGACATGGAGGCTAAACCACCTCGCAATCGCAGATAGCAAGACAGAGGTTACAAATATATTACTGCTAGAGAGAAACTTCAGCACTCTGAGGAATGAATATGTTATCTTCAACGTATCCTGAGGATACCATATAGAATTGCGTGAGATGAGGCAAATTCTGCTTTTTTTCAAAGAGATGTTTCACAGCCATGACTAGTAATATTATTTGGCCTGATCTGTCTCTGAATTCCAATACAGAAATTAAAAAATACATGAGTCTGTTCAAAAACCAGTCACCAAATGAGAAATATTTACATGGGAAAAAACCTAGATGGTCAAAGAGTATAATAACAAAAAGTATTAGGAAGAAAATATTTAAACAGGCATAGCATGAATGTGTTTGTCTCATATATTGCTTCTGCCTCAATGAAAATTGTCTGCCAAAATCTTGGCATACTTCTTCCCAAACTTCCCTAATTTCTTAAATTATTTTTCTTCTTGTAATTTTACCTTTCCTTTTTTGAACACATTCTTTTTCTGGCATTTTGCCTCTGACTTTCATTCAATGCATTTACTCATTTCATCTGATTAGGACCTCAGTGTTTGTTTAACTTGTGCTAGGCTGGAGTTCTCTTTGCAAACAAGTAGCTGAACAATCTTCCTTCCTTCCTTCCTTCCTTCCTTCCTTCCTTCCTTCCTTCCTTCCTTCCTTCCTTCCTTCCTTCCTTCCTTCCTTCCTTCCTTCCTTCCTTCCTTCCTTCCTTCCTTCCTTCCTTCCTTCCTTCCTTCCTTCCTTCCTTCCTTCCTTCCTTCCTTCCTTCCTTCCTTCCTTCCTTCCTTCCTTCCTTCCTTCCTTCCTTCCTTCCTTCCTTCCTTCTCTCTCTAATCTTATAGAATGTTATATAATTTTTCATATGTTTTGGACTTCAGGCATTCATTCAAAATCAACACTTTTCACTTCCCACACAGTTTAGCAATGATCCTTCTATTCCTTTTTTAGTTTTTGATGGTGTGGTGTCAGAGTAGGACCACTGGGTGGTTGACAGAGGTTGGTGATTGAGGGGTGACTGCAAAAACACCAAGAGGAAGCAAATCTACTTAGTGCAAAAGAAAGGAGAGTCTGGTCCAAGGACTGGGGCTGGCATGTATCTGGCAAAAGGTTGTGTAGAAGAAGACATAAAGCAAAAGAAAAAAGAAAGGAGTAGCCAGTCAATTCTGAAAAGGAGAATAGAAGTGTCTGAAAGCTGAGAGGCTGCCAGAGGAAAAATTTGAAGAGATACACAGAGAGGTCAGTGGGCTGGAATTTCAAATCGAATTGATGGGCAAAAGGGGATGGTATCTTGGCCACCGCTGCAGGGTAGAGCAATGGCTCAGTGGCAGTAATAAGAGAGTTTAGTTTAGTTTAGCTTAGTTTAGTTTAGAAAATATAGACAAGATAATTTAGATTTAGCTGGAATTCTAGGGAGAAAAACGTATTTTATCAAGGATATAAAGAAAGAAAAGGTGATTTAATGGCATGTTGCAGGCTAGGGAAGGAGGACAGAAATGAGACCATGGGAAATCAGGAGACATTGCAAATTAAATTAAGTGTATGGAACACAGAAGCAGTAGGAGGAAATATGATATCTCATATACTGTGATGACTTCACCTGTTGTCACAGCACTGGATATAACGATGAGTCACCAGGGATGAATATTACCTTATTAATTTTAAGAGGATAAAATGTTAATACTAATCTTGAATGGACAAACAAAACAAGTTAAAAAAATAGCTGCAAGCACTTTATAGATATTAAATTAAAGGATTTGCTGTTGTCTTGTCTTAGGAGAATTAAACAAAGGAAAACAGGAGGTAAATATGAATTTTTGGGGCTTTTCTCATTTTTGTCTGTGTGGATTATGGTTGTTGTAGGATGCTGCTCTACTCTTTTTCCATTTTTTTTTGCTTCTTTTGTAGCAATAGCAAAACGCAATGGACTGTTTGCCAAATAGGAAGAACCAGCTAGCTTTGAAAAGTCTTCTGCTTCTTTTACTTTACCACAATGATGATAACAGAGTTGAGCCCAAACATCAAAATCTAAACCCAAACTCACAGCAAAATACCTGATAGCAGGCAAACACCCCTGATAAAAATGAGGATACATTCTGATTCTTTGTATAACCTAAATTTATCTATTCATTATATTTTTTTGTTACATATGTTTTTATTACTATTTAGGGAGTTCCAAAAACTGTGTAAGTGCTTTATGGAGCAGATGAAAAGTACAAGGTTCGTCCCCTGAGAAACTGTGGCTCAGATTCAGATGTGAAACAGCAAGTAAAGAAGCAAGAAAAGGGGCGTGAGGAGGAGGAGGAAGAGCTAACCATCAGAGTAGTCAGGTTGCTTGACTGCATTTCACCTCTAGGGTCAGTTGGCTAAAGTCACATGAGAAAAGAAAGAGTTCACATCTGTCCTAGACTGAAAACAGAATACACAGAATACACAGGATAAACTGGGCATTTTATTTTCTTCCTCTCCTTGGATTTAGCATTTTTAAAAAATGTGCTGAGAGTGTTGATGTTATATAAACTTTCCAAAAAGTGCTAACTTGGCTAGCAGGTGTTAAAACTCATGAGTGAACATTTTACTGGCCAGTTCTATTAAATAATGAATTGAGAAAAAATATTTATCTCAGGAAGATACGTGATTAGTTAGCCCTTGACATGGACTAGCCACTCTCCCTAACCTACCCAGCAATTTACCTTCCTAGCCTCGAGACACCTGGCTTTTTACACCATGATTGAAAGTTATTCAGGCTATTTTGGAACAATGCAGGACCCAAGTTTCCAAGTCCTAAGCTACTGCTAGTACCCCCATGCTAGCAGACCTATTTTGCTTTTATCATGAAGGCAGTTTTGGTTTTCTAGAGTGAGGAAGAGGTGTTCTCTCTGGTAGGCACATTACAGAGTGTGTTAAGGTCTAAATGTAGTCTCCAACACTAAGAGATCTGTAGCTATTCAGCTCTGATTTTGAGCTAAGAATGAAAGGAACAGTCACAAAAATGCAATGTAATTGTGGGTTTAAAGTTAAGGATTTCCTAGGGCATTTAACAGTCAAAGAGGAAGATGTTGGTCATGGCCACTATAAAGACCACAAGGTTTTCCATAAGAACAGATAAAAGCAAGTAAGAACTCTTTATGTTTCCTTGTCTCAGCTGAGAGAGTTAAATGGAATAGTACTGGATAAGTGCAGAAAAAAAGACATGAAATGTGTGTTTTGGAAAGAGGTTTCTGCTAAAAAAAAAAATTCTGCCAAAGTGAGATTGCCAACGCTGCATACAGACAGGCTTTATATTAATTATCTGTGTTCATAAAGTAAGAATGATTACATCAATAAAGGGTGACTCATAGTTAAATGGTGCCTTTCAACCATACGACATCTATTGAGAACAAACACTGCTCCAGACTGAAGCCAACTAATGCACTAACAACATAATTACAATGATTGCAGCTGTGACAAGGGGTATGAGTGGCTTTCAACCGCAGCATATAACAGCTTACAAGAAATTTATTTGTTAGTTAAGTATGTTGCAGTTTTGGTTATGAGAGCAACTGGAATGGAATTGGACCTATTGGCTTAAACTAGACACTGCAGAAATTGATGAGTGGAAGCCATTAAGACTGAAGAAAAAAAAATAATCTAAAACCAGGATAGTATTCTGCTATTATTTTCATGATATTGCTGTGCTACCTGTGAGTGTTCATGTGTATACATATACTGAAAAAAGGATAGTTCCCACTTTTGGATGCTCACCTATGAGAAAAGAGATGTAGGGATGGGATTGTCTTCACTGGACTTGTGAAAGCCTGAGCTAGTAACTCTGGGGTCCCTGTACAGTTACTTGAAATGAGCAGATCCTTTCATAGTGTGATTCATTTTGCCATATTTTAAACTTCCAGTTTTGGGTGGGATTATTTTTGAAGCAGCTGATTTGCTCTTCTGAGTAAAGGGAACTAGGATGACATCCTCACATATGCACATACACATTGTAAAAGGATGAATACAGACAGTCAGATGAAACACTGTTATCATAAATAAGACCATGTATCCAAGGTAAGAACAGTCATAATACCCCAACATAGGGTACCCTGTGGGTATCGTAGCAAAAGTGAGCTTTGAGAAAGTCAAGACTGATGAATATTTAAAGGCTATTCATCCCAGAAACAAGGCAGTGTGTGGGAAGAAGCGGAAAATAGTGTTTGCCTGAAAATTTAACAACACTGAATATGGCAGGTACCTTGTGAATGGATTTCTGAGTATGACAGTCTGAAAATGGGATGTTATGTGGGTTTGCAGAAAGATTTCTGGTCTGTAAACACAAGAGAAAGGTTTATCCTAAAACCCAGCACCCTGAAATATGTGACACATGTCTTTTCAGTTTGACATGACCCATGCATAAGCCTCTGCCTCTCCCAAACCCATCCAAGACACAAATCCACACTGCTGTCTCTGAAATCTCTGTTTCTGGGAAGAGAGTCCACCCACAATCTGACATCTTCATTCCACTCCATATACAGCAACATCACTGAACAGGCTGAATGATAAAAAGGACAGCATTTATTAAGTAGAACTTTAGGTCAGATATTTTTTTAAAGAGCTGGAAAAAGGTTGCACAAAGCAAAACATTTTCTTTTAGTATCATTGTGTTCAATTTTATTAGAAATCTGGGACCTTAGAGTTCAAAGAATATTCCTCTCACTCCTCCCAGCACCTAACCCCATCAGACCTCAGTCCTTCACCTTGTTAAAGAGTGGTGGGAATATAGGCTCCCCATAGTTATGCCCTTTCTGGTTATCCCCTCTAAATTATTTTTACACCTTTTAGGTTTGAGATAAATTCTCCTTCCTTTCTCTCTCCACCTTTTATTCTCACATCTGAGCACCGTGTTGTTCAATCTAAACAGAGCACTGAGAGCTTATTTAGCAGCAGAGGCAAAAATTAACTTTGCTATTTAAAGCACTTTCTGGGTTATTACAGTTGGAAGCTTTTTTCAATCTTCTGCCAATTACAAATCATAACCAGTATTAGTTATACATATGTCCTATTAAATTAAAAATCTTCAGTCTGGCCTTAGCTTTTGGCAGGGACTACTTATTACTTACTGACACAAGCTTGAGGATTGTTTTGTCTGAACAATCTTCTCTCTCTCCTTTACCCCTTTCCATTACTTTCACAGGTATCTAGCACCAGAATAGGTAGATAAACAGAATTTTAGGTATTGTTTGGAAAAAAACAATAAATCAGAAAACGACATTATGAGGCTGCATACATCCAGGATGTCCTTACTTCTTAAGTGCTATTTGCAATTCTGTCCATCATGTCTCAAAGGGGTAGAGTGGAAATAAAAGAAGTGTTAAGAAAGGCAGCAACAGTCACCAGAAGCATGGAAAAACTTCTGTACAGAAGCTGAGCAGACAAAAAGTTTTGAGATTGGAGAAAAAACATACAAATATCCATAAAATTCAAATTTATATAAAGATGGAGAGAGAAATTATTCAGTAATTAGCACAGTGAAAGAAAAGGAGGGCACTGACTGAAATTATTGGGCAGCATGTTTAAAACAGACTGACAGTATAACTACTGAAAGGTTAAATTAAGATTCATTTCCACAAGATGTGTTGGTGTCCAAAGTATAAACGTGTATAAAAAGGTTAGGCAAATTCAAGAGAACAGGCTTGTCCAGGCTTATTAGGCAGCATGGTCCCAATGGTCTCCAGCTCAAGAGTTCCCTGGATGGTTGATCTCCAGTAAATTGCAGGATTTGCATCGGAAAGGAGGGAGTGGAATGAGTTTTTGCGTATCCCTGCCTACCAGCCCCCATTTCATGCAGCATGACTAAATCAGCTGGCTCATTTCACCTTCACCAGCAGTTTTAGGCGAGACTTCTGGCTTTGCCTTAAAGTGAAAAAGTTTTGCCTTGAATACTCAAGTCCATTTCACCCAGATGCGTTGATTCAAGCAGTCTGTAGACAATTCTATTTTAACCACTTCAGCTTTTTGTAGTAAGAATGCATAAACTATACTACATTGAACTAAAAGTTAAAGAATGTCCACAGAGTGATTTGACCAATTTATAAAGTTTTTAAAACTCATTTTAGTAAGTAGACAAGGCCTGTGAAAATGTGACCTCAGCGATATCATTATTATATTTTTTACAGGGTCACCTTTATGTCAAGTGCACTAATGAGCAAGAAAGGACATGGCAGATTTTATTGGAGAATTCATAAGAATGAGAAAATCTTTCTCTTCCTGTATAATGTTTGCTGGTGGGAAAGCTTCAAAGCAGAGTGAAACATAACAAAAACCCTTTCAAGAAAGTTTTTGTGTTCCTTAGGAATATAGTAAAATATAATTTTCCCATAATTTAAATCCATGATCCAGAACTAAAAGAAACCTTGATACTTCATTAAGATCTACCTAAATATGATATGCCACTAATGCTTTGAGATCACACTGATGATGAATGATTTTCTATGTTGTACTTTAATGGTACCTGGCTACATCAAAGTTTTCAGTTGGAGATACATATGGCTAAACTGAATTTGATAAATACTTTACTTACCTTTAGAGCTGCTTGTAAGTAATTATTTTTATTGGAAACAACCTGACGTTTTACTGCTTATGGACTTTTCATGCTTTTACCTGAATTTATAAGCAACATCTTAGCCAAAAGCTTGTAAAGCATGTAAAGGTGAATCTCTGCATGAATTAGATCAGGTGTGCCAGAAGGGAATTTAAACTTTAGTTCTAATGGCAGTCATAATCTACAAAAGTGCAGACATTTAACAGAGTTGAAAAACACAGAAATTTTGTCAGACATTGGTTATATGGCTGTTGCTAATTTGTGGCTTTGGCTCTCAGAGTAGTCAAACCTGACCTCAGAGCTCGGATCATATACAGTCAGGATGAAATGCTCATCTTGTTAAAGTTAGTGGCAAAACTGTTTTTCTTGTCAGAAAAGCCAGTTTTTTGGGATAGTTTTCCATAGAAAGATGAGACATTCTGAAGTTATAGTAGACTTGTTATTGCATAATTTTGTTATCTATAGAGTTCATATATTTAAAATTTATGTCAGCAGTACTTTGTATTTTCTTTTTTCTTATGTGGCCTTGTGCTTTACCCTTTTCTGGAACACTTATCTGTTGGGAAATAAATCACACTTTCATCTGAGGTCATACTTTCATTTGATATTGGTAAATGCAGGAGTTGGTCTCATTCTTTTTTCCTGATGAATCTCTGTGCTTCTGTACTCTTTAAATAATACCAACTTGTGTAATAGCAATATGTTTAGAGACTGCACATTTCTGGATAATTTTACTGGTACTTTTTACTATGGCTTGGGTTGTAGTTCATAAAACTGTTAGTATTTATACAACACAGTACAAAAACTCTTACTGAGGTAGAGTATGTGTTTTATGTATTTTATCAGTATCTAATAGAGTTTTCTTACCATATTTCCTCCTCTCACTGCCTCTTCTGATTCTGGGCCTATACAGAATGAAATTCCCTGTAGTCCATCCCAAATAAAACATACCTGAGATGTTTTATCTGATTTTTTTTTTTTTTTTTTTGAAATCACATAATTTAGGAAACAGTAGAATTTATGCTGGATGCCCATTATGCAAGTCGTTGTATTTGGACATATCACCTATACCAAAACAAAGCATGATCTATCAAATGCCATTTACTGTGACTCACCATAGCCTGTATTAAGTGAGGGATTAATTTGCTGGTATTCCTGCTATGCAACAACAGCAACAAAACATACATGGCTTGTTTCAGGTGAACCTCTGGATGTTCAAAAGTTTCATTCAGATAAGCTTGGTGACATTTGGATCCGTATCTGAAGGTTATCAGCTTTTTGGATTTAATTACATGTTAAAATGAGGAACAAAAGTAAGGAAAAGTGAGTACTTCTATATTCAGAAACTGCAAGAGCAGTTTCAGGTAAAGCAAGATGCTGGGCATTGAAAAATGAGAATTAATTCCCTTATATTTAAGAATGACTTTGTGATTTCTGAAGTATGTTAATTTTTTGTTATTAAAATTGGAAGAAGGCTCCAGCTGTCCTCAGAGCCCTTGTCCAATAGCAAGTGTTCTGATAATGTGGGTTTGCTGCACATATATTATAAAAAATAACTTCAGTATCTCTGATACAATTAACTTCATTGGAACAGCTGGCAAATTCTAGTTTTTGAAAAGAAGACCCCTGTTGAGCATTCTAGTTGCAAAAAAGATATAAATTATAATAAAAAAATCATGGCATATAAGAAACTAGACATATATGATCAGTGTTGGCATACAGAGGGCTGGATCACACTTTTCACACTACTTCATCAATGCTAATAAATATGTATTTGTATCTGTCTCCATTTAGTAAAGGTCTTAAGGACACACTTAAGCTTAAGCTGAAGTTAACATTCTATCTTGCTGAGACCTTCATTACATAAAAATAATTTTTAGTATAAGATGGGAGGCATGGAACAGTATTTTACTTTATTAACAGGTATATTCAAAACCCAGATTCTGAGAGAAATATCTTGTTTAGAATTTGTTCTATTTTCACAGAAAATGTCTTTGCCGTGTTAGGATAGAAATCAAGGCAAAATGCCCACATCCCTCAGAGGAACATCCCTAGATAGAAATAGATACTGAGGAACGAGGAACCATGTGAAATTTGAAAAATGAAACACTTGCCCTGCTCCATTTTAAAATCTGCTCAACTTTAGTGAAAATCTTGTATTTGATGCTCACCATGGCAGGGAACAGAGCTCTGTTAACATTAGAGGGACTTAGCATCCTGAAAAGGGATGCACAACCACAATCCCCAAACTTTCTTGGGGCCCACAAACTGGAGGGTGGAGGGGAACTGAGAATATTCACTGCCATGCCTTTTCTTAAGGACCGTTCTACTGGAGAAGAAACACTGTGGTAATTCCAAAAGAGTAGTACTAATCCCAGGTGTCTTCTGACAATGAATACTATAAGAACATCACAAAGACCTTTCTAATGCTTATGGAGATCCAGCTGAGCAGCCCCAGCAACTGGTGGAGGTCCACAGATTGAACTCAGATTCTGAGTTCATGAACCAAAAGACGGTGTTTCCTGAGCTCCCCAAGAGCACTCCTAAATTTCTGTGGGATCATGGAGGTTTTGGACGGGCACATATGAGCAGCTCCATGCCACACTTGAAAGGAAATAGTAGCTGGGATGCTGAGGGTGACACCAATCCACAGAGATGGTGATGTCAGTAATACACACGACCATCTGTATGGCGTAAAACAACAAGGGCATGGCATCAGCATTGTGACCATGTTATTTCCTCCTGTTCTCCAGTCCATTTAGGTCTGGATCTTGGGACCAAAGCACATGGAGAAAAGAGTTCGTGGGGGTCAGCAAGGGATAATTCTTAGCATAGGAAAATGGATTTTTTTGTCTCTCAGGGAGGGGGAAAAAAGGACCATGTCTAGGGAAGGTGTTCTTCTGGCTCCTGGCAATGTCCCTTTGTTGGACAACTGTTGGCACTTCAAATGAAGGTGAAAATTACCCTGAGAATACACTTGAGAAACAGCATAGGTAGAAAATTTCCTTCTGACCATTCCAGGTCATGAGCCAAGAGACCTGAGGTTTGGTTTGAACACTCTGTTAAGGTACAGCTGCCAATATTATCAGCTTTCTGAAGTGGTGCAGGGAATCTGTCTCTTCCTGTGGGCCAGGAATGAAACAGAAACATCTATGTACATGTACACCCCATGGGGCTCACTATGACAAGCCAAATGAATCCCAGACACAGAGACTGAAAAATTATTAAAGGGTACAAGCACACTGAGCCCACTAACTCTCTTGGTAAAGTTGTTATAATGTTAAATTGCCTCACTTCTCTCAAATTGTTTTTTGCTGCAAGACTGAAATTGTCTGATTTTCATCTGTATTCTGCTGGACTGTGTACAGCTTTGTTAGAAGGTGGAAAAAGATGCCATCCCTGCAAGTCTTTTTGTATGCGAGTGAGGTCACTTGGCCATGCCTTCATAGGGTCTTTGTTAAACTGGTTGAGTTCTTTAATCCTCTCATTTAAAAGGCTGGTTTCCTGCTTGGCCCATTTTTATGTCTCTCTTTTGAACTCGTTTGTATTCCTGTGTTCTTATTCATTCATTGTGCAGACCAGCTACTTCCTAGGCTGTGTACTGCACCAGATCACTTTTTAGTTTTCTGCAGTGCTTCTCGGGAATGTGCCCATGTTTCAGGATCATCTTATTTCATCAGGGCCTGAGCTGATAAGATGGGTATCTTTTCTCCCCTTTATCTCATATGTATAGAAATGGGAGTTTCCAGACAGGAATCTGAGCAAGTTCCTGTGCTTTCCTTGTGAAGAAAATTGAGGTAAGGCAGAGGAAAAGTTTTTTGACAAGCTGAACAGGAGGATATGGCTCAGTCAGCTGTAGTGAGAGGAAGGAAGGAACAGTGACAGGTTGATGGCTGCAAGGATGGAGGTGGGAGGTGAGCATCCCAGAAATCTGAGGCTGCTCTGCTGCTTCAACACAAACATTAGAAAGCTGTGATTTCAACATCCAGCCAGGTGAACTGGGCCACACCATCTCCAGCACAGTCCTAGATATGGTCCTTTTTTTTTTTTTTTTTTAATCTGAAAGCCTTTCCTAGCTCTTTTTGATTACGTTCAGATGTCACACTGAAGTAGTGATGTGTTGTCTCTAAGTGTACTGTCACAACTTTCTAAAACAGTAGCAGCCTCTTACCTAGATACTTCTAGTCTTGATGTTAACTGTATTAAAACTTTCAGTGAATTATAAGCATTTAACTAGAGAATACATTACTCTGAAGCAGTAGATTGGCTTCCTCATTATTTACTGTTCCACCAAATTTTGTGTCATTTGCAAAGTTTATCAACAATGATTTTATGTCATCCTTCAGCTTTCATATCCACTGTATTTTATAGTGCAATGTAATTATGAGGCAATATTCTGTTGTGGGCAATATGAAGACATTTGTTTTGGTTACTTAAAATAAAATATCCAAATTGTCATGGGAGCTTTTACAAATAATGCAAGAAAGGACAAATAATACAATAAAAATACAAAACCTGAAATCTCCTCCAAACCGTGGCCAATCAGTTCTGCACTGCTGTAAAAGGCAAGGTAGTACACAATTCTCTTTTGGCTCATAATCTCCTCAAAAAACAAGAGAATCTCCTCAAAAAACAAGAGAATATAGCCCTGTTATTCTGCCCTTCAGATCAGCCAGCACAGGGCTCTTTCAGATCAGCTGAGGGCAAAGTCCAAGGCTGCTTTGCCACAACGACTCAATAAAACAGGTGGTATTTAGTCTGCGTGTTACTGCCACTCTATATGTGGCACGAACTAACTCCTTCTAACTTTTTCTGAGAAAGGCTCAAAGACTGTGAGCACCAAGAAATGTCTCTGCAACACACACTCTAATGATCATTCTTGAAAAGGAGTTATTTTCATGCAAAAAAACCTGCAGATAATTCAGGACTGCTGCAGTGTTTTCAGAGTGGCCGGTGTGTGGTGGCCCTGTGCTCCACAGACCTTGATTAAGTGGTGTTTGGGGTGCTGTTATGATCATAACTCCAGATGCATTGTGACAGCAAGCAGAACTCCCTATGAAAGCAACTGAGGTTACCAGGTTACTTTGCATCTATGAGTGTTCTGCTAGTTGAAATACAACAGTTTTCTCATTCTGATGCTGAATAGCTCTCCTTCGTCAATTGTCCAAACTGTACCCTTCCAAAAACTCAGTGTATTTTATGCTAGGATTTGTCCACAATCCAGATCCAATACTTCCTGTATTATTACTAATGATCACTTAAAAGTTAAGCACCATTAGTTAAGCTATCAAAGGACAAACGTACTTAAGAGCCATTGTATACCTGGCTCAGTTTCCTGAGATTTTCAAGGATGTCAGTTGCACAGATAGGTATGTTAGAGAGCCATTTATAAGTGTTTGATTTTTAATAGATATTACTTTTGAAATATGCCTGGACTATGTAAGATTTTAAATAATTCAGCCACTGTTGTCTTGAAAAGTAATGATTAAACATATGAGATGGTATGTAAGAAAGGCTGTTTCAAGGCTGCTGATCAGTTAACTAGATAGCTTACTATACTGAATAACCAGTGTTACTCCCCTGACGTTATCCTCTAGTGCAGTTTAAAGCATGCTATATATCCTTTAAGACATTATTTATACAATGTTAAGCAATGATCTCTATTATATGGCTATACTGAATTGTCATGAGATTGAATGGGAATCACAGAAGATGTCATTTATTTCTAAATGTAAAGTGCAAAATTAGAGTTAAGTTAATGTTAAGTTGCCTATCACTTGGGTGCCATTAGCAAAATAGATTATTTGAATATGCTGCATTGAAGAATTTTATATGTTAAAAAGCCATTTTTCTCTGAAAGTCTGAGATTGTAACGCAGAAATCATTCTGCTGCCCAATACTGAGATTGAGATGACCATGTAGTTCTTCCTTAGAAATCTTTTCTTATAAGACCTTTCAGTTACGTGTGGTCAGTCTTCTGCATCCATGGGGAAGCCCCGTGGCTCTGTTTGTCAAAAGCTTTGTTGGCATGGATTCAGCTGCAAGAATCAATGTTTCCTGGAGGACTACATTTCCAGATGGAATTGAGACCCCAGTTGCACAACTGTCAGCCATGTGCTTGTTGCTCTTATTGCTCTAAAGGGAATCCTGACATGATTAAGGATTAATCAACAGAATAAAAGTTTGCTGGGTCAGGTCCCAATTCTGGAATGTGATTAATTCATTGCTTGTAAAAACATGCTGCTATTTTCAATATTACAAAATATAGTAACAAATAAACAAGACTGATGTGGCTCTGAGGTTGGTTGAGGATTAATCATGAATTCCAGTTTGTGAATTAGAACTGGCAGGCTGTGCAAGAGTTTCAAATCTAGTGCAATGGGTCTCCTGGGAGCTATTTCAGCTTTTCTAGTTATGCGGCAGCACTGATGTTGATTGTATAAGAAGCCACAGATTTAGCAGGAAAAGAACTGGGAGGACAGGCATGGTAAATCAGAAAGTTATTTCATGTTACAGAAAACGTTTTAGAACATTGCTGGGTACTTCTAGTCTGTGAAAATTTAACCTTTAGTCAGCTAATAATTATAGTACCTGATTATCTTCTCTGAAGTAAAAAAACCCCACCCAATAAACAATAAAAACTATTAAATGTATCGGTCCACTCTCCTAACTGTGATGAATCTGATAATTTCCTGATCATATATTAATTTTTATTTGTATAGCCTTTTCCCTTATATTTTTCTTCTATTGAGACTGACTAAATTTCCCCAGTTAAATCTATTCCCAGCTGAAATCAACACATATTCCTTGATAATAGTTTGAGCTTCACATTTTAAATGACTTCAATTTTCTGAAGAGGTGAGCTGCTTAGAAATGCACGTGTTTATTGAAGTTTGGTTACTGAGAAAGTGTCACAAAGAGGTTTTACACTGCTTGCTAAACCACTAGAGGGAGCTCCAGGTGCATGGGAAGGGGAAGCTTTGTTCTCAAAGATCATACAAAACTCAAGGAAACGGGAAAAAATACCTTTCCCAATAGACAATGATTGCCAAATGTTTACAAGGGAAAAAAAAAAAAAAAAGTGCTTTTTTCTTCTTAATTAGAGTATTTTATATGCATTTGTTTGCCAATAATACAAGCCTCACAAGCTGATAACTACAGCGTTTAAAGGCTGGTAACAGTGTCCAGTTAAAACCTTTGCAAATAGGAAGCTTGAAAAATGCATGATACTAATACCTGTGAGCCATTTTAAGCAATAACAATCAAGATACGTGGCTTTCCAAGTGGCTGGTTTGTCAGAGCTGATGAGATAGATATCCAGTAAATTGGAACTAAACCTTTTCCTCTGATGCAGTGCAATGGTTCTAAAACAGCGTAACGCCTCTGTAAGTCCACTGATCTAATGTCTGATACTCATACAGAGAAATGGTTCTTATTGTCCTAAAAGAAGGATTGTTTTTGATGGGCATAGGGACATTTATTTGGGCCAAACAGAAAGTGAACAGAAAGGGAGTACAAAGTACAGTGACCATGTTCAGTGTTTATTATTTGAAAAATTGCTTCCAAGGCCCAGGAATTAAGAAGGCATTTTGGTTTGGCCTATATTTGAAATATTTTTGGTGTATTTTCAGTGTTTTTAAGAAGACGCCTTATCCTTATAGGACATGAGAAGCTGTCAAATGGTCTAATATCTGTTAATAGGTAGTGTTGGTATCTCTATCACGCAAATGAGGAAATTGACTAATGTTAAGAGAGGATGAATAGATTGTTGCAGCTCAGTGCTTCCATACTTCTATTCAAGGTCTTCTGTGTTTGCATTTAAAGCACAGACTGTATTGTCACATATACTGAATCCATGGACATCCTGAGGAAACAGACTCCACCATTGACTGTGCCAGCTGGTGCTCGTTGCAGTGTCAGGGTATGGTAGGATTCTGAGGCAAAGGGACTTTAATGTCTGAGGACACATTTATGTTCATAGCTAGAAGATTTACCATACCTAATTGTTCAAAGAAGACATATTGATATGTCTTAACATTGGTACAATGCGCTTCATTATACCAAGCCATTATAGTCCAATTTGCAGAAAAACTAATTTTACTCAATGAAGCTGCAAATACACATAGATGTTCTTATTTTGTTCCCCAGAATAATTTGAATTAAGTCAGTGGAAGTTCTATAAATATGCACGCAGTCACATAAACAGCACTAGAACAGAGCTTATCTTTTGAGCTAAGCAGTGGTTACCAGGGTCATTCCATTCTCAGTTAGCCAAACAATGTACAAAAGCAGCCTTTTAGTATTAGCTATACATATCTGCTTTCCTAGTACAGTGTGATTTTTATATGTTAGTCTTCTCTGGGCATTTATTAGCACAGATAAAGTAACCTTTAAAGTATGTATCTTGGAAATACTACATTTTACATTATGCTTTCGTATAAATATCAAGAAATAACATACTATGTCATCAGGATTTCTGAAATTTCACTAAATATACTTGTTACATGTACATTAAATTGTATTATGTTTAGGAAAGATTACAATGAACTTTTAATTCAGCATCACCCAGTGATTTGTAGTGGGAGTGAAATTTGTAAAATGTTCTATTCAGCTCTGCTGTTTCTTCATGTTGGAGGCCACATGCCAATGGTGCTGCAGAAAATAGGAAAAATAGCTGTGTATTTTCATACAGTGATTGATGATATAGAAATATATGGCTCATTAGAATAAACTAGACTGTACTAGAATTTATGGAAATGTTCATCTTTGACTTCCACAGTATTCATGCAGTATTCACCGATACTATGAGGAAGAAGGAGAGTGTAACTTTATTCTTCAGGCTGTTGTTATCTGATGAGCACTGCTATAAAGGTATATGTATTGTTAGGTATGTAACACTGTTATATGATGGCCATTGTTTAGTGAGTTGCATTGTAAGCAGAGTGAAGCACTGTTCAGTTTCAATCCCTCCTTGAACAACCTCCATGTGGGACAATTTTTGCATCTCACTTTTTATGATCTTTGGTTAAAGAAAACATACTTAAACTTCAAGATAGTTTTAATCTAATGTTATTTTTGGATATGAAAATTGTAGGAAAAGAGAAAGATGCTTTCTTCCCTTCCCTACTTTCTCAGGTTAGATGTTAAAAAGATTTTTCCTCCCTACAGTGTTTTTAATGGAATAGGAATATGAAATATTGCAATGCATTTCCTCTGAGGGTTTTGCATACTGGTTTCAGAAGGATCTATTTAAAGCTACTCAACATGTGTGAAAGCAACAGGATCAGGCCAGTAGAGAGAATCAGATGAAATGAGAGAAAATATCACAAAATCTTCTTTTCTGTAACATTAGGATGAGTCTTCTATAATTTTGAATAAGGCTAAAATTATCTTTTTTATCTTTTGTAGTCCAAATGTTTATCCACAGTAACATAACAAAACACAAATAAAACCCTCTGAGCATATGACCATGTTTTTCTTAACAAGAGTAAAATAAAAAAAAAGTGCTTGTGATGTGCATATTGTACAGCACTAGAGAAGCTCAAAGAATTAAACTCACATTATTCTGTGGTCTTCAGTTTTCAAAAAAGATTGGGTTGTTTTAGTCCTGCTTCTCCTTTTACCACATCTTTCTGAAATGTATATTACAGAGACAGAAGAGTTTATATGATGCAGTTAATTCTCAGATTTTCTCTCTCACCTGAAAATAGGCTGTTCAACAATTTAAGCAGTAAATTGTAACGCAGTTTTATCCAGAATTTGGCAGGAAACATATGTGCTGAGTCCAGCCCATGTTTTCAGGGTAGCTCATGCAGTGATGGGAGGAGGATTCTCAGCTTTGCTATAGAGGCCAAGTCACAGTGTAGCTCATGGTGCTTTGTATTTTCCAAGCACTGTGTAAATGTCAGTGGGTCTTCATGACACCTCAGTGAGGTAGGTAAGGATTAGTAACTTCATTTTACAGGAGGGGAAGCTTAACTAGAAAGAAGTGAATTGTGTGAGCTCATATAGGGAAGCAGTGACAAAACTACTTTTAGAACTGAGAATTCGCATCCCACTAAAACAATGCCTTGGACTCAAAACTCACAAAAATCAAGCCGTACAATTATTACCATAGAAATGGTAGTAAACAGGATAATTAACACAGGTCTGGTGTAGAACACGAAGACATAATGATGCTGTCAAAAAGTATATTTTAAGGCCTTGAAACACACAGAGTTCAAGAAATTGTAATTATCCCTTACTGATAATTTTGTGACCAGTTTGATCTATAGCACATCATAAAGTCGATTTGACAAGTTGGAGATATGTTTCGTTTTGTAGAAACAAATGTACTGAACTCATGGTTATGCGTGCATTGTGTCTAGACACCAGTGCAATTATAAGGAAAATTACATTTTCATTTCTATTGCAAACTGTCTTGTTAATCTGCTCAATATTTCCTTGCTTAATCATTTTGTCCAGCAGTTCTCTTCTTTAAAGAAGGTCAAACAAGCTCTTTTCAATGTTACTGCCTGCTGTAGCTATAATATAGGTAATAATAATCATAGTTCATTACTATCATGCAAAAAGAACCACCATCCTTTTTTGTAGTGGATCTAGCTGGTATTTTAGAATATACTGGTTTACTTTTAAAGTTTTAACATTCTAGCTGAGGTGCAGTATTTTCTCCTGGTTTTATTTTAACATAAAAAAGAATAAATGTATCAGGGAGCAAGATGTTCTGAGCTCCTCTTCGCTACAAAGTCATGTTGGCCTTCCTGATCACTGATTTTCTAGTACCCACAAGAACTGTAAAAGGTGAGTAAGCATTTCCTCCTCCTTTCTACTCCAGCTGTGAAGGAGATAAAGAAAAGAGAAAATTTTGCTTCCCTGGACCAAATAGAATTTCCCACTGCCAGCACAGCGTACCAGGCTCCTGATTCCAACATGGATATAAAGCTTAATGGCCTGGGAAATGGGTCTTTTAAGAAACAGGAAAAGTGCTTTTGAATCTTCTCTGACTGGGGAAGCAGGTATCTGACCTCCTAGAAAGCAATATAGGTCCTATCATCAATCATTATGATGAAACCACCAACACAGTCATCTAGAAGAAAAGAAACTGCAAATGTCATTACCAGAACATGCTGTTTAAGAACCTATGTACGGAAAATGGTTTCTTATCCTGAACACACTTCTCGAGGGGTTTCACTCTAGCTTCCAGACAAGTGACCAGGTCCAGGAGCAAGACAGTCCTTCTTGTTGGATGGTTTAGATATTTCCTGTTGGCTGGTTTAGGTGTCCCTTTGTACAGCCATCTGTGAAGCCCTTTGTAAATGCCTAAATCCCATGTGGTAATAATGAACTTTGGCTTTATCACCATAGAAGGAACTGCCTCAGCACGTCTGGAGCTGAGTCCCTCTGTGCACTGCAGAGCTGACCATCACACACATGTGTACAATGATGAGAAGAAGTTCCAAGATTTTCCCACCGAGCCTACATATTTTCCACTTTTGCATAAACTTGCAGAGTTAATATTATTTGTTCCAAATTCTTACAGAAACTAATAATAACCTTTTTAAAAAAACATAGTTGTGACTTATGAAATGAGAGGCTGCCTGTGAGTAAAAATGAGGAAATGACCACTGCAGAAAATAGGACAACAGTGGGTAGGGAATGATTCAGTGTGACAATTATGTAAACAAATAAAATGTAAACTACTCAGAAGGTATTTTGCCACTGCAAATTGTTAGCATTGTCAACAGTTTCTTGAAATCACAAGCTGTTTGCTGAATTTCTGAATTGTTCCTACTAGTGTGCATATTTCTATGTAAATGAATGTCATTAAACAAATGCTCCTGCAGTGATGACACAAGTTCCTTTCCACACTATCACAAGTTCTTCCCTTAGGCATACTGTAGGGAGAAAAAAAATAAAAAGCCATTCAGATTATTCAATGTCCTATTTGTTTCTAAAATGCAGCAAATTTCAAAAACGGTATATGTGTGTCTGTGGATGTGTATTCTTCTACAGGGTATGTGCTTTTTCCTAATTCTTATAGAATCTTGGAAAGTGAAATGCCCACAACTGTGCTGATTCTTGTTAACCTTGTCATGATAGTGCCTTGTGCTTGGTCTGTGTCATGCAACTCAGGGCCTCTGTTACCCTTAAAATCAACCTAAACCTGTAAAGATGTGGTTCTAAATATTTCAGGACATTTTTTTTAAACCATGTTAGAAATTAAACAGAGTTTAAGCTTTCTCTTTAAGATTTTCCTATGCCAATGTAAACTCAACACTGCTCATTCAGGAATTCCTGAAACAGAGTTATAACAGAAAGGGTAAATATGCTTCTGGCACATTGTGATTATGTCCTGTTCATGACTGACATCATCTACCTGCACTTGTGCAAAGCATTTGGCACTGTCCAACATGACATACTTGTTTCTAAATTGGAGAGACACAGATATGACAGAAGGAAAACTTGTTGGATAAGAAATTGGCTGGATGGTTGCACTCAAAGAGTTGCAGCCAACAGATTGATGTCCAAGTGGAGAGCAGTGATGAGTGGTGTTCCTCAGGGGTCAGTATTGGGACCAATGCTATTTGACATCTTTGTTGGTGACATGGACAGTGGGATGGAGTGCACCCTCAGCAAGTTTGCCAGAGACACCAAGCTGTGTGGTGCAATTGACACGCTGGAGGGAAGGGATGTGCCATCCACAGGGACCTTGACAGGCTTGAGAGGTGGGCCCGTGCAAACCTCATGAAGTCCAACAAGGCCAAGTGCAAGGTCCTGCACATGGGGTGAGGCAATTGCAAGCACAGATACAGGCTGGGTGATGACTGGATTGAGAGCAGCCCTGAGGAGAAGAACCTGGGGATATTAGTGGATGGAGAACTGACTATGAGCCATCAGTGTGCATTTGCAGCCCAGAAAGCCAACTGTGTCCTGGTACATCAAGAAAAGTGTGACCAGCAGGTTGAGGGGTGTTTCTCCCCCTTAATTTTGCTCTTGTGAGACCCCACCTGGGGTACTGTGTTCAGGTCTGGGGCTCCTAACATAAAGCAGACATGGACCTGCTTGATTGGGTCCAGAGGAGGCCATGAAGATGCTCAGGGGGCTGGAGCACCTCCCTTATGAGGACAGGCTGAGAGAGTTGTAGTTGGTCAGCCTGGAGAAGAGAAGGCTTCGGGGAGACATTATTGTGGCCTTCCAGTGTTTAAGGGGGCCTACAGGGAAGATGGGGAGAGACTCTTTATCAAGGAGTGTAGTGATAGGATGAGGGGTAACTGAGGTTTTAAACTGAAAAAGGGTGGATTTAGATTAGACATAAGGAAGAAATTCTTTCATGTGAAGGTGGTGAGGCACTGGAACAGGTTGCCCAGAGAAGTTGTGGATGCCCCCTCCCTGGAAGTGTTCAAGGCCAGGTTGGATGGGGCTTTGAGCAACTTGATGTAGTGGAATGTGTCCCTGCCCATGGCAGGGGTTTGGAACTAGATGATCTTTAAGGTCCCTTCCAAACCAAACCATTCTATGATTCTATGATCAAATACCATTAATCAAGTAAAAGAAATTTACTGTCTCCAGGAAACTCCTGATTTGCCTTTAGATAGCTGGGCTCAGAATTTTGAGGTGTTACATGCTGGCTCTTCCAAATATTTCTCAAGTCTGAGGGACTTGCTCATTTTCAGTGTGGTAGATCTGAGTTTAGAAGACAGTGAGAATAGAGATAAGCAGGAGGAAATGGGCTAACAGAAGTGTTTCTGGTGTTGTCTGTGAAGAAATATCTTATACGAGATAAACAATGATATCTACAGGAGAGAATACACTGCTTGCATTACCAACCTATTTGGTCCATATGGCTCATTTTCCTCCTTGCTCATGTATTTTGAAAAAAAATGTGTCTGTTATACAGTTTTACTTCCTTTTGACTAAAACCATCTCACAAATTTACAAAACATCTTGATTAAGTGAAACCTACATTTTTTACTAAAACAAAATTAACACCATAAATATTGTTCATTCTAACTGAAAGAACAGCTGTGAAATGTTTTAGTTTAATCAGAATTAAGCAGAGAAACCTAGAGACTTGTTACACTGTAGTACTTAGCATATTATAATATTTCTTCTGCAAAGTTTCTGTTGGCTGAAGTAAATGCAAAGGCTACGATGATAATACAAAAAATAAAAAGAATTGGTAGATAAACTTGAATTCTGCAACTTTCACAGTGTAGCAGAAAATAGGCAGCAAATATGGAGTTTTCTGTTACATCTGATTGGCATTTGATGCAAATATCGAAAGTGGAGAATAAAAGATTTCAGTCAGCTATATACCTCTCTTTCAACTGAGAAATTCTTAGAGTGATTTTGATAACATGATAGTATGATTATTTTTAGGTATATGTTGATTTTTTGAGATTTTTACTTTCAGACTGTTTTTAATAGGACAGAATAGGATATGCAGAGGAAAGAAGAAACCGTGTGCATTGTACTTTCTTGACTCCTTCCTTTTCTTTCAGCTTTGATTACTAAATAAAAGCCTGTATTTTCAGCTTTACCAGCTACCTTTGACTGAATTTAGTAGGATTAGAAAAGTTCTGCAATTCTGCAAAAGGGTGTGAAGCAGTCAGTCATAAAAGCAACCAATGTCCAAAAGGTATGTGAATATTTACGGAGTTTTGTTCTTTATAGAAGATTATGCTGTCCTAATCTCCAACTATAGAAATCTTAGGTAAACTTTCACTCAGATATTTTTAAATTAGGAAGTCAAATACAATTATATAGTTTTTGTTTACCCAGTTGAAGATTTGTTGTTTACCATATAGAAGAGGTATCTGGTGGTCTTCTGAGAACCTACTGAACTCTGGTTGACACAGACTGAAAGGTTGACACCTTACACTCTCCTGGAAAATGGGTGTTTGACTCCTTCTAGGTACTTTCTATTTCTAGAAAGCACTAAAGACATCAAACAAGGAATATACCTTTCTTCAGTATATTTTAAATGGAAATGGTGAAAAAATTTGCTTTTCAGTCTGTATCCTGCCCTTTCCACCACCTATTATCCTGACAGAATCAATAAGGCTTTCTTTATTTCGTATATAAATATTTACAGTTGTATCTAATGGTTTAAGAAAAAAATATATAGTCATCCTCCATCAATTTTGAACACTAAAGGAGTTTTATAGGCTACTCTTCTCAACTGTCTTGAAGTTTTTAGAGAATTTGCTCAGCAGGAGGTATAGAGTTTTGAAAACTCAATGGAAATGGCAGTGGTGAATAGCAGTTTCTAGTGGAGATGTAAAGGCCACATGAATAAAAGAAACAGGAAAAGAACTGGAGAAAGATCTGCTGTAAGAATGTTAGAATATAATTCTGGCCTTCACTCAGATAATGGTTTGCTGTCTCAGTTTTCCTTACATTTGTTCAGGATACATTAACTTTGAGTTACTTCTCTTGTAAAGAAAAAATGTGCTTATGTAATTGTTTCCTTCAAGAATACAGATGCAGTTTTAGAAAAACAGATGAGCTGAAGTAGATTCTAAGTTTAAACACAAATAGATCTTTCCTCTTGTAGTGAGTCAACCTTTGAAATTGGAAGTACAACAAATTATTGTTTGTGCCCTTTCCTTTGTCTATGTGCCTTAAATTATCATGCTATTAATTCAGGTGAGATGTATTAAAATTTAGAAAAGCAAGGAAATGTGAAGATAAATAAAGGACTACCTGGATAATTCTTTCCTTCATTTTATTTTACATTATTTAAGCTGCAGTTCATTCCTGATTTTGGCTTCACAATAAATGAAATGTTCCCCATTTGAGACCAACAATCAAAGAGACATTGTCAGCTTGAATTTGGCCCTAGATTTAAATCCAACAAAAAGGAAGTTTTAATTAAATGTAACAGTTGCAGGAAAGCTTTTGTAATTAAAAAGACTTGAACTGTCCCATGTTGGTAGACAAAAATTCTCTTGCAGTCTTTGAATCCCAAATGATGCAACACCAAGAATATGACTTTAAAAGACAATTACTTTAAATCAAATTAAAACAAAAATGAATTGATTTTTGCTTTCCACTGCTTCAGTTGTAGAAAATTTAAATCAATATTAAATAAAAAGTTAACCCCCCAACCCAAACTATTTGTCTTTAAAAATCAATGATCATAGCATATATAAAAATTGGTTTATAAAGTATTTAATTTAAATAACAGAAATTTTGGGTAATAAAGGTGAGGAAATGGTTCTTGCCAAAGCTTATTGATCCAGAAAAGCAGTACCTGGGCTAATTGGCTAGTGCTTTTTACTGGAGACTGTAGCCTTGTTTAAACATACTGCATAAAATGTAGCTCTTCGCTTCAAGTTACTGTTGCCTGCTGATAAAGTGTCATTTTCCTTCTCACACTCAGCATGTTTCTAGTTTAGCTTTCTTTTGCTGTGCTTAGTTATATAAATATTATAAAGATGTTTTATTTACACTGATTTCCATTCTGCCTTATTAGCAATTGCATAGAGGTTGACTAATTCTTCACTATTGTGATGCTATCGGTACAAATAGGTACACAATAGGCACAAAATGTGGCTGTTTAATATTTGATGGTGCTGAGTCTTAGTCATCTTGAATGGAAAAAACTGTTTTGATAAAGTGTAAGAAATAACTTAGCATTACATGCACTGTTAATTAATATAATCTAATAAAGCTTTGTTTTAAAGTTTAAAACTGGCTTGACTTACCAGTCTTTGAGAAAGTCCAAACATGGTGGTCTCTAATTCCCTAAATTCCCCTCTAATTCTTGATCTCTAGTTTCCTAAATTCCTCTAATTGCTTAAAGGGAATCTCCTAAATTCCCTAAATCCCTATATACTATGTCTACGCACATACTCAGTTGCACCCCATTCTGCCCAGAACATTCAGGAGGAAGATGCTACCCAGCAGAATGGAGGGTCTTTCTTGTCCCTTAATCAGCCTCTTGAGGCTGAAGAAGAAGCATCCTGTAAAGCTTGAGCTGTGAATAGGTCTTTGGATTTTCATCACACGAACAACCAAGGACATCTTGAAGATTAATTTACATTTTCCTCAGGAATGTGATATGGAAAGAGAATTTTAATTTTGACCTTGGTTAGAAACATTAAGATATTCTTGCTTTTCATTGAGAAAATACACAGTGAGTTTAAATAGTTAACCTGGAACATCCACTGAGGAAATAAACCTCCATCAAGAAAATCCACTCTCAGAACTGAAGGTGTCAAATGTGGGGTAGTGTTTTGATACTTTTCCCACCTTCTTCTCTACTTCCTCACAATTTATTTTTTACTATTGCACTAGGAAAACAAATGAACACAAAATTATTAGAGACAATACTTTATGAACTTTAAATTGGAAAGAAAATTCTTGAAGCCAGCAAGTCAGAGCAAAAATGTGTACAACAGTGAGTATATCACTAAAATATGAAACAGGAAATTTTTGTGAAAGCCATGTATAACAATGATTGACTCTTTTGATAAATGGCATCACACTTTTTTAGTGACTGGGCCACTCATTTGCCTAGGAGATACCTTAGAAATTCAGACTCTTCTAATAATATGTATGCATTTCACATTGCTGTGACAATGGAGACAAGGAAAATTATTCCTCGGTTTATAAGGCCAAAAGCACCCATAATCGTTGCTCTCCTAAGGAGTTCTCCAATTGCTAGTGTAGCTTGAAGCTCCCTCTGCTCCCCATCTGGGCCAGGGATCTCTCATTCCTGACTGTCTGTGAACTGCTGGATGAGGCCCTTCTCTGACATGCAGGAGGTACATGTTCCGTGCCTCTTGCACAGAGGAGAAGCTAAGCTCTAGTTTTCTGCTTTGTGGGTGGAAAGAGTGTTTGACACTTTCAGTTCCATAATACATATTTATCAGGGTTTTATTTTGGAAAAGCAGAGATATATATATATGCTTAGGATCCTAGTTATGCTTTTCTCCTAAAGCAAAGGTCTGGAGAAATGAGACTGGTGCCAATTAATCTTTCACATTTGCCTTTTGTCCTAAGATATTAAAAGCATTTTATAAGACATGTATAGTTGAGTGCTAGTCAGTACACCTACTTTGTAGGCTTCTCTTCTCTTTCTGGAAGAGTTGTGGGAAGTTCTGACCCAGCATCCTTTGGAGCTGCTGTGGCCTCTTGTTCCTCTCCTTGACACATATCTCTCTCTGATAAACGTATGTTTTGTTTTAGTGATCTGATATATGATGATTGTATCTGCAAGTGGGAACCTTGATTTTAGGACTATATTATAAAAAATATCCAGACTAAAAACCTGATTCTGATTTACAGATTTTTGAAATATAATAATGACTCAGTGTCTAAAGACAATAAGCAAGCTACTGGTCCATGTCCATGAGGTTAGATATAGTAACTCTGTGATGGACCCTCTGAGTCTGATGGATTACACTTTTACTGGAGGATGAAAATATGTCTATGTTTGCTACATACATTTGATGAAATTATGAAACCATGTAATCATTTTTTTGTCTGACAAAGCTTTAAAGAATTCAGGGTTTATAGAACGAATATTGAGCTACTGAATGAATCATTAGTATAACATGGACATTTTCATCGGCCTAGAGGTGGATTGTCAGATGATTTACCTGCAAAAAGATAGCTGACCCATTCCATTGCTTAAGAACTTTGGTTATACATCAAATATATTGAGTTTAGCAATTGTAATTATCAAACAGTTTACATTTGCTTGGCAAGTACCAGCATCCTACTTACAACATTTATATTAGTTTCTTTTAAAACTACTACTAATAATTGGTTTTAATATCTAATTAGTTCATAATTGCAGTACACATTCAGAAAACTAAAATATACAAGAGTAAAAGTTCTACCTTGAACATAGTGAGAATTATGAAGTAATAGAAACAAATAGAAGTGATATATACTTTTAATTTGCTCATTGAAATTGAGGGGATGAAGGTCACAAGATTATTTTTTTTCTGAGTGATAATTCAGATCACAGCTCCAAAGGGGTTGGAAGCCTCAGCCCTAAATTATAATATTTTAAAGATTAAGAGGCAGGGGTGAGTCTCAAACTAAAAAATCGCTATAAGTATTCCATCAACCCCACATGTAGGTGATGTCAAACTAAATGAAGTCATAAGAGTCCGCACTGACTTAAACAGGTTCAGGATCAAGCCCTTAGTGAACCAAGTACTCTGTTCCCTATGCTTGAGATGTAATGGGAAAAAGAAACTCCTGGGTCCCAATCAATTCATATCAGTACTGGAGCCATTTCATTTTTAATAATATGTGTTCTGGGGAATGGGATACAGATATTTCCCATCCTCTAGAAGATTACTTTATGCATCCTGTAGTCATTCTGCTTGTGCCTCCCACAGTATGATTTTCCAAATTTCCAATGGCAGAGACAGCCATTGTGGAAAACACATTGGTGGCATACATTAGACAAAAGGAGTCCTTTTCTTTGGCTACTCTTCATCATCTTGACACAATACTTCCATGTATTGTCAAGGCATGATATTCTCCCCTTATGTTACAGCTCCTTCAGCTTTGGATCAGGCTAAGAGGAGCAACAACACTATCAGCAGATTCAAATTAGGTTTTAGTTTTGTTTTTCAGCACTCTTTTTTTTTTTTCCTCCCCTCTGATTTGTATACAACAAAAATGTTTGGTCCCAAATGGTAAGAAGTACATGATAAAAAGAAAAAGACATTGTTTCTGTGCTGATGTCACTAGTAGCATGACATAAAATGATAAATTTATAGTGGGAATAACCGTAAAGACCACAAAATTGTGTTATTTAATATAACTGTCAAATATATATAATATCTTTTGTTTCTTTGTTGCCTGTTCCTACATACTAAGGAGACAAAGAAACGGAATTGTTGGGAGAAGGTTATTTTATGAACTTGCTTACTAAGTTTTTCCCTGATACTGCAGTTATAATGACAATAATTGTCACCTAAGAACAACTAATGTTGGCTCCACAATCATACACAGATATATGGTCTTGTGTTAGTGTTTCTGCTCTTTTAATGTAAATTAATATTGGTTATGATCTAGACAACAATAACACTAAGTTACTGGCCAGGCTTGTGACTATGTTTTTCATTAGTGAATATAAAAATTTAATACTATAGTTCATACTCATAAAAACCATGTTTTGATGTTTTGGAGGCTAAAGATCTTAGCTGTTTTCATTAATATTTTATGATTTTTCCAATCCACAAACTAGGAAGCTCATCTGAACATCTGAGCCAAGGGCTATGCAGTTTTCCATTGGGATGTAAATCAATTTATATTCCTTAGACATGTCCACTTGGATTCAGAATTCAGGCAATCTAGATTGCTTTCTGTAGGTGTATAGTTATTTCCATTCATTACAGGGAGAGCTTAAAAGGACTAATTTTTTTTTTTTTTTTTTTTTTTTTGGCATAAAGCATTAACTTGCATGAATTTGAATTTTAATAATATATTACAAGTTTATTCTGTTCTTTATTGTCTCTGGGTTTTTTTGACACCAATCTAGTTTTTGGTGGGATCTTGGATGTTATCTGTGTGGATGCCTCAAAAAGTGTGTCCTTTAAGACTGTGATTATTTTTTTTTCTAATGCAGTGATCATCTTGCATGTTGTGAATGAATCTGTCTTCAAATAAGGAAGATATGGACCATTAGGTTTAGAGAATTATAACTCTTCTACAAGAAGGGATTGTGTAAAACTGTAGTTAGACTAGGAAAACAAACACTTTCCCTGTCCATCTTCTTTCAGATCATCTTTTCCTCTTTCCCTGCTTTTCTACTCATACTTACGCTCACCACAGTACACAGAACGGGTTGGAGCACCAAGTTTTGGCAAAGGCTAAAGGATCATGCTGTCAGGTAATGTTTGCAGATACATAAAGATGAAAAGGAAAGATATTTTATCCTTATATTCTTCATCATAACAAACTTTCCAAAGTAGAATAGATTCTATCTTACTTCTACAGAAGAGCCAGCATTGCCCCTCAAAGTAACAATAGTATGGATACACTTGGGAAGAGAATTGTGCTCTGAGGCAGGATAGCTCCTTGGCACTCTTCCCATCTAGAGTTCAAGATGGAAATTAAAGCTGCTTTCCTGACAGAACTAGAGTTAGTTTTTTTTCTTCATGTGACAAGACTTATTAGTGAAAAGCAGTGCAGTTTTCACCTTGTGCCAGGAGAAGTGATTCTAACATATAGAGGATGTAATACTCCTTTCTCTAGACACCTCATAAGCTGCCTTGTTTGGAACATTATGGGATGATGCTCATGTTCAAATAAGAGCAAAGACAGACAAGTGCAGTCATGGTAATGCTCATTTCTTCCTCCTTTATTTTGTGCTACAAAGGAGATAAAGGCAATCCTCTAGGACCTTTCAGAGAGACAATACATTTAAATTAATGCCTGTTCTGGTGATTCTAAATTTCAGTTTGAACTACAACTGCAACAGCAGGAGTTTCTAAGTCAACAGGAAAAAAATGTAACCTGCAACAACTTTGAAGAGGTAAGATAAAAAGGACTGTATCATTCCATGAAAAAACTGAGGAAAGATTTCTATGAGTATAATTTACATCAATGAGGCATGACAGATATATGAAGACTTGCAGATAACTCTATTTTATATTAGAAATAAAAATCTGATGATAAATAGTGATTAATCTTAATTTTTACATTAGCAAAAACAGTTTTGTAAATCATATATGAATGTGGCATATTTATTTCAATGGATAATATTTTAAAATAATTGTCAAGAGCATATGAAGATATGATACAAGGAAAAATACAGGAATTTCCATTTTAAAGCAGACAAATGATTTCTCCAGTCTAATAGTCTGTCTTTTGTAGTGAGCAGCGCAACCTGCTTCAAAGGGATGTATGCACAATCCTGAAGTGGATGGCAGTTTAATACGCTATAGATTATTCTATCTGATGCTCTCAGAAAGTTTGGATTATTCCTAAAACACATTCTTAACATTTTTCCTGATAGCATTTTGGATGTTTTCAATCAATATATATGTGTAAGTGTGTGTATGAGCCTTTTAAACTCGTTCAATACTTGGACACCCTTTCAAGATGTTCAGCTGTTGGTTTTACTGTATAAACTGGACTTTTCTCTTATGCTTTACTTTTATTACTTTGTTGTTTATTTTACATTCCTATTCCTCTATTTATAAAAAAAGTTTATTAAGGGCATTTATCTTCTCTAGATTATATTCATTGTTCCTTATATCTTTGTTATACTCATGTTTTTTCAATCTAAATCAGAATTCTTCACCTTAACTACACAATAATCATGGAGCAACTTCCAAGTTAACTGTAGTTTCTGTTTTCTGTATAGCAGTCAGCTGTTCAGACTGCTTTTCCAAAAAGAAGGAAGTTTTGATTTTGAGACCATGCCAGTCTTAGGTAGGCTGAGCCTTGTGTCCTGTCATTTTAAGCATATGGGCTACCTACTGCACTTCAGTGTACTCTGGCAGGTGCACCTTTCATTTTCTAATTGAAAGTGAGCTACATGTAATCAAGGATACATGAGTTGCAGGAACAGAAGAGCAGGCAAGGCAGAACTTGACTTTACATTTAGTATTTGAGACAATCAACCAGGAATGTGGAAGACCTGTACTTCTCATTTGTGAGCCCATAAATATTTGTAGAGTTTTATCCAGTTATTGCAGTGAAGGTCTAATGTAACCTCCTCAGGCTCCAGAAAGTAGAGTATGGGATACCATTTACCCCTTCTCTTGCCTGAGAACATGGCTTCCACCTGCCTAAGCATTCTTGTCTACATAGAGTAGTCTTGGAGGCTGAGCCATCTGCTCTGAGGAAGGTCCAGGTCCCCTCAGACCATGGATATATTTCTTACACAAGTTTTGCATAGCTATAATACAAAATCTAGGAAATCAGAATCATAGAACAGTTCAGGTTGGAAGGGACCTCAGTAGATTATCTGGTACAATCTTTTGTGAGAAAGGGAACCTAGATGAGACCATCTAGTGACCTCTCCAATCACATCTTGAAAACCTACAGTGATGGGAACTCTACCGCATCCCTGGGGAGGTTGTTCCATTGAATGACTGTTTCCACTGTAAAAAATTTCCCAGATTCAGGACATTGCACTTTTCTTTGCTGAACTTCATACAGTTCTTGCTTGCCCACTCTTCCAGCCTGTCCAAGTCTCTCTGTAAGATGGCTCTCCCATCTGACACATTCACCTCACCAACAGTTTAGTGTAATCTGCAAGCTTGGGGAGGGTACTTTCATTCCCATTGTCCAGATCATTTATGATGATGTTGAGAAGTGTGGGGCCCAGAGTATCAATCTCTGGGGGACACCATTTGTGATAGACAGCCAGCCTGAGTAAAAATCATTGATCACCATCCTCTGAGTGTTGCCTGTTAACTAATTTTCTACCCAGTTCGCAGAGCACCCACCCAACCTGTATCTTGCCAGTTTGTCCAGGAGAATGCTGTGAGAAAGTGTTGCCGAAGTCCAGGTAAACAATATCCACTACTCTTCCTGTGCTGACAGAAAATGTTATTTTGTTGTAGAAGGTGATCAGGTTAGTCAGGCATGGTTTGTCTTTGGTAAATCTGTGCTGGCTTTTCCCATTTGGCTTCTAAGAGTTTCTATGGGGATTTGTTCCATTGTTTTCCCAAGGACTGAAGTAAAAGGATAGACATTGTTACCACCATTAAATTTTTTTTTTTTTTTTTCTGTTTTAGTTTGAGTGAACTCTGCTCTGTAGTTCTGCTCAAGAGAGAATTGCCAGAATAGATGCTTGGTGGATGAAAGGAATATTTCCTACCAGTTCCTTGTACATTAAATCCAGCAATAAATATCTAGACTGACTACGTTATTCACTGGAGATCTTCGGTTTGTCTTTCTCATTTAGCTACACCAGGGACTTACATGCTTGCGTAGGAAGGATGTCTAGGCTAGATACCTCAATTTTAGATGTTTTTCTCAGGGTCTTTACATTTATTTATCTTTTCCTCCTGTTTTATTATGTTTTTGTTGCGAAGACATGACCAGAACTAAATGCAGTATTCCAGATAAAATGCTACTATTCATCTATATTATTATGTGCTAATATTTTGAGGATATTTTATCTTGTTCTGTATACCACCTCATATTTCTTTCTTTAGCCAAGGTGAGCATTGACTTGAAGTTTTCACTGAACTATTGATAGTGATGATAGGTGTTCTCTTTCTGTATGCCTGCAGTTACATTAGAGTCCTAATAGTGTGTATGAACTCTTCATATTTTATCCTTTTTCTATGTGCATTACCTTGCATTTGTGAGTAATTGAAGGCCAGCTGACAGACTTCCCTGTGTTGTCATGCTGTTAAACAGTATGAACTAAATGTGTACATGAAAGACCAGAGCTCTGAAACTCAAAAGGTTTTTCCCTTCAGTTTCTATTTTTCTGTAAAGAGGGATGTCATGGCTCTGGACCTGGTACGTGTGAATGATGACCACATTCTACCTCTGGATGTACATAATCAGACAGTAAATAAGTAATACTTTTTATAAACCATTACAAATATTAACTCTTTGTCAGGGATGTTCTTAAAGTGCATGCTTAAATGTTCTTAAAGTGCATGTTCTTAAAGATGCATGCTACATCTCATGATCCCTAACTCCACGAAGCCCTGTTCGTCTTGCTGGGTTTTCATTCTTCTTACAGGTCTCAGTGCTCTGCTGGGCAATGGAAACACTGAGGAAATATTTTCATTAAAACACACAAGCAAATAGTTTTAAACTTCTTTCATCTATCTATCTCTCTCTATATAAAGACCATCTTGCACCTGGGGCCCAATATTAGTAAAACATTCTTGACCTCGCTTTACTCTAGCCTGGGGTGTTTCAGCTCTTTCATCTGACACAAAATTATCAGGTTAGAAGTTGTCAGATTTCCATGCAGTATCAGGTTCCATGGACTTACATAATAAGATGTATATTTGTGCAGCTATTCCAGCTGCAGAACTTCTGTCCTTTTCACCCTTTCTGGAAGTGTGGTGGAAGCAGAGAGACTGGGCTAGAACAGAGCTCTCTGCCTGACCCGCTATCTGTGCAGTGACCCTTTTCAGGTAGCTGTGGAAATCAGGATTTGGAAGGATGGCTTAGATGCTTTGCTTCCGCGTGTGTTGTCCTTAAAAACATGGACTCTTTTCTTCTGAAACCTTAGAGACTGGACAACTCTATTCAGGACAAGTACCTTTCTCATCACAAATTCCCCTCAAGTCAATTGGCATAAGGACTTCCTGAGTGAGATATTATTGGCTCTAACCCTGTAATAATTTTCTAGAAAAACATGTTATTTCTAGCTCATTAATAAATCTCAGTACTTCCCAGAAGATTTATCTCCATCAAATGAACTCTTCTTTTATTGCATATATATTAATCTCTTCATTTTTGATGGTTTGTTGTCTTTTTTTCTCTTACAAATATGGAAGACATTTTGCAAGACAATCTTCTGAAGACATATTAGAGAGTTTTATGAGTTATGCTTTAAAACATATCACACCATTTAAGTGGTGGTGAATAACTGTTTAAATTTGAGGTATATTGCCTTAGAAGTGATGATGATTTCAGCCCCCTCTTGGACTAGTTAGGAGGATTTCAAGTTTTCTCTGTGAATTAATAGATCTATCAATTTTCTCCTCCCTGAAGCGATAGTTGATCTTTACGGCATAACCTGTCTAGCACCTTGGAACCACTAGAAAATTCAATTGATCTTGGGAGAGAAAAAAAATCACCATCCTTTATTCTAATTCCTCCCAACACTCACTTTAATTTTCACCCAAGGGCAAACCATTTTTATTTAATTCCACTTGTCTTTTCTAATAAATGGGCACGTTAACAATGTCCACTAATAGAGATGATAATTTTTCCATTTTAATCTTGAAACTTTCTTGCCAATTCGTGATTCAATCAAAGATACATTTAAATAGGCTATACAGTAATTTCTTTGGAAGGTTGGTAGTTTCCTTTTACCTCAAAGCAATAAATATTTTCTATTCTGTTATCAGGGACAAATGGTGAACCACAAACACTGTAGAAGTCAAGATGAAATGTACATTTTTTATGTTATAATTCCTGATAAGAATGGTGACAGGTTTTACTTTTATTCCAAATAAATGTAAAAGGTCCTTAGTACTAATAATTTGTGCTTCTCGTTCCTGTCTCTCAGTGACAATAGGGCCATGTTATCAAGCAATGCATCTCTATAGAGGTGGATTAAAGCAGGTACTGCTGAGATCTCTACATTTACAGTGTGTATATTTCAGAAGGTTTGCTTTGCATAGAGTTGTCTACCTACATTGACTGCATGTTGCTTCTGCATATGGTGTTCGAAGCAGCTTGAAGGAAAGCTGTCCACAAACATTTATCTTCTGGAATATGGGTTGCTCAGCTGGGAAGTACCTTGGAGATGATTGTCATGTATCATTTTTCCGAGCCCTATGGCTTATATAAAGATCACATTTAGAAGCAAGCCTTATTTTTGTTTCTGTTCATTCTGTTGATCATTGATTATTGGTGACCTCCTGGTGCCCACTGCTCAAACCTCCACAACAAAAAGCTCAGTATGAGGAAAATGGAGTGTTCTTAGTCCTTTGAGGTAACCACTCTGGGAGGATACTCTGAATGATCTGGGTACTGCCCTCCTGGACTTCTTTTTGCCTGACAAAAAATACGACTTCTGAGAAACTTCAGCGTTGTGACAGCTTTGCCTCTGGTAAGCCACACCTTCTGTGCCCAGAAGATCAGCTAAGGCTCATGGGACAGCATCATGCTTGGGAAATGGAACAGCCAACAATGGACAATGAACTTTGGGAAGCAGAGAGTCACCAAGACCCTCTGTTATCTACTGACACCATGACTTGCCAGACAACATTTCAGGAGCCCATATCATAAACCAGATAGTGACTACTGGCTTCTGGAACCTCATGACTTACCAGTGGCTAACCGTTCCAGGGTGTGCAAAGTTCACAGAATCACAAAATCGTTTAGGTTGGAAAAGACCTTGTTTCATCTAGTCCAACCGTTAACCTAACACTGACAGTTCCCAACTACACCATATGTCAACCCGACTCTTAAACACCACCAGGGATGGGGACTCCACCACCTCTCTGGGTATCCCATTCCAACGCCTAACAACCCATTCTGTAATGAAATGCTTCCTAATATCTAGTCTAAACCTTCCCTGGTGCAACTTGAGGCCATTACCTCTTGCCCTATCACTTATTACTTGGTTAAAGAGACTCATCCCCAGTTCTCTGCACCCTCCTTTCAGGTAGTTGTAGAGGGCAATGAGGTCTCCCCTCAGCCTCCTTTTCTCCAGACTAAACAACCCCAGTTCCCTCAGCCGCTCCTCGTACAACATGTGCTCCAGACCCTTCACCAGCTTCGTTGCCCTTCTCTGGACACGCTCGAGTAATTCAATGTCCTTTTTGTAGTGAGGGCCCAAAACTGAACACAGTAATCAAGGTGCGGCCTCACCAGTGCCGAGTACAGGGGTAAGATCACTTCTCTGTCCCTGCTGGCCACGCTATTTCTGATACAAGCCAGTTGTGAGTGAGGTTTCAAATATCCACTGAACTCTCACTTTTGGATAATGAGGTAACAGATGCTGAAAAGCACATCTGGACCTTCATCTTCTGCACTGTGGAGGCTCTTGTGGGATGCAGACTCCATCCTGATGCCTGGTGGCAGGATAGTGACATCTGTGCAGGAGACTGCGTGGCAGCATTGTCAATGTCCTCTAAACTGGAGGCATCTGCTGAGGACTGGACATGCTGAACAGCAGACTGAGACTGTTGTTGATAAATGTGATGACATATTGATGGTTTCTGCAGTGAGCCAAGTCTCATATGATGATAAAAAGTGATAGATTTTTCAATACCAGCCTATGTCAGCAGTCTAATCCTCTCCCTGTATAGTCTCACTGATGTTACACCTTTTGGGCAAGCATGATTACTCCAGCTATACGTTTCCATGTCCTCTATGTTCTTTTTGACCTTTCCTGTATCACGTAACTCTGGCTCCCATGTCAGCAGCCTTCAGGGAAACTCACAGGCCTAGTCCTCCATGCGTAGCTAGGGAAAAATGTAGCTGACAAATAACAGCATGATGTGGTTTGGGAGAAGGTGGGAAGAGGTAAAAGGGAGTTTGCTTGATCTCTGCTTTACCAGATGGAAGAAGTGACAGATGTATAATGCTGTCTGTGTTAGCAACTATTGTGGTTCAGGTGTAACCTTCCGTCACTGGTGACTTCATCTGGCATCTTTAGTTGGGCACAAAAAGACTGCATAAACAGGATACACACACCTTGTAAGCACAAAGCAGTTATTAATTGTTTAGTACACACAAAGGATATCTAGGATTAATGAGCTTCTTGGATTAATGTGAGCAAGGGTTTGCTTCTGCTGCTCCCTGGAACAGACCCTTGATAATGCTGAGCTGTCATCTTCTGACTCTGTTCTTTTCCTTTCAGAATTTGTGTGTTTCCACATTATAGCTTCTCTCCTCAAATCCTTGTTCTTTTGATGATCCCTGTCTTGACAATCTTGCCTTTGCCTGAAGTTTTACTTTTCTTGTCTTGCTTAGAAATTTCTTCAGAGACCTGGGCTGTGGTTACGCCCAAGATGCTCTCTTGCCAAGAAAAAATTACGTGTTCTCTTCCCCAGTAAGATGGAATTCCTGTCCCTTTTATCTCCATCTCCTTCCCCCTTCTAAATGCCAGCCTTCTTTCTTTTCACCAAATGCCAAAAATCCAAGTGAAAGGATCAATTGCAGCTAAACAAAAAGTGCTCAAACAAAAAAACTTCCCCAGAGATGACCAATATTACTCATCACTTGTATCAACATGGGTTGGAATTTGAGCTAGTACTAATGAAGGAAGGGTGAGTGCCAGTATCGCACAAATCCGATACATACCCTTGTGTGCCAGCAAGGCCACTGAGGACCAGTGGTGACCAAAGTTGCAAATTTCTTCTAACTAGAGGGGCTAGGTGGTTCTTAACATAGTCCACTCACTTGTTCTTTGCTCATTTCTTTGCAATTCAACATTATAACTAAATTTAGTATATATGACATGTCTTAGAATGGATACAAGAGCTTTGTTCTCTTTTCTATCCCTAAAATCAGTTTTACCCAATAACAATTTTGTGTTTAATGTGCAATGAAAGACCAGTTGAGCTTTTTACTTCTAGCCTTATTATTGTTTTGTGCCTGCAGTTTGAAACCCACTTTCATATTCTTCTATCCGTACTTTTGGGGCCTTCTTTAGCAGTCACGTATTTTTCTTCCACAGACTTCAAGCTGTGGTTTCCTCATACCACACATCCTTGTTTGAGGGTTATTATTACTTCATACTCTGAATACAGTGACGAATTAGAAGGCCCACGTGCATATAGATAATGCTTTGGTAACCAGTAGCTACCAATATTTCCAGTTATGACAACATTACTAGTACCTTATTAAAATTGTCCCACAAGAATATAGTTCTAATGAAGATAAACTGGTGACATGTCATTTTTCAATCCTGCTAAGAATCTATATGATTTAGATGTCAGCTGAGGTGCTTCTTCAGTGTTGGAATGAGAAAAAGCTTTAGGTACTTGAGAAACTTTCATTCTGGAAACAGGTTAGGAAGTATAGGGGGAGAGGCGAAGACACTGAGGGTGAAGTTTCTGTATTTAAACACTTCATCTTTGCCTATGTTCCCTTCTGAATCTGATTCCAGAAATATAGAAAAGCTACTGATAATCAAAACACTGAATTTACCTCCCCTGATATGTAGTTCTCTTCCTTAATAAGTGGCATATGTTCCTTTCTTGCCAGAAATATGGGAATACACAATGTGAGCACAAGCTGTCCTAACAGCAGGATAAGAAATACCAGACAGCATCCTTCCACTCTCACACACTTCTCTAAGGCTGGCTATTTGTCTTTACATACAGTGATAAAAAGTGGGATGTGATTATAAGCTGAGTGTGGGCCATGCTCTAGCTGTAGTCAGCAGAAGTTGCAAGTCTGTAGTTGCTGTGTAGGCAATGGCTCCACAAAAGAAAAGGCTTCTACATGTTCGAAAAGATTTCCCAGATACTGCTGAGCTCAGGAAAAAAAGTTTAAAAAAAAAAAGGAAGCTATGACGCTGTGACTCAGAGTTGCGGTGTACCACAGATAGTTTAGCAGTGATCAGGGGCATATTGCTGCTATGAAGACTGCTGTGTTTGGAGACAGCTTAGTCCGTGGTAGTTGTAGGAACTAGATAAGCAGCTCCTGTTGAATTTCTGAAGGCACCTCCAGCTACTTGCCCCAGAAGTAGCTGTTTGCCTAGATAGAAGTAAATGATGGCAGGATGGCAAGTCACGACACTGTTAACAGGGTCTATTCATGAAAATTCTAGATACACACCTCTACTAAGCATCTTTTTCTTTTCCACTCTGTGGGATGCCGGTGGTTCACTTTTTCCTACACTCCATGACTTATGAGTTCTCTCTGTTGTGTATCCATTTTTTTTCCTTACCTCTGCTATGTATTTACAGGCTTCTGGTGGAAAACAAAGCAAACAACTGCGAGACATGCTATCAGAACTTAATGCAGATGTATGATTTCTGCAGGTGCCCTCCATGATTTTGGAGGAAAAATTTGTGCAGGAGTCTTGCCAGCTCCTGAATGTACAGATGCAGAAGGCAGCACAGACTGCTTTTTTTTTCCTATCAGTATAGGGCATCCCTTTAACAGAATGTCCACCTTAAAAAAAACCATGATCGAATCAATCTCAGCAAAGACAAACACGATAGGATTAGAGACAGACAGCTAAACATCATCTGCTTATAAGGCTATTCAAAATCTCCCTTCTGCTCATGATCCCTTCAAGAACTGTAGGATGTGTTCTCAAGCCTGCCAGTGCTTCTTTTCCCAGGAATTAATGAAGATGAGATAAAGCATCCATATCTTATTCTGCTTTGTAATGGAAAACAAACACATTCAGAATTAAACTCACTGACCCGTTCTTTGTGATAATAGTGATTTGCAATAGTGAAACTACTCATTATATTTCAAGGTGTAGCTTTCTTTTCTGATGTGGAAAAATGTATTGCAGTAATGTTAGACTATGAGTCCCAAAGCCATCTTTTCTGAATTAATAGACAATAGGTTTTTAGTAATTTCTTTTCTGTAAGTATGAAAAGACTTTTCAAAAACCGTATTGCAGTTGTCATGACTGCAATCATTCTCTTGTGTTTAGCTATATTTCAAATGTTATTTGAAGGGTCTACCTAATCACAAAGTTCTCGTTAAAAAATGTGTCAGACCCTTATACTGAATATTCTGCAAATATTTATGTGGGATAAGAATGTTTCTGGTATGTCTTTTGGAACTTTTTGGCTCAAGCATTGCTTTGTTGTTTATATTTTTTGTAGATGGATAGATACATGGATGGAATTATCTGTATAGTTATATACTGCATAAAGAACAGAAGTTTTTCAAAACAAGGATTGAAAGTGAACAGAGAACCATTTGAGAGGTCTGAATCATTTGAGAGGACTGACTTCAAAAATAGAAATAATACGTGGGACACTATTCAGGCTTTTTTTCCCCCTAGACATCCTGTAGTACAAAAAGGACACATTCAACCAGACCAGAATCAATAAAAAGCAGATATTACTCTAATGCAAAAATAAGGAAAAACCAAACATGTAAAGATGCTTTTGAGGGACTTTTATATTGACAAGCTTCTTAATGTTGAATTGCAAGGTAGAATAAATCCCTTAGAAAACTCTTGTAGAGCCCTCCTAAGTTACAATATTGAGTAGAGGTCCCTAATTTGAATATTTGTGCATGAATGACACAAAATGCCAAAAGTTAGGAAAAACATTTAACAATCCTTGCTTTATAATGAAAAGACAGATACTGGAAAGCCAGGAAGTGTGCTGCTTCATTACACGCAGAGGTTAAGACATAACAGGATATGTGTCCTTTGTGTGAAATTGTATATTTTATTAGTGGAAACTCTGTTTTGAGTTTCTTTATGTATTTTAGTCCTCAGAACACTCTCAGAATTCATCCCTGTTCTTAAGCAGTACTCATCCACTTACCACTGTAGAGAACTCATTTTCCTTTTATATTTCTTCAGTTTATTCTGCTGGGTTCATATGGTTTACACAGAAAATAATTAATTTAGAAATTAGTTAAAACAGAGTTTATATGGAAAAGACTGAAATCTCTATGGCCTATGTGGAGGTCACGTTCAGATCTAGGATCTGTACAGTGTCTGAGAGTTTAGGACTATATTTTAGTACTCCCCCTTTCTGCTTTCTAACTGTCCATCAGCTTTGCTGTAATGATGACAACAAATAGTCTTTCCACTCCATTTACTGTTTTCTGGGAACCTATGAAAGTTTCTGTGCTAAAATTCTAGTACTTTCAGGATAAGAACAACTTCAAAAGAAGATAAAGCTTATTTCCTAAATTCCCATTCTTTTCTGACTAGGCATATTTCCATGTAACCATCCAAGCAGTGACTTGAAGAGGCTGTGTAATTCTCCTTGTGGCTGTACCATTCTGTGTCTGGGGTAGTATCTTCTGGCTTGGTAGGGTCATCTTTACTTTACTCAGTTCTTTCCCCTTTAAAAACCAGTACATTTTTTAAACCCATCTGGTGCTCCTGGATGTTTTTCAGCTGCTGAAACAAGGAGGGTGCTATCTGCCCAGGAGTTTGCCTGGGTTGCCACAAGTTGCAGATTGGAATTTCTTCTTTGTAAGGATTTGCACATGCAGAACTTCAAACTTAAATCCATTTTGAATACTCCCTTCAACGGACTAAGTTCTTCTGGGTTACAGTATTGTACTATAGCAGCAGTGTACAGAGCAGTTGTATATAGTTATTGAAACATAATACAGTTCCATACAACTGAGCTGGGAAAGACCACCTCCAGAGACTCCAAAGGCTTCTTTTCTCTTCATGCAACCACAGATAAGAATCTACTTCATGAAGGTGATTAGAAAAATAAATAATAAAAAATAATCTTGCAGTTGCTAGGCTTTCTGGCTTTTTAGCTGTTGCTAGGAGATAGGTAGCAGTGGTTTGTGATTTTAGAAGATTAGGTCCCACATTAAGGGAACAAAGATTGATTTTCAAGCTACTAGCAAGATTGTTGTCCAGGTACTGTATGAGCCAATATACTTCCTTAATGAAGTATCTATACTCATATATAATGACCATATTAAAACAAACTTAAATATTCTTGAGCTTTTGGTGCTTTTGAAATTTTAAAAAGTTTTACTTACTTTTTTTTTTTTCTCAGCCTAGGCTTTTAAGAATATCAGAATCAGAAACAGCAGGAGGACCTAAAAGCATTAGAAATAGTGTATTTGACATTTCAGTTCAAGCAAGCCAGAAAGGTTTTTTATATCATGTTGTATGACTTTTCTCTTTGGCACATCCTTTCCCTTTAATTTCCTTTTCATTCCCCTGATTTTTTCATTATCTCTCCAGTATGAAACTTCAGACCACCACACTACATATTCAAAATGAAATATTTAAGGGATGCTGAATACTGTGGAAAAATATTAAATGACTCAGAAGGTCTTCTGAGGTGCACTTTGAACTGCAATGATCTAATTCCATTAATATATTGGATTTCTACAGCTTTCAGAACCTTTATTAAATTCCATTTATTCCAATGATCATCACATCCTGCTATGTGTCCACAACCAATTGACCAAAGAACACTGAGCATCAATTAAATGTTTTTCTTTTCTAATTGATTTAATATCTTAATTACAGGTTTTGAGAATGCTGACTTTTTTTGGTGGTAAAATAAGTTGAAAAAGAGTAGAAGTGAATGCTAAATTCATTAACTCTGAAGCAGTTATGGAGAACTTGAGGAGAGAGGTAGATGACTCTAAGAGTCATGAAAGTACAAACACTATCTGAAATCAGAAAGTTGCTTGCCAGTGCTTTTAGAGTGTTTGGTTAACTTACACATATTTTATGCTAATAGATAAAGGAGAGAAAAAAAAATAAAACAAAAAGAACATAATATGAACTTTTAACAAGCCATAACAGACTGGTTTGATCAACTTCCAATTAAGTTTTAATTTACTTCACAAAGGCCGTGGATTTGTATTCCTGACCTTGGCCAGAATTCATTCTTTCATAATCTGGAACAGAAAACAGTTTGGGGTCTTCCATCTATCGCCCTTCCTTATGAGAAATGGTTTGAGTTCTGGTTTTCCATCTGAAAACCTGTCACTCAGCTGAAGGAAGGTAAATCCCCTACATTTCTGGGGATCTCTGACTATAGAATGATGGGATTTTTTAAAAGAAATCAGCATTCTTATTGGAACTTGTAACTCAATGGGGTCCGGGATGCTAGAAATTCGTTATCAACCCTGAAATCACTCATAATGCTGAACAGTCTATAAGATCAAAGGAAACTTGAGTTTATTATACTGCAACCAATCATTTAAGTGGTACAGAGAAAAAAAATAATAGCACTGTTAACTCTAATTGAGTTTGACATTAAGATTATTAGTGTATTATTCAGCTACTAACTACAAAGGCTCTGTAACCCCTTGGACAGCTGAGTTTTCACCTCAAGACTCTTCCCTACATGTTGTTTTTCATGAACGAAAACTGGATTTGGATGACAAAACCCTTACATTTCCATTCTCACTTGTGTTTCTTCTGGCAGTAACTTCTGTCCTAGGCACCCCACTGTGATGTCTCTTTTACTCAGTGTCAGCTGGATGACCCTTCTTATGGGCCACTTCTGCCACCATCACAATCCCTGACACATGGGGAAACTTTTGTAGTTCAGCCTCACATTACCAAACCCAGACAAACTCATGAAACAGCTTGATTCTTCAAAAGTTCATTTGTACAATGTAGATATACTCTTTCCCAAAAGCCAGTAACTAAGTGAGGCTTACACCACCCTAATTTTACATAGTCTCATACACGTAGTTTCTGGTACACCTACATGGAAATAATCCTTAACCAACATATTAGTGAGAGTAAAGAATGCAGATCATTACTGGATCCTGATAGGGATTGGACCACCTGGTATAAATAGCATTTCTGGAAACAAAGTGTTTAAATTAGGGGAAACCTAGGTATGACTTGCTGGATTTGCAGTCTTTTCAGCTCCACATCCTATCTTCATCTCGCCACTTTCACTCTGTAGCCTGCTTTTCTTTGGCATACATGGAGGCCACAGAGTTCTTTAAATACTAAACACAGTATAAATGTATGTAAAAGGTAATGTAAATTATATTTGTGATAAAGTGCAAATTACACTTCAAAATTACAGCTATGGCTATGATGATGAAGGCAAAAAAAAAAGTAGTGTATAAATGGCTCTTTTGGAGAATAGCGTCACAGACCAGGATTATTTTGACTTCCTAAATGATCCATAGATACTGTTCATTGAAACAGAACATGTGTAACTAGCTAACCATAGTAAGATATTTGCTAAATTCAGAATCATGACATTTCTTCTGGGCGGGCAGATACATTTGAGTTTTTGAAGGTATTTTGTCCCAAACAATTTTACAGAATTTGCACCTCAGTAACATTAATTAAAATTTTCCAATGCTTCTAAGACCCATATGTTAATTTTCTTAAAATCTTTCATTTTCCACACTGAATGCATGTGAAATCATAGCTCTCTAATCTGATTTCCAGTACTTGTTGATTTCCTTTGTTGCTTCTGTGTTTTTGATTCTCATGCACAGCAGTTACTTCCCCCCCCTCTACTTTTGGCAGTGTCAGACAGAGATTAGAAAATGAAACTTAAAGATTCACAGCTGAAGCATAAGGCTATATGTAAGGTTAGATATTTGCAAATTAGGAAATCCAGAACAGATTTTTTACAAAGTCAAAATGGTAATTCCCTAATTTAAAAGTTTAGACTGATTAAGGGAAAGATCTTCAATAAATTATACATCAAGTAATCATATTTACAAAAGCAACTCAAACTAATCCTTCAGTTAACTTGGTGAAAACCACTAGCTGTCCCAAAACTGAATTCTCTAGTGTAAATAAGAAAATCATGTCACAAATATAGAAACCTAGAATGGTTTGGGTTGAAAGGGACCTTTAAAGGTCATCTAGTCCAACCCTCCTGCAATGAGCAGGGACATCGTCAACTAGATCAGGTTGCTTAGGTTTCTCAGAGCTCCGTCCAGACTGACCTTGAATGTTTCCAGGGATGGGGCATCTACCACTTCTCTGGGCAAACTGTTCCAGTGTTTCACCACTCTCATCATAAAGCATTTCTTCCTTATATCTAGTCTGAATCTACCCTCATAGCCTGCGCAGAACTTTGTCCTGTTACCAGTGCTCTGACATGAAATGCAACTTTCATTTTTTACAGTCTGTTTTTATAGCACATATCCTAACGGGAATCAGATCTCTTATCCAGATTCTCAAACATCAGTGAAGTGAAAGAGGTGTATTGATTTACCCTGTTGGCAAGAAAAAATTAAAGCACTGTGCTGCATTATCAATCCCCAGAGGTATCCAGTAGCCTTGTGTATTTGAACCACAATATCTAACTCCAGTATTTTGCATTGGACTGTGTATTTGTAAAAAGGAGCATTCAGAGCTTCCTCATCTACTGAGTTGGTGGGTCATGCGACATAATCACTTAAAACCCATTTCTCCTGTATTTAAATATTACTGCTTTAGGAGGTTAATTCAGGAAACATTACATGGATTATTCGCACACACAAAGAAACATTTACACTTCCACGAGCAGGAACAATCAAATATAATAAGATTGAGGTTATTTATGCTTCAATAAAAACCTTTACAAGATGGTTGATAGTTGCTTTGCCCTCTTAGCCAAAGGTATTACAATTAAGAATGAATTTTTCTCTATTGCCATTACAAGCAAATTGTAATGCTTGCCAAATTTGCAGAACACATCTATGGAACATTATTCAGTGTAACACTTAATGCTAACACATAATGCACCACATTTGCATTTTTTTCATTAGCTACAGTTCCTGTATTTCTTCGGTGATATCTTAATTATTCTTGGAGTATAATGTCTTATTTTTGTATAAACTCCAATATGAATTCATAGTTGGAGTGTTTTTTAAAGAAACTTGTATTTCTACATGTATTTCTGGAATTGCTCCCAGCCAGTTTCACTAGCTCTGTAGTTTTAAGGGAAGATACAGTTGGAAGATTTTAAATACTTGACTGCATAGTTTCTAATCTGGCTGTTAGAAATCAGATTAGAACTAAAACCTGAAACCAAGTATAGGCAAAATTTAGTAGCTGTTTAAAACTAAAGCTCAGGATACGGCTCAGTTCCTTTAGTCCTGTTTCTTTCCATATACTGCTTGAAATTATCCATATGCCTATCAATTTCACAGGGCACTTCCTAATCAAGCGTCACCCAACTCCTCCTGCTTCCAAGCTTACCCTCCAAGATTGCTCAGTCTCTCATCTTGCAACTCAGGAGGAGGAGGCAAGGACTAACAAAGTTCTTACTGAATGATTGAGAAGTGATGAGGCTATCACCTCTGGTCCATCTAATCTGCCCATTCTGGTGTGGTAAGCACTTTTCCTGCAAATATTCAACCTGTTCTAGACAGTTTTTTCTTTCTTTTTAGCAGGAAGGGGTTGGGGGCCAGTATACTGACTAAATATTAGCCCTTTGTTCCTCCTCATGACTCAAGATTGTATTTTCCTCAGCCTATATATATTTTCAGTTTACTGATTCTGCAGTCAGGTGATATTTCCCTCCTTACAGTCCCATTCACCTCTGCTTTTCTTTGAAGATCCTTAGAGAGGAAGAAGATAGATTTTCTGTGCTTACAACCTTTTCCTGAGGATGAGACATTGTTTGCAGTTCCAGCGTACTTGGACCAGTGTTAACATACGTGGCAGACTCCAGTTTTCTGGCATCTGGGAAAATAGTCTAGGGAAGTACCACTTGTACTGTGCATGCCTTGGGTTTTTTTTTTTTTTTTTATGGTTTCTGAGGCATTTACTACTCTGTTGTCAGACACAAGATACTAGTTCAGGTGGGCAGGTGCCGTTGGTCTTTTGCTCTTCCAAAAGAATGAGTCAGGGATTTGTCACTAAAATATGGCATTAGGTTGATATACCTTTAGATTGCTGTTTAGTCCTTATCTGTACATTGCAGGGGGGAAGAAAAAAGAGCCCTTTCTAAAAGACTTTCTGGTAATGTGATTTGGGGTAGAAGAGTCCACCTGATTACCTCTTATTTCTCCACAGTGATGTAAGGATGGGATAGTTGGAAACAAAATGCAGAGAAAGAGTTTTGTGCAGGTCTTTGTACATTTTAACCAGAAGATGAGGCTCCTCAGATACTCGAGCTTCTCCCCTGTCTGTGAACAGTCTTTTGAAGCAGACTCTCTACTCTCCCACCTTGGTTCCTGTCATTTGCTCCATCTCTGTTTCTTGCTTTACCTTACACATGGGATTTTGAGTGGATAAAGCTCCTTCTTTAGTGCTTTTACCTCTCTGCCTTGAGGATCAACTTGTACTATCTGACGGACAGATACATCTTTAAGAAATGCTACTTTTCCTCCTCTAGACATAAAGAAATTAAGCTCCTAGGGCAGGTTTTCTTTAGTCACAGTTAGAGGAGGCTTCTCCTATACAGTTTCTGCTTTGCAGTGAGAAGTGGAAAAAAATGCTTCTAAAGTGAAAAGAAACAAAGATAAGCACATGTCCCATCAAGTCTGAGGGAATCATCAAGGTATTCCCCTTCTCAGAAGACAGCTGCAGATCTCTAGACTAGTGCTGAGTTGTGTATTCAGATGATAGATTAGGAATCTGTGTGTTTCTCCTGAATCTATCCTATAAACAATCTTTGAAGCCTCCAGGATATTACAGAAATGTTAAGGATATAATTTTATGAATGACTACACAAGGCTGAGAATATGAAGAAGCTTTCTAGAGTCCGTGTATATATTTGGTATAGGAAAGATTCTTGCTTAGGATAGCTGCATTTTTTAATTCTTTTTCCTGGAATGTACAGGAGATTTATCTTTTCCAAAAGAGCATATTAAAGAAATTAAACAAGCTAATCTAAAGCTGTCAGCATACACGAAAGAATTGCTAAACTTTGTTTATAGGCAAACCCTCAAAAAACTGCAAAGAAGAGAGGCTACTGACCCATGTTGCTTAAAGATCTAGAACCTGCTCAGGGTTGACGTAAAGAAACTTCAAGGGTAGTCTGAGATATGGGGTGGAATTTGTAGATATAGGTGTATCTTAAGGTGAACATCTTTAGGGTGAATTAATCTAAAAGGGCTATTTCACTGCATTCACACATAAGGAATCTAAATAGCCTGTACAGACACATATTTCTGGTCAGATGAACCACAGCAGTGCTGTTCACATACAACTCTGGTACCATAGCAGGATATCCAGAACAGAATGGGATTTTCTGCCCACTGTTCCTTGTTCCAGGCAGCCTTTGAGGAGGATCATATTCTCTTCACCTCAGACACTGGCAGTTAAACACCCAAAGTGTTTCGTTTTTCTGCAGAAATCCTCCTATGACTAGGTGTTATGTGACTGCTTCTTACAGTAAGAAATTCTGATTCTGCAGAAACCTTGCTACAGTAGGGTAATCTGGCTTTCTTCCTACAGCCCTGCAGTGTTGTGATATAAAGTATATACTATTTCTCAAACTGTTGGGTTCAAAAATTATCATAATAAACAGACGGGTATTTCAAGTAAACTTTGAATTTAACCATTGAATTGTATCCCATTTTGATCAAAACTTAGTTTACAGGGAAACTTAAACAAATAAAAATAACAGTTGTGTCATGATGCAATGACTAAGTCTGAAACTGGCTTATCTTAAATCTATGAATGGCACTGAATCTTATTTGACATGAGTAAATTCAAAGCCATATTAACACAGATAACAAGAAATGAACTAGTCATGATAGGAAGACATCTCAAAACTTAGCTCACTGTTAATTTTTCTATATTCTGCTTTTGGTTTAATTCAAAGAAATATGCCCTAGATTTTGTAGAACTATGTCCTTTTGTACAGTAAAATTTACTTTCCAATTAGTGTTCATAATTTATATCTAATTGGTTTTGGAAAACAAGTAATGATACAATAACTGTGGGATTCCTATCAGGTCTAGCTGATACACTTTAGTCCCAACATAAGAAACAGTGGGGATAGAAATTTAGACAGAAATTTCTTGTCAAAGTTGACAGGTTAAAGAGATAAGCTGGTGCAATTAAAGAGAAAGTAGTTAAGATTTTATATTACAAGGTAATATCACAGCATGAGCTCAGATTTTCAAGTCTCAAGGATCAAAAGATAGATGATGACATGCAACTAAGGGACCTTCTCACACCTGAGTGTAATTGCAACTGGAACAAGATAAGCTATCTCACAAAAATAACAAACATCTGCTCTGCTAGTATTCTATAATTTGTATATCTTTTCAAATATTACACTGAAATATCTTTTTTTTTTTTTTTTTTTTGTGATTTTTCACCAGTTGTGCTTTTGAATATTTACTGGAGGGCAAGGTAGAATGCCATAGTGACTGACTTATTTCTAGTTTGATTTCTATCTTGTTTCCTCTACAGGCCAGTATTTAATTTGGATCCAAGTAACGTGGAAAATGTCATTGTTGCCATTAGTCAGATAAACATCTCTACTTCATTGCTAACAAGCGCCAAACAGAGTTCAAAACGTCAAGAACTACCTGGTATTATGCTCCTTCCCAGTTTGTTTGCATGCTGAACTAATATAGGTGTCCCTATGGACTGGTGGGATTTGGTGGCGCTGTAGAATCTCCAACAGATAGCCTCAAGAACTAACATGAAAGATCAGGTTCTTAGTGAGATGCATTAATGTTAAGAGAAAACCAAGGTGCTTTGAAACGAATATGCACAAAATGAACACTGCTTTCAGTGCTACAGTCCTTAGAAACATATCACCATTGATTTAAATCTCAACAACCAAATCACAGCTATATGGGGGTAAATGTCAGATACTAAAAAGATAGTTCAAACAGGTGTCAACATCTTTCCCCTGCTTTGTTTTCAGGTAATATCACTTCACCTCAAAATGCAAGAGAAAATTCTGTTCCCCTTATGCAATATCCCAGAACAGCAGTATGACCAAAATGCTGTAGCAAGTCTATGTCTCTATTTTGGGACTTTCTTATGAAGCCTTTAGTGTTATAATGCCAAATTGTAGTGCATGAGTAACACCCAGCCTTGGTGTTTTGGGTATTTAAACTGACTCTCCATGTTTTAGCATACTTAAATCTAAAGTGAGCTCCTTGGTTCAACTCCAAAGAGCATGTGGCAGAGGGGCTGAACTCCAGCAAGCTGTATGAACATGTGATGGGACTCAGTCTCATGATGCAACTGGGAATTGCTTCAATTGCACAATGGACTCATCCTTCTCTTGTTGTGCGTGGATTGCACATCTAGGAAATAACTAGTAATAATTCTATTTCAGGTTATTCATTTATGAAATCAAAGCCCTTTGAACTGCTCTCACACTATTTTCAGTTGTCTGCCTTGGACAAGTTATTTCACTCACACTAGGAAGTCAATATGCTTCTTTCCTATGGAAGATCTCAATTAAAAATACAGTTGTACAGCAGATGCAGCTAAAAGATGACAGAACAAAAGCAAATACTGGTGAAATGAGTAGAGCGGACACAAGCTGAAACGTTCAGATAGGACTTTTCCTAGTGTTTGGGAGATGGTATACCACTTGACTAAAATTTTGAATTTTAATCTATTTACATTTTAAACTCACTGACAAAAATCACTACAGCTCTGGACTGTTTAAGTAAGTTAGGAAGTAGAAGAAAAAATATTTAAAGGTAACTTAAAGATAATCAGAGAGCCATTTTCAAACCTGGGGTTACCAGCATGCCAGAGACTCGGCACACTTCTTTCCATAGCTGTGTCTTTTCCCACTAGACAGGATAAATTAGTCACTCAACATCTTATTCACATTTAAGTGTTAGTATTGTGAGTATAGCCTTATTAGAAAGGATGAAAATATGTGTTCATAATTCTTATTAGTCCCTCAAAGCACTAGCTTAGTGAACAATAAGGTAAATCAGGATAAAGAGACAGCTCAGAAAAAGAGAAATACTTAAAAAAAAGACTATTAAGGTTAGTTGAAATGAACCTACTGATTGCATTTTCTTTCTTTTGTTCTTCACTCTGTGTTTCCTCTCAGGGAGGCATACTCCAACTTTTGAACTAGCACCTCTAATAGCTCGTTTTGTCTCTGTGTAATGGTTTAGCCCCAGGCAGCAGATAATCACCCACACAGCTGTTTACTCACTCACTCTCCCACCCTCAGCAGGACAGCAGAAAAAATAAGAACCAGAGCAAGAAAATTCATGGGTGAAAATACAGACAGTTTAATTAGTGAGAGAAAGGTGGGAGAGGAAAAAACCCCTCTGCCTCTGCTCCCCACCCTGTGAGTCAGACAATCAGTCTCCAAATAACAGTCACTTTAGAAACCACTACCAGTATCTTCTATCTGCTTTTTTAATGCTGAGCATGACATTACATGGTATGGAACATCCTCCTGGCCAATTTGGATCAGCTGTCTTGGCTGTGTCCCCTCCCAGCCTACTAATGGTTTCACAGGTGTGCTACCTCAGTCAAACTCTCCACCTGATGCTGTTTTATCCACAAAAAGAAATTTAGCTCCAACCCCACTAGACCCAGTATGCTCTAGTATGAGTCTAAGGGTCTGCATGTGGTTTTAATATCCTTTAATCACTGGCATTGCTGACATCTCAGAAAAAGCTTGAGCACATGATGAGTACAGCTCATCTGACCCAAGGAAGATGTCTCTGAGTTGGCTACATATAACTGTCTTTACAGGCAATGATGCCAGAAGAGGTGTCTACAGAACACAATTCAGCTGGTCTGCTTTAAGGGGCTCCATTTGCCTACTTAAATAGAAGTAGTTCATACCATCTGAGTCTGGAAAGTTGGACATGAGATCTGTAAGGTGCATGAAGTCTGGACTGTTAGACTGCTATTAGAATCTATTGAAATCTGCAGTAGCTGTAACTTAAACAGAAGCCTGTTATAACTGTTTCCCTACAAATAAAGAAGCTGCCCAAACAACCTGCTCTTTAAACTCTAGGTTCTGCAGAGGTATATATGAAGAGTTTGTTGCCACACTAACAACCAGCTCCCCAAGCTGTGAGTGTGGGGGTGGAATCAGAAAGAGGGAAAGATACCTCTGAATCTGATCAAGTAGTAGGAGAAAAAATCCTACTCCTAACTAAGGTAGTAGGATGCCTTGGTGGGTGCCTGAGACCTTGTGATTCAGTGAGTGCTATCTGAGGCTTTGTGTCCGCAGGCTGATTTATCAGCCTCTGTCAGCAGCAGATGTCCTTTTAGGAGCCTGCAGAGGTTTGAACACAGCTGTGAGTCCCTTGGCCTTAAGAAAACTTGAAGGACAGCAGAGGACATGGCATAAACCTTGTGAGTGATGGATAACAGCTGGTTTGGGAACTGGTTATGAACCTCTACCAAACCAGATGGAAATGTCTCCAGGGCAGCTTTAAGATTATGATTAGCCATCCTCTAGCTGGCTAAAAACGTGTTTCCTATTTATTTATTTTTTTTTCCATCCTGAGAACCAGGTATGTGATGTAAGGTACAGCACACAGGGTGGAAAGAATACAAAAGAGAAGCAAGTAAGCAGGAATCAAGAAACAGCTCAGAGATGTCTGATATTTGAGAATTCAGTAGAAGTTGCCTGCCTGGCAGGTAAAATTGCTGTGATCGGATGGTGCTTGGGTTAAGTTTCTTCCACACTCAAGTCCTGGACTCTGCTGCTCAAGAATGAAATTGCCAGTCCTTCATAATGAAATAGTTTCAATTATGGTATAGTGGGTGCTTTTTGCAGTTTGTGGAGAATTCTAGACATTGCTTGAAGAAAAAAGAAAACTCTTCAATTTTATTTTTTCTTTTGATTTGTTTGCTCTATAAATAGTTGGGTTCAAAATTATATGTGGCAAGAATACAGATGGTGCAGCACCAAGATAATAGATTTTTTTCTGTCTTTTTAACTCTAAATATAAAATTTTTTTAAAATAAAAACTGTGACATAAACAGTAAATTCAGTAAGGATGTCATAAATTTATCCAAAACCACAGAATAGGTAGACACTTTCCATGGTTTCTGAATAAAACAGTAAAGCTTAGTATTACAAAGCAATATCTAACTTAGTGTATTCAAAGCATGAACTGAATATAGCAAGCATTAAAACTGTTAATTGTTCTACCACAGGAGAAGCTAATTTGTTTTAGAAATAAATGCTCCTTTTCCCTCTTGAGAAAATTCCTTATTAGAGTTTAAAATAGCAGTGGACCAGAGGGAGTGTAGAGTATATTTTAAGTAACAATTTCCATACAGATATAGCTAAAGCCTATTTAGCTATGCATTTCTATACATCTATCACCAATGTTTCTGACTACTATTGGTGGCCAACATTTAATTTTCATTGATTAATAGGATATAAGATGAATGTGTTCTAAACACACTAGTGGAATTATTTTCCACCTGAAGCATAAAAGTGTGGGAATATAAATTCAACACTCTTCAAACCATGTCTCGGATATTGTAGGGTTATCTGTTCTTGCTGTATGAGTGAAATTGTCTTTCCCTTAAGACAATTAAAGACTTGTTTATCCAGCCTATGCTATCTGCATGCAGTAGTTGGGAATAGTGTTTCTGTGATCTGACAAGGGTCTCCATTTTTCCGTAACAGTCCGAAAACCATGAAATGGGGATTCTGGTTATGGAGAGAATAGGAGTGACTAACAGAAGAGATGCTAAGGTAGTTTCAGCTGAAGCGTGCTGTGACTTTACTGAGAGCTTATTGTGCCAATTTCAGAAGTGTCTAAAATTCAGTGTTATTTTTCTTTTAAGACTCTTGGCAGAGAAAGTATTCCAGGGACAAAACAGTGTTTTGAAGGAATTTTAAAAACTAACCTACCCACTGTCCCCTAAACAAAACCAAACCCTAATGGTGTTTTGGATAATACAGAATTTAACCTTGAAGCTGAGCTGGAGATAGCTGACTAAAGGGGCTTTCTTGAGATGTTTTCAGTTCCATGTTTTATTTTTGCCTTTTGTTTGAAAAAGTAACTAACTAATGTCCTAACATTTCCTGGGCTTAGTCCTGTTGGAGCTGGAGAACACAGAGATGGGTTTGAATAATTCAAATAATCAGTGTCTTCTTTTCTGACTGCGTTGTATGTGTGAATTTAGAGCTGAGTTTCCAGACTGACAGCCAGGCTGTTGCCAGTTCTGTAGGTATGATCTGGGAATAGAGAACTGCCGTCTTCAGGGCTGTCAATTCAGCATTTGAATAGGAACAGGACTCACACATTATTTAAAGGACTATACGCCGCATAAATTTTAAATAGACTTCACCATTACAGAGTCTAAAGGGCAAGCTATCAATCATTTTAGCAGCTCTCACCCGACGAGCTGGAGTCGGAGTTAGGGTTTCACAAGTGCTGTGAAAGTTCTCTTTCTCAGTGTTGCTCAGTGTCTGGCTGGGAAGAAGTGCCAAGGGCAGATATCCTGGGTTGGCGGAGTTCAAGAACAAATTATTTTTATTATAAATGATATTAGTACTTATTTGTAGCAGTTATAGTTTTTTACAGATAATTAGTATACTGCCCAATTAAGATATAAAATTTCTAACAAACTGGCACTCACCATCAAAGAAAACCTGACCTGTGCAACTTAAATTTTCCATTAACTGGCAAAGCTATAGTCTCATCAAGTTTTATGCATATTATTCTAATGTAATTCATAAACATTTCTTGTCAAAGGTAAATATCACTCTGAAGTTAAAACATCTTTATAATTCCCAGTGCTAGCTGTGTGATTCAGTCAATTAATGGGGATGAAACTTGTGCTAAGGTATTTTCAAAGCTAATGGCAAATGATTATTTGGAACTTTGACAGCCAAGTACAGCCATACTTTTGAAAACATTGTGCATATCACTCATCAAACCCATCAAGCAGATAAAGGCCATGCTGCTTTTATTTTCTGCTTGACGTTTTAAACATATATCTCATTATCAAAATGTCCATTAAAGTCGACTCTTTTATTGCTCTGAAATAGCACAGTTGCAGCCAATATGTTAAAATAATATTAGAGATACAAATTAAAACCAAAACAAGGACATTTCTAGTGTAGGTTGTCACTTCAAGTGACTGGAATGACAGTTTAAGCTAGGATTTCTTTGGTTTTGTCAGTTCTTGTTGAACCCTTAATATTAAATTAATGTACTGTGAAGTAATTTCTTTAACTTTCATTGCTTGAATAAAATATAAATAAGATGGCTACCATTAAAACAGAAATGACCAGAAAAATAGAATTTTTGTAGGGACTTTTGCTCATTAAAAAGGCGCAACTAAAGACTTGATATAAAGCCTGTCCCTATAGGCCACAGAACAAGTACCCCAAGTGCTATGTCTTTTCTAGAAAACACATGAGTTTTCCAAAAAAAATTGTTTTGGATATCCCTGTTCTGTGTTATCTGTGGTAACAGATTTTTCTGCTGAAACAGAGGCCAACAATATCATCATTCGTTGCAGGTGGTTTTGAAGAACACAAACTAAAATAAGTTTAAAATGTATGTTAATGTGGTGAGCACTGTGGTCACAGTTGCTGTCAGACAAGATGTCTTATTTTTGTGAAGAAAAAAATATATTTAAATATGCTGATGAATTTGTAGTAACATTGCCCTGGAGAAGGGCTAGTTGGTGGTCTTCATATTACCTCTGATGAGAATGCAAAGCAGTTAGGATGCATGTTGGAGAAATTCTTCATACTTAATAAAATGAAGTTAGTGTCAGACTTGAACCTTTTACCAGTACAGCTGGGCTTTTTTTAAAGTCGGCACTCATTTCCTACAAGTTCTAAGTGTGTATTTAAAGAACTTTCTGCATAATGTAAAAAATTTCAACCTTCTCTATTGTTGAGAATAATAAAGGTAAGATATCCTCCTTGTGTCATTCTGATCATCACAGACAACCCACTTTGTTATTTCCCCTTTTAGTCTATATTTCCTTCTACTCCACAGCTAAGATCCTCTTCTCATTTTCAAAGCCTTGCACAACCAAAGGGTTGTCCTGTAATACTCTCCAATTCCATTCTTCTTATTCTGCCCTCTTTTTCCTTCTAAGAAGTCACTCTATCCCCTCCTGATTATGATCTCTCTTTCATATTATTATGTATGCTTGGAACTGCCTCCATATTTTCATATGCAAACTAATCTTCCTTTCATTGTTTGGTGCGACAAATTCATTTTTTTCATATTTTCTAGGTGGTAAATAACATTCCTGAAATTTAATCAAATACTCAACAGATGAGAGCATTAAAACATGTTATACATTGTTTGAATAAAAACTTGTCCAACATTTTTCCATGATTGCTGTAGAGGTTAAATTTAAAAAAAAAATACAGCCAGATGATATAATAGTAAAATCACACTTCACACTGCAGGACTGACGTTATATAAGCAGAGTTACATGTTTGTGTGAGGACTTATTTGGGGATGACAGAAGTAGCAAAGTATGTTGAGAATTATGTATTCATATTTTCTGTTTAAATAGAATAAACATTCTTATAACAGATATTGTAATTTCCATTGTAGTAATAAAGTTGGACAATGAAGATTTAGCTTTTGTGTCAAAAGTTATAGTTAGTGGGAAGCTCCAAAAGAAGTGATTTTGCACAAATACAAGAATGTATAAAGAAAATGTAAAATAACTTTAAGATTATATGTTTTATCTTTGATCAGTTGTGGTAATAATTTGTATTCATATACAGAGGAAGTATATTTTTTCACTATGAGATCATTATGAGAATAAGATTAAATTATAGTAATTAGACTGGTAAGAAAAAAATTGAGACAATGACACTGTACCTTTGTAATGATTGTTTTGTAATCCTGAGGAGAAAAATAGTGGTGTCTCTATACTTTTTTTACTGACTTTATACTTGGTAAAACAAATGAAATTAATTCATCATTTTCCATGTAGGAAAATCTATTTCATAAAGTGTAAGAGCTCCTGTATACTTTCAACTTCTTAATATTTCATGTTTACACTTTCGTTAAAATTAAATGCCTTATTATTATCAGTCAGCTCAAAAGAGATACTTCTTCGGTCATTTTAGAAAACGGTACAAAAAGACCCCCAATACCAGCTACTTCTAAGCCATTACTCCATATTTAAGGATATTAGTATCATTGTTTTCAGGTTTACACAGAACGGCACATTTTCCTTGATTATTAAGTGTCAATATTCCACTAAATTCAATGGAGACACCTTTGTCCCTCAACTCAGGAAATGCACTCAGAAGTTCTGATAGTGCTTAGAACCATAAGAAATAAGGAGGAACTGAGGCCGGGCTCCAGCAAAGAGCATCATGTGTGATGAATTCACTAGGTTCCTTTGAAGGTTGTCTTGCTTGTAATAGTGTTTAAAAGCTAAGGAAAGAATTATGTTGCAAAATGCTAACAATATTTGTATCTATTTATGTGGACTATATGACCTCCAGAGGTCCATCCAGCCTGATTTATCCCATAATACTATGAATATTTATTCAACTGTTAATGAAAATAGGATTACATCATTAATTAAACAGTAGAATGGATCAAACAATTATTTTTATCTTAATTCATTAATTTCATACAGTTTATATTAATAACCTTAGACTAGGAATTTTAAAGCAGTTAATGACCGCATCTTACAGCTCAAGCATTGGGCCTTTAGTTCCCCTAATTGTCATTAATTGACTGTAAATACCTTGATTGCCACTTATTATTGCTTTTTTTTTTTTTTTGCATAAAATGCTGTGTAAAATGTTTGAACAACAACTGACATGATTTGAAACTGTGCACCAGCTTCATTTAGGATAAGTCTACACTGAGTCATGGCCACAGATAAGTGATGGGCATTTTAGCGTTTCTACTGTTTAAAACGCTTTTTCTCATTCCACCCAGATGTACACAGCCAGCTGAAAAACTGGCAGTGTGGTTTGGAACAGGATCAGTGTTAATGATGTCAGTGGAGAAACACCAGTGGAAAAGTGGCAAAGTGTCTGACTGCTAAATTTCAAGGTTTTATTTATTTATTTTTCCTAAATTGGTCCATGGAGAACCTGGGGCAATAGGCTGCCTGCTGCACTCTTCTCAGCTCTCTGCCAGCAGTTACCTCCACTACAAATGAGAGTGTTCCTAGTCTGTTGCAAGAAAGGCAGATCCCACCCTTGAAAGTAAGTTTGACAAGATCCAGCTGACAATGCTTGAAAGGGAAGCACTCTTTTGCTTGCACAGACTGGCTGAACTTGCAGCATTAATAATCCTCTTGACAGTTGTTGAACACGAATGACTAAGACCATTGCTGCACCCAGCTAATCTGGGAGGAAGGTGCTTGACTGGAACCCCAGGAACTGCTTGACACTGCAGGAAGGATGATGCAGAAATCTTAGAAAATTCAAGGCATCTTTCTGATCTCTATTTGTTCTGTACCTGCCAGGATTACCTGCAGTGAATTATACCCATGTGATGCTGCAGAGTTATTAATTCAGCTGAATTGTGTCTTACAGCAGTGTCTATGAGTTAAGGTCAAACCTTTAGGAAGCCTTTGCAGCATAGGTGAGGGTATCATTGTAGCGAGGCTCATATTTTCAGGATCAGCATCAAGAAGTCACGGACATGTATAATAGACACTAGGCATACTTAGTATACTCTCCTGGTTTCAGCCAGGATAGAGTTAACTTTCCTTGGGCTGAGAGGCAACACAGCTAGAGGGCCAGGGCCAGATCCATCACTGGAGTATTCCATATCATGTGACATCATGCTCACTATATAAGGGGATGTATATAAGTGCCCTCTCATTTCCATTTTCCATTTTCTGGTCGGTGTGGCAGGATTTCTGGTGCTGTCAGGATTGCTGCTGGGGGCAGGCTGCGTGCTGGTTGCCAGCTGGTGAGCAACTACATTGTATATTACCCATTTGGACTTACTATTGTTACTGTTGTTTTGTTACTATTACTAATTTTTTTATTCAACATACAAATTTATTTTTTTTGTCCCTCCCCTATGTCACCAGTAAGGGGGGAGGAAGTAAATGACTGGCCACGTGGTGATTGGCTACCGAGTTCAAACCACGACATATACTTAGTAAACTTAGACATACACAAGTCTATGGGGCCGGATGGGATCCACCCAAGGGTACTGAGTGAACTGGCAGAAGTGCTCACCTAGCCACTTTCCATCATCTATCAGCAGTCCTGGCTAACCGGGGAGGTCCCAGTTGACTGGGAGTTAGCAAATGTCACGCCCATCTACAAGAAGGGCTGGAAGGAGGATCGGGGGAACTACAGGCCTGTTAGTCTGACCTCGGTGCCAGGGAAGGTTATAGAACAGCGCATCTTGAGTGCCATCACACGGCATGTGCAGGATAAACAGGTGATCAGGCCCAGTCAGCATGGGTTTATGAAAGGCAGGTCCTGCTTGACAAACCTGATCTCCTTCTATGACAAGGTGACCTGCTTAGTGGATGAGGGAAAGGCTGTGGATGTTGTCTACCTAGACTTTAGTAAAGCCTTTGACACTGTTTCCCACAGTATTCTCCTGGAAGAACTGGCTGCTCGTGGCTTGGATGGGCACACGCTTTGCTGGGTAAAAAACTGGCTGGATGGCCGGGCCCAAAGAGTTGTGGTAAATGGAGCTAAATCCACTTGGCAGCCAGTCACAAATGGTGTTCCACAGGGCTGAGTACTGGGGTCAGTTTTGTTTAATAACTTTATTGATGATCTAGACGAGGGGATCGAGTGCACCCTCAGTAAGTTTGCAGAGGACACTAAGTTGGCCAGGAGTGTTGATCTGCTTGAGGGTTGGAAGGCTCTACAGAGAGATCTGGACAGGCTGGATTGCTGGGCAAAACCAATCGTATGAGGTTCAACAAGACTAAGTGTTAGGTCCTGCACTTGAGTCACAACAGCCCCATGCAATGCTACAGCCTTGGAGAAGAGTGGCTGGAAAGCTGCCTGGCAGAAAAGGACCTGGGAGTGTTGCTGAATATGAGCCAGCAGTGTGCCCAGGTGGCTAAGAAGGCCAAAAGCATCTTGGCTGGTATCAGAAATAGTGTGGCCATCAGTTCTAGGGAAGCACTGGTGAGACCACAGCTCAAATACTGTGTTCAGTTTTGGGCCACTCACTAAAAACAAGACATTGAGGTGCTGGAGCGTGTCCAAAGAAGAGTACTAAGCTGGTGAAGGGTCTAGAGCACAAGTCTTAAGAGGGGCATCTGAGGGAACTGGGGTTGTTTAGTCTGGAGAAAAGGAGGCTCAGGGGAGACCTTATCACTCTCTACAACTACCTGAAATGAGGTTGCAGTGAGGTGGGTGTCAGTCTCTTCTCCCAAGTAACAAGTGATAGGACAAGAGGAAATGGCCTCGGTTTGCATCAGTGAAGGTTTAGACTGGATATTAGGAAAAATATCTTCACTCAAAGGGTTGTCAAGCATTGGAACACGCTGCCCAGGGAAGTGGTTGAATCACCATCCCTGGAGGTGTTTAAAAGACGTGTAGATGTGACCCCTAAGGACCTGGTTTAGTGATGGAGTTGGCAGTGTTAAGTTAATGGTTGGACTCAACCTTAAAGGTCTTTTCAACTTAAATGATTGTGTGTTTCTATGATTCTATAATTAAGTAGGCTGGGGACATTACACACCTTTTTTTTTTTTTTTTTTTTTTTTTTCCAGTGAGGAGTGTGGGTATTTTTTTTGTCCTGATGAGATTCCATTCTGGATATCTGCATACTGTTTTTCACAATTTCCTCTTGTCAGTTTGCATTATTTGGTATAAGGTTATAGTATTCACTATGTTTCCTAAACTATTTGTCTAATGTTGCTATGTATCATTAAATGTTTTTCTCTTTCTAGAACAGAAGTGCTTGCATTTCAAGAGCATTAAAGGGCCTAAGTAATGTATATAAACGCTGCAGAATAAAAAGGTCCCTTCATAATTCAAGGGTAGATTATTCAGAACTGATCTTTCAACTCAAATAGTTTAATAGATTTGAATAGTATTTAATATGAAAAATAAGCATGAGAAAATGTTTCTCTGATATGATTTGAAATGACTGAAATCCTCAAAAAAGACCATACAAAAACGTATCTGTATGTAGTTGTGCTATTAGGTAAGGTATAACAGTGTGACTGAATTACAATCTGATGCTAAATCTAGATGACATTAAAGTTTATATTCTACTGAAGATTATGATTTTTATAGTACATAAACAGTGATGTCTGGTCTCCGGAGAGAAAAGGACAAATGCACATATTTTGATTTCTTCAGCAAAACTTCATACTTGATGTCAACATAGCACAGATATCATGCCTGATAACATCAAATGCTGGTTTCTGCTGCTATAAATCAATAGAAAGTTTTCGATATATGCAGCTGCAGAGCAGAAGAAATATGGTCAGAATTTCTCTATGCAGTAGAGAAACTGTTTCTCTACAGAGTTTCTCTTTGCAAAATCAAGGCTTATTTTTTTTATTTTTTCTTTATGGTTGCACTTTGCAGTCACTTTATGATAAAAAAGATTGCTGTTGCTTTTGGAGAAATTTACTTTCTGCTTGCCAGAGTATTTGAGATTCTTTTAGACACAAACATGGTTAAAGAAGAAAACGTCTTTATTCTAGCAAACTAAAGGCTTAAATTCTTGACTATGAAATTGGTAATAGAGTTACAAGGCAAAAAATCCTCAGACAACCCAAACCAGCAAAGCACAGTTCTAGATCACTCTTAACAGTAGAAGTCTTTTTTAACTGCTCCAGAATGTGAATTTGGTTCAGCATGTAAAGAATGAGACTTTTCCTCCTGCTTCTTTCCCCGTGAGCTAATTTATGTTGGAACACTGTCCAAGGTCACCCTTCTCAGTTGTAAGGATATGATGACACTGTCATTTCAATGCCTATTATTCATTTTGGACACATTTTTCCTATACTCCAAATCCACATAAAGGCAGCAGAAGCAGAGAGCTTGTTCTGGGTCTCTTGATCCACAGCTGCCTAAGTTTCAGTAAGGCACCATTCCTCTGTGTTTCATTTCCTATTTACAGTCCTGGAACACGATTTCAAACCTTTCAGCCCACATCTGCAGAGTATTTGGGGCTGTGAGCATAGTAAGAGGCAGAGCTATTTGCAATACATTTCTGTTAGCAAACATTTCCCTTAAATAAGGGTAATTCTTTGATTTCTTTGCCTGATGGAGAAGCGGTTGCACTGAAGCTATATTTTGTGATTTTTAGAGACTCCAACCAAGTGACTGTACTTTGTTTAACATTCCTATGAGGCTGCTGATGTAAATACCTTCTTCATTTTCAGTAGTGTCACAGTTATATAAAAAAGATTAAGAGGCTATGCATTCTTAATAACAATATTCTGTCATTTACACTGTTGATTGAATATAGAGGCTGATCTTTCCTGCTTAGGTTCTGCTAAAGTACATAGATTTCCATGATGAGTTAAGAGGAATATGTTACATTTAACTGCAAGAATTTATTTTTTTTTAAATGATTCTGGTACTACCAGGTAATTATAACATGTCTACCCTAGAAGTAATAGGCACCACAGGAAATAAAACTGCAGTACAGACTTAATCAAATCTGAATGGCAAGGTCATTAGAAAGTTAAATGCTTTTTTTCATATTGACAACATGTTCCATAAAAAGAATTATGGTAAAATGATAAAAGTCATCAAAGATAAAGTGCCCAATCATTTGCTCATAATTTTAATTTCATTAGAAGCATCTAATTACTTATTAGTTACTTAAGAGCAGCAGCCATTCTAAAATGTGCATTGCTGAGGTCTCCAGTGTTTTTCAGAGTAAAACCCTGTAGTGTCTGCTGTTCAGTATCTGTTTATTTTCAATTTTTATCCATTAATGCCATACACACATTTAATATATGCAAAGGCCATCTTCAATAACAACTGTTTAATTATTAAGCCCCATTATTTTCCTTCTATGTGCCTTCAACTTGTCTCATATCTTCATTTTCTGCAAACAAAAACTGAAACCAGTGCAGCTCAAAGGCCTAGAGTCTGTGAACTAAAGGAATGAAAAACAGAGCAACTTCATGAAAGGTCATCTCTCCCCTCCTACTCTTTTGAGTTGGGGAAAAAAGTGACTTGAAGGAAAATCTCTATTAGGTTGCTATGAACTGCTTTTGAGGGGAAGGTATTGCCTGAATCTAGGGGCTGTTCCGAAAGACTCCAGGGCTGTATATTTTGTCCTTCTGGCTGAAGTCATCTTTTACCTTTTCTAAAGAAGATGTTTGCCACAAAGAAAGAAAGAAAATAAAAGATTTTACTGATGATTCAGGAAGGCTGGGCCTGTCTGGGCAACATAGCCTAGAAACAAGTGAGCCTGCTCTCACAGGCACAGCGGTAGATGCTCATAAATATGTTCAGTCAGTAGAGGCTTCATTTAATGTCACAATGATCACAGGCAGAATTTTTGACAGACAGGTTATCCACCATCTGAATGAAAATTTCTTTTCAGCCAGGGTGTAATCCACCAGTCAACTGACCTCCTTGAAGTCTGGTTGAAAAGTTGTAACATGCCTGAAGTTTGTGGTTTTCTTTGCTTTGATTTTAGGGGTATTTTTGTTTGTTTTTCTTGAGAAGGGTTGGTTTTTCTTTTGGTAATGCCAAATCAAATTGATTACAATGTTTTCGCTGAAAGAAAACATCAGAGGATTAGGTTCTCAAAACTGGGAGTTAGGCTGTAGGAGTGACACCATATTATACAGATCAGAAGGTGAAACGACATATGGCCTTTCTCCCCATAATCTAACAGGAAGAATGTGTACAGAGGAAATATGGGATGTTTTTCTCTGCATGAGAAGCAGTTAAATCCTATGATACTGGGAGACACCCACTCTGGATTCTTTTTCTTTGCAATTATTTAATCTCCTGCAAACTAACTGTGTATTTCTTGATTATGTAAAAAAAAAGATGCATGATAAGTTGCAGTTACTCCTGTTCAAATCTCACAGAATCACAGAATCACACAATCGTCTAAGTTGGAAAAGACCTTGACGATCATCCAGTCCAACCATTAACCTAACACTGACAGTTCCCAACTACACCATATCCTCAGCGCTCTGTCAACCCCACTCTTAAACACCTCCAGGGATGGGGACTCCACCACCTCCCTGGGCAACCCATTCCAACGCCTAACAACCCGTTCTGTAAAAAAATGCTTCCTAATAACCAGTCTAAACCTTCCCTGGCACAACTTGAGGCCATTCCCTCTTGTCCTATCGCTTATTACTTGGTTGAAGAGACTCATCCCCAGCTCTCTGCACCCTCCTTTCAGGTAGCTGTAGAGGGCGATGAGGTCTCCCCTCAGCCTTCTCTTCTCCAGACTAAACAACCCCAGTTCCCTCAGCCGCTCCTCGTACGACATGTGCTCCAGACCTTTCACCAGCTTTGTTGCCCTTCTTTGGACACGCTCGAGTAATTCAATGTCCTTTTTGTAGTGAGGGGCCCAAAACTGAACACAGTAATCGAGGTGCGGCCTCACCAGTGCCGAGTACAGGGGTAAGATCACTTCCCTGTCCCTGCAGGCCATGCTATTTCTGATACAAGCCAGGATGCCATTGGCCTTCTTGGCCACCTGGGCACACTGCTGGCTCCTGTTCAGCCAGCTGTCAATTAACACCCCCAGGTCCCTCTCTGACTGGCAGCTCTCCAGCCACTCCTCCCCAAGTCTGTAGCTCTGCTGGGGGTTGCTGTGGCCAAAGTGCAGCACCCGGCATTTGGTTTTATTGAAACTCCTACAGTTGGCCTGAGCCCATGGCTCCAGCCTGTCCAGATCTCTCTGCAGAGCCTCCCTACCCTCGAGCAGATCAACACTGCCACCCAACTTGGTGTCATCTGCAAACTTACTGAGGGTGCACTCGATCCCCTCGTCTAGATCATCAATAAAGATGTTAAGCAGGAGTGGCCCCAAAACCGAGCCCTGGAGGACACCACTCGTGACCGGCCGCCAACTGGATTTAACTCCATTCACCACAACTCTTTGGGCCCGGCCATCCAGCCAGTTTTTTACCCAGCAAAGCGTGTGCCCATCCAAGCCACGAGCAGCCAGTTTTGCCAGGAGAATGCTGTGGGAAACGGTGTCAAAGGCCTTACTAAAGTCAAGGTAAACTACATCCACAGCCTTTTCCTCATCCAATAAGCAGGTCGCCCTGTCGTAGAAGGAGATCAGGTTTGTCAAGCAGGACCTGCTTTTCATAAACCCATGCTGACTAGGCCTGATCCCCTGTGACTAGGCCTGATCCCCTAGAGCCTGATCTCCTTCCTATCTGATTCAAAGCAAGCAGTACAATGAGTCCTGGATCTTCTGGATGACACCAGGTTTTACTACAAATAGCTTATGAATTTTGCAAATAGATGACAGAGAATTGGAGTATTTCTTCTTCAACATTGATGGTAAGAATCGGTTAATAATCAAAAGTAGTCTCACACATTTTACTTTTCTCCTTTGTTTTTATCTGATATAAGAAAAGCAATCCATCATATGCTCTTAATACCTAGAATTGGCACAAAACCTGAGGAATACAAAAATTATGGAAATTTTACAGACTGGAGTAAATTCCCAAACATTTGGAAATAAGATTGCACTATTTTTTCATGTCTTCCTAATCTTAATTTAGTGGGCACTGAAAAATAGCAGATTCTGCTGTTTAGAATAAATAAATAACAGATACTGTACTGGCACTATCTATTCCTTCCTTATATTGCTAATTGTTTTTCATTTATGTACTGGTGAAATTTGTTCAGCTATCTGCAAATCTGCCAAAATGAGGCCTCCTGAGTCTTTTGGAAGGAAGAGTTACTTCTTTTCACTTTGTAATTCAAGACACTTTTGTGATAGAGTTATACATTAGTAACCAAGACGTAGCCTTTGGAAGGTATGAGTACTGTGGTAATGATCTCTTCCTGTGTTCCAAAGTGTCTGCTCCCCTCATAACATGTCTGAAGAGGATTGCTAGGGGATGCGTCTGTGCAGGGATACATGATGTAGACAAAGCTAATAGAAAAAACATGCACAGCAACAGACACAGAAGCCTTTTTTTTAATGTTTTTATTTTCCTCCTACTGAAAGCTGCAAATCGAGTCAGAAAAAAAGAAAATGTTTGGAAGGTGTTATTTTTGCAGGAAGTTTCTTCCCATCATATTCCCATTTCTAGTAGTATCAAAAATAAAACTTGCAATTACGCGGTAAAGGTCTAAGGACACAAATAAAGACAGCTGATATGTAGGATCAACAGGTATATGGAACAGAGTAGACAAATTTTCTGTCATGCAAACCATTTTTATGGCTTCCCACTTGTCCTGCATTTTTCTGGTGTTCTGAAATAATTCTCAATTCTTTGACACAATTACAAGAATACACTTCAAAAGTTTCTCTCTTCGTTATTTCCTTCAGGTGGAGAATCACTTTTATCTCAAACACTAAAGCCTCGTATGACACAATTCTGTTGCCTCTCAGTAGAATAATATGTATATATTTACTTTTATTCAAATCTGTAACTGTAATGCAGTAACAAATGTACAGAAGAATATTATACTCAATTTTATTGAGAATTCTCATTAAGTAAGATTTTAGCCCAACTTTCAAAGGAAATGAAGAGTACATGAAAGCATGATGTAGATGTCTCTCTGTCTTCCCTCCTAGTATTTGAACCTATTTGATAGCTTCAACCACCTTAGCATTTTAATGAGGACAGATTTACAGGTAAAGAAAAGATATCCTATTAACATGAAATGGTGGCTTGTTTGTTTAAGCCTTATCAATTCACCAGAAAATCCACATGAAGGAGAACTATGTTCCCCAAATGCAAGAAAGTTTCAGCTGGAGTTTGAATACACTTAGAAGCCAGAGAAAAAAATCCACAGGAAAATGCTGTTCATTTTTTCAGATACTCACAGGGCTATTTGTTAATAGCAGTCATTAGTTTGAATCAGGGCTACTGTGCACTGTTTCTATATTAATGTTAATAAATTTTCTGTGTAAAGAAGACATTCAGGATTAACAGTGCTGTGTTTTCACGTCTTATGTTAGGCAGTATAAGGTGAACTAATATTCTGATAATAATCAGTAAGACCTTAAAGAAAACAATGTATCAACTGGGACATCTGAGAAAGAAAATTCCAAACATTTACGACTGTTACTTATTTCACGTTTGTTTCTCTTGCAGTTTTAAAGGGTAAGTATATCACTTGACTCAGAATACAAAAAAAGTTGGAAAAAGCAGAATACCAATGAAACATTAACTATTTGTTCATTATTACCATTTGACACTACCTTAACTCATTATCAGTCCATCCGATTTAAAATAAAAGGATTCCTAATCAAACTTCTAAAGTCTCAGCTAGCCTGTCACAGCCATCTTTGTTGCAATAAAAAGAACATATACCACGTTTATGACAGTAGGGAGCTTAATGTGTTCTGGTGATGTATTGACTGTTAACATCTCCACCTGTATTTCAAGGTGGTACGTTCCAGAGTTCCAGGTAGTGTATTTCATTTTACATATTGATTTGTGGTTATATTTAAGCTGTTCCTCAGTACTTAAGAAAAAGAGGCAGTTGGTTTTCATGCTGAGACATCTACTGCTTAAAATAGAAGTGCAACACAACAAAAGACACATTAGTGTTCCAAGTGTGAACAGTTTGGCCTCAACCATATTAATATTTTTAATATAAGGGTTCTGGTACACATCGTTTAAATATGCAGATGCAGTTTTGCATTAAAGGCTGCTTCTAAGCTTTCATTGATTTGCTTTCTAGCTGGGAATAGTCCAAACATGGGGAGGTCCATGAAAGTGAGTTCACAGTGAGACATAAAACCAGACTGCAGGATGGTCTAGCAGTGGTGGGACAGAGAATGAAAAAGGTTTAATAAGGTACCACCAGGCTCCCTGATCTGCAAATGAAGAAGTGGGTCATCCTGTACCATTGTTAGGAAAGTAATGGAGCACAATAAACTAAAATTAGCTGCACCGAGGCTGGAGTATGTATGTCTCACATTACCCCTGTGAACTACCTCAACCAGTACATTGTGAGACACATCCTTAGGAGTATTTTGTAGGTAATTTAGTGAAAGAAGTGAGTTTTGGTTAAGAATGCCCATGGGAATAGGGGCTAAAAGGGTCATATTCACAGGGTGTGAGCAATAAACTGCCTGACAAAGCTTTTCCTGTTGTGCTTGTTTGTTTGTTTGGGTAACACACCAGGACTTGTGAACACCCACACTCAAGGTGATAAGTCATTACTTCCTCACAGTTATCATAGCTGTAAGAAACTCATCAAGGAGTGTCAGTTAAGTCTCACTTTTCCACACCCACAGAGAAAAGGGACATATATTTCACATTGTGGATAATGTAAGATAAGAATCAAAGCCAGGACATATCAAACCTTGATAGAAGAGGTTATAATCTTATATATATACATATATCATGTAAATAGGACCTAGGAGTTCAAATCAAGCTCTCATCAGCTCTCCTCTATGTGACATATTTACAAGAAAACATGTGTGAATGTCTATCTTTCCTTCTTAGTTACGCTTGCATAGTGAATTAGAAGAAAAATCTTGTCAAAATGAAGAGGAACTCTAAGTGGTTTCACTTGCTCTTGCAAAGTCCTTCACTTTGATGCACAGCATATATGAAATACAAAAGAAGGGAAGCACCCAACAGTTTATGTCTTTGCTACAGACATGATGCTACATTTTTGTTTTGGTGCACTGCTTCTCCAAGCCGAGTAGAAGTACTGAGGGGCCCAGTTCAAAGGCAGTGGTACAGGCAGCTCTCTGGCCCAGCTCAGTGACTCGCTGGGTTGGGAGTCCAGGTCTGCACATCCAACACAGGCTGGGGACACAAAAGTGCTCTTTCAGGGGGTTGTGTGCACAACGCTTGCTGTTTTTACAGTTTTACAGTCAGCTTTTGAAGTTTATTAATTTAGAATAATATGAAGAGTGAAATTTATTTATCAACATTTACACCAACACCATCTTGTAGATTATTTTATTTATTTTTGTTTCTTTTTTTACATTCAAGCTGAAGCATTTGTATAGCTTGTAAACTGAGAAAAAAAAGGGGAAACAAAAGTAGCTTGGCTACTTTTTGAAAAAGTTACAAGAAATAAAGGCACACGACAGAAAAGGATTTGTTAGTAGTAGTTTTTATTATTTTAAACTAATACACTGTACATCTCTGCTCCATTTTTTAAATTGTTAATTCCAAGAATATGCAAAGAGGTTCTTTAAGAATTACCATGAGGTGAAGTAGATGAAATAGTATAGCTAGATGAATGGAGTATTTTGGACTACTTCTTTTTTCATCTAAATCTAGACATGAATTTATGTGATACTTTTGCTGGTATCTGTTCATCATCTGTTGATGTTGCAAATATACACTTCAAAAACTTTTTTTTAGTTGCATTAACAATTGCTGAAAGATAGCACATCTGAAACTAGAGAGTGGAAATTTCAATTTGCCATTATTCAGATGGAAATACCAGGAGAAGAAAGAGAGCCAAGCAATGTGATAAATAATAAACTAAAATGGCTGAAATCTATCAATATTAGAATCAGGAGACCATCAGAGATATCTTCAAGTTTATGTCAGTAATATGTAGAGAGTCTGTAAACCTGTGGATCATACAGTGATCAGTTCTACAGATATGCTAGTTAAGAAGCATATAGTGATAAAAAAGTGATATAGAAGTATGTATGCAAGCAAGTATGGAAGTGTATAGAAATGGTAGAAAAAGTGATGTTGGAAACAACTAACAAAAGCTACATGGTAAAACATCCGGGATGATAATGAAGTAAACCAACAGGATCACTGCAAGATATATGGTTGACACAGATAAAGATAATAGAAAGTCTTAAAAACGAAAAGAAAAAAAATATCTTTTCAGTCATAATTGAATAAGAAGGGGAAAACTGAGACCCACAGACAAGATGTGACTTCATTTCATACAACCTGTTGCCTCAGGAAGCTGATATGATGGAAGTCTAGCGCTGGTGAATGGCAAGGGCATTAGGAATGTTTACTCACTAATCACTCCTGACAGATGAAGGGCATCTGGCTCAGCCAAGGCAAGTAGGAGGCAGAGTTTTAGGGAGACCAAAGGGAAATATTATTTTCGTACAAGTCATTATTACACTGTGGGCCTCCTTACCTCAGAGTATCAAGAAAGTCAAAGGTCTAACTGGTTTAAAAATGTAATAGATATTTTTCTGGAGCAAAGACCTGGAGTTTGACTATTAACACTGACCCACTGATCACTGGAAGTTTTTACCAGATGGAAGAGCATTCTCTACTTGCTCTGTTTCTTACAGTTTTTTTCTCCAAACTTCTGTTATTGGCCACTGTGGAATACTGTGCTAGACTGATCTTTGGCTTGACCCCTTATGGAAGTTGCGATCAAGGAAACATTTCAAATGAAAAAAAAATGTCAGTAAACTGATTTCATCATCACTCTAGTTTTTACTGTTATACAGATAACCTCTCAAAGTACAGTTTTAAACAGGTGGAAAAGAGTTTCTTGTTTATTTTTAAAACATGAAGTTAGGAATTTGTTATTGATTCATCAGTATTTGAGTAATAACAGAAATGTTGATGCTTTATACTTAAGCTATATGCTTAACTAGTAGAAAGAAGAAACTTTTTTGTTCCATAGAGAAAGGCAAGTTTGGTAAACTGAAGTGTAGGAGCCAGACAACAGGCTTCCTGTTTATTCCTCCCTTTAGGTGGGTATCAGCAAAGTACAGCAGTGTGGACATTTTTCCACAGCATGATAAAGGGATAATGAGTCTTGTTCATGTCAGAAGTGGTATTTGAGTACATAAAAAGGCTTCAGACTCAACAATAATCTAAATCACTGTAAAGTTTTGGACATTCTTCTCAAGGAGGTGAAAATGCATTCAAATTACTAAGCAATAATACAGTGCTTCTGAATAAATTACACTAACCAAAAAGCAAGAAGTACAGTCTTCTGAAATGAAAAATAATGTTTATGCTCCAGGTTTAATTTTAACCAAATATTTGAACCTAATCTCTGAACAAATCAGTAATTCTATAAGGAAATCCAATTTTATTCCTATTCAGACAGCCAAATGAATAATGGAACAGAATAAAATAATTCTTCTCAAAACAAATGGCCTTCTACGTCTGGATAATAAGAAATACAGGTTAATTCCACTGTGTGTTTGGCCTATATACTTTTGACCTGTTTATTCATCTTGTGAAATAAAAATAACAGAATGTTTACATTACTGCATAAATGTTTGATAAACAAGCTTAATTCTTTCCTATGTCATTAATATACTTGCTTAATGAAGCCTGAGTCAAGAAGGCAAGTAATCTAGTTTTAGATTGTATTTTATTCAGCACTAAGGAGTCCAAACAAGCAACAAGTTAAACTTCAAATACTTGAGCCATTGAAAATAACTACCACAACTGGCACCAAACTTTTAGTGATTAACTGAAGATTTCATAATGATTATAGGTGAATGGTGTTGTGGTCCTTATAGACACTAACAGTGAATACCTTTTATGAGCACGTATTTCTGTATTCAGGTTACGTCCATATTTTTATCTGCTGTCCTCAAGACCCTCTTAAAAATGAGATGTTGCATCTCATAAAGATATCATGGGAGCACAACTTCAGGTACAATAACTACTTGCCATCTCTTTCAGTGATGTAACGTGAGAGATATTAGTTTGCTTGTAGTGTGTGTGTAATTCAATAGAAAGCTTATATAGCCTAGACTGGATCTCCTCTTGGGCTTTTAGTTTGTTCCCAGTTAATGACTCTTTGCCTACCAATAAAGATAAATAATGGGATAAATAGCTGATGTAATATTCAGAGTCCAACATTTTCCAGCATTTCTAATCAAAGAGGTCTTACACAAAGACATTTCTGCTGTGTTTTGGCCATTGAACACTAGTAAAAATTTATCTATACAGGTATCAATAATTTTTTGACAAGTACCCTCTATCGTGGTCTCAAAGGTGTTTTTTTGACAAGTACCCTGATATCCATTGAGGATAAAGAACCCCACTAGGATGATGTAACATTATGTTTCTTATTTTCCTGGTAATTTCATACACATGTAAGTGTGTGTGTACACGTGTGTTTGTGTGCATGTGTGTACACATGTATGCATTTGCCCCTAACATATATATGCATATGTATATTTATGTATGTATGTGTGCATATATGTATGCATATTTATGTGCTACTGAAAGCAGTTGTTCAATGTCAGTTCATTACCTAATTATAAAAGCAAAACCATCCTTTGTAGTCATCTTGGTATTCACTGCAGCCTATCAGGCTGATTGAAAGGGTATAGAGAGCAACCATCCTATAACCCTTGGAGTAAATCTTAGCTGAGACATATTGGGAGAAATTTTACACTATGCACTGCAATTTCCCATTCTGTATTTGTTCTGTGAATAGACTCCAAACTCCAGGACCATCAGACCAAAGTATTTAATGATCTAAATCCAAATTAGTAGCAGGAAATGGTAGCTTTATTGCTGAGGGTGAAATTACTTCCCATTCCAACACTGTAATTTAAAACAAGCTTCACTTGCTTCTCATGACTATGACTTGCAGGCACTCCACAGATGTATATTTTTCCTAATTTTTGTCATTTTGGGATATGGTATTGCCATGGTTTAACCCCATTACACAGCTAAACATTTCATAGCCACTCGTTCACTCCCTCCCCTGTGGGATGGGGGAGCGAATTGGAAGGGTAAAAGTGAGAAGACTCGTGGGTTGAGATAAAGACAGTTTAATAGGGAAAACAAAAGCCACATGTGCAAGCAAAGCAAAACAAAAAACTTATTCACTACTTCCCATTGGCAGGCAGGTGTTCAGCCATCTCCAGGAAAACAGGGCTCTAGGACACATGGTTACTTGGGAAGACAAAAGCCGTCACTCTGAATGTCCTCTCTTCCTCCTTCTTCTCCTAGATTTAGATGCTGGACATGACGACATATGGGATAGCATTTCCCTTTGATCAGTTGGGGCCAGCTGTCCCAGCAGTGTCCCCTCCAAATCTCTTGCCCACCCCCAGTCTACTTGCTGGTGTGAGAAGGAGAAAAGGCCTTGACTCTGTGTAAGTGCTGCTCAGCAATAACTTAAACATCCCCATGTAATCAACACTGTTTTCAGCACAAATCCAAAACATAGCTCCATACTATCAAGAAAATGAACTCTATACCAGCCAAAGCTAGTACAGGTATTTCCATGTATTTTGGTAAAATAAATTCTAAAATACTTCCCAAAGAATCTTAAACTTCTGCAGATTCTCTCCAGTGAATATTAACACAGACTAAGACCTTAATGAAATTATTTCCGAGTTTAATTTCTGTTAATATGTCCTTGCCATTGCAAGAAGTTTGTATGAAACTTTGCATAACTCAGAATTGCTAAAAAGACTAAACTCTGCTTTCAGATTATCTGTTCATTACTGTGTCCCCCATTTATCATTTTATAGGATCTTCTACTGCTGAGCTTTTCAGCTGAGGAAAATTTGCTGCAGTGAATGTCAAAATACATTGTTTCCATAATTATTTTAATTCTTTTATCTCGTTTTTCCTTCTTCTTTTGTTCCTGAGTTTTTAGTATTATAGGAGATAGCAACAATTTCATACAGATTTTTTCTTTAATTTCCCAATGTGTATGTGAATACCTTTTTTTTCAGATATTTTATATGCAAGCTCAATTTGCAATTGACTTCTGATGCACTGCATTATTAAAAACCAGGCTGAACATTTCATTTATGATGATGGCATTGGAAAGAGTTTTGTCAGTATTTATAGATAACTTGAAACAACTTCTTAAAAAGATATTATAAAAAATTAAAGCTGGTGTCCCTGCTATGTGCAATTGTTTATTTTTAACTTCAGAAACCTTTGTCTCTTTTTCTGTGTCCCAGCTGTTAAGCATGGTAGATAATTTGCTAGGGAATAAGCATCAAGGTAGCCCTTGATGCCTGTAGGCAAAGACGATTAGGATCAAAGGAAAACTGACTCTATGGAACAAATATAAGTAATCTAGTCTAATGTTTAGCTAACTTTCAAGTATAAACAAAATTATACAGTTTTATGCTGTATTGGTCAACATAAAAAAAATCCAAAAAACACAGATGCCAGAAAGACATAGTTCTATGTTTGTCTCTTCTAATCCACCAGGTTAAGATTCACTGCTACACACTGGGAAAAATTCTACTCCTATGTTAACTAAGATATACCTGTAAATTCAACCAAGAATAGAATTTGGCTTGATTCACTATTTCTCTTCTGATAAATTTATTCCCTAATTGTTTGCTTTTGCTTTGCAATCAAGCTCCCAAAAAATAATCTGTTGGTTGTTGGGTTTTGGGGTTTTTTTGCTTTAAACTGTTTGGTGAAAAAAACATTCAGCTGTAACTTTTTTTTTTTTTTTTAAAAATTTTTAATTATTCACATGGTTAAGTAAATAAGCTTAGAGAAAAAGGAAAGGTATTTTCATTGTAATAATGAAGAATGGCAGAACAATAGGTGATCATTTCCAAGTCTGCTGTCACACTATCAAAAAAAGAGAAAATAATGAGAGTAATGATGAGGAGCATAATAGTAGTCTTCAAATTTGTAGAGGTAGCCACAAAATGGAGGATAATAAACTGTTTCCCATACTCAATTTGGTGAAAACAAGAAAGAATTGATTTAAATTGCTAGATTAACAGTATGTGCAAGTGTTTTAAGTGTACAGAATACCATGGAACTTTTCATAGGAATGTTATGGACAGCTCATCACTGAAATCTCTGAAAAAGATTAGACAAGCATCTGGTCTGAATTATATAATAAAAGTGGTCCTGTTTTTTCTGCAGGAAAATAGACCAGATATTTTGACATCCTGATCCAGTCTCATTTTCCATAATTCAATGAAAAGTAAATGCTTCTCACAGGGGCAGATTCAGCTTTTAATTGTGCCACAACTTTATTGCTTTAAATGCTTTATTGTTTTACTTCATTTTATGTATTACAATACTTCATTAGGCAGGTTATCTGTAGAAGGTGTTTTTGAAAGAATGATCCTGATGAAAGGAAACATATTTTGGGAAGTCATGGAAAACATATAGGGCAATCAATGAACTACTTTTTGTAATGACTCACTGCTGTGTCACCAAAGCAGAGATCTGTGACACCTATAAGTACACTAAATAGGATATAATTAATAATGTCTTGCCTTAAACCCATATATAACAAATACTTTAATAGTGTACACAACAGTATAGACATTATTTATGACATCATAAGGAGACACAATATGTAAGTATTTTACTTAAGTCTGTGAGCAATGTGACTACCAAAATGGGGAACAAAAATGTGTGTAGTGGTACGTAGGAGGTATCCAAGTGACGAAAATTGCAGGACAAAGACCAAGATGAGTCTAAGAGACTGTGGGTCAAGCAGAACTGCGTGACTGGCAAGACAAAAAAAGGAAGATAAGCAGTATAGTAAGCAGAGGGGACCCCTTTGGGGACAGGGCACAACAGCATAAAACATCAAGTATGAAGAAGATGAAGAAGAATTTGCTTCAGTTCACACTTTTTTTTTAAAGCATTCTCAAAGCCCATCACCTTGATGTCTGTGACGAAGACCTGTACACATCAGTGTTAAATATATAATATCAACTATGTGGTATTGTACACTCACACCTACTTTAGTTAGCAGTGTTAAGAACTAGCAGTTTTGTACATGTAGTGAAGATGCTTAATATTGCATAAGAACTGACCACTATCATGATGTGTGAATGAATGAATTTAGCAAAGTTTAGCTGTTGAGTTTAAAACTGGTCTGATTTATGGGTATTCTAAACACTTCTTTCACAGAGATCTCTAGTTCTCCAATTAATTTGGACTCAATTGCAACACTACTTAAGCTGCATATTATCTGTCTCCAAGTCTTTAGTTCTCCATGCTCTAACTTGAGTTTTAATTGTGAAATTTTTGTTAAATGCCACAAGAATCCTTCAGTTGTTTCTTTACAGAGTCCTCTATTTTAAGTCTGTTTTAAGGTTATTTAGACTCAGATTTAGAAAAATAGAGACCAAAATTGCTCTTATAATGCTGATGTTTTCATATGCTAATATTCTGCTCGTGCAAAATTCTTGGAAAAGTTAATAATGCCTATGGTCTTATAGAAGGCATAAACCTTTGAAGGACCAGGTCCCTATCTAGATAGGGTTCTGGTCCTTTGTTCAGTTTTTATGCAGAATTATCGATGATATCAAGAGAAGTCTTTGTGCAGCAGAATAGCCAAAGAGGATATTTAGCTAAAACAGTGAATCAGGAATTCTTGATTGAGATTGAGAAGCTAATCTTAGCATTTTTTTATTGTTTGCTTAGACTAACATTTTAATATGATAGCTCCTTTTTTTTGTGTGCATTTTTGTGATGTTACATATGAAATACCTATGTAATTAAAGCCCTATGTATTGGAAAATTTCCTACAGTTATGAAAATTAAACACCAACATTGTGATTTATAGGAAGATTAGCAGTCTTAGTAAATTCTGAATCTGTAGAAAAAGAATTATTTGTTTGAATATATTATCACACAAGGTAAGGAGATTAATATTTCAAAAATAAAAAAATTAAACTAGGACAAAATCCGGAAATGTCACACTGTTCACGGACTCCTGAAGCAAATAATTTCATTTCCATTCAAAACAGCCAGAAAGCTATATTTTGCTGAAAATATAGTCCAGGATGTATTTTATGGAAATAATTGTGATTATCAGAAGACAATAACATCTCTTTGTTTCAAAATGTGCAGAGAATCTCTAAATCTAGTGTGGTTTTCATATTTTTCTGATAAAGGCTTGTAATCTAAGTCCTGAGAACTTCTAAGATCCCATCCTTCACATACTAAAAAGGGAAAGAAATTAAAAAAAAAGAAGCTTAAAGAGCTTAAAAACCTTGATAACTCTATTATAACAGAAATTCAGAGCATAATTGGTGCTAAATTTAATTATGTGGAGTATGCAGGCTGAAGAAGATCAGTGCAAGCAAAGAATGAGTATAGGGGGTTTAAGCCAAGGTCACTGGAGAAACTACAACTGCACAGTGAGGAAAAATGGCATGAAAATGTGTCTGCAGAATATAAATAGTGGAATGATTTTATTGGTCTCCAAGACATGAGACATAAAATGGCAGAAGTATTTGCTGAAGCTGAGATATCAGCATTTTGTAGCTGAACTTATCAAAAGTGATCACAGGTCTGGGTGATCCCAGTGGTTACAATGTCAACCAGAATCTGAAGAGAACATACAGAATTTCCTGGCAGAACAGCAGAGTGAGGGAAGATTTAACAAATCAGGAGCCCCAAACCTAACAACCACAAGCACTTCAGGTTTCCATTGGCAAAATAGATAAACTGTAGAACAATGCTTCATGATCAGCTATGCTAATAAACTATGGAACAATGCTGTATTCACTTTGCAGGTCTCTCATCTAAATCATGTCATTTGGATTTCTCGGAGAACAAGAGGGTTTTACACGCTCTGGTAGTTCTCAGAAAATTGGGGAATGGAGAATATTAGAATAAAAGAATATCACATAATAGACTTTTAATGGAGCACAGTGGTGGGAAACTGCAGCAAAAGACCCAGTATTGAAGATAAATGTACTAAACTGTGAAGAAAACTCCATGAATATTTGGCAAGGGCTGAGACAATGCCAGATCTGCAAAGGAAAGACAATAGCATTACAGTTAGACTTTGATTTAGGGCTCAAATAACAGCCCGAACTGATGAATCTTAATGAAGTCTATGAAGTAACAGCACATACTTTTAGCCATTGCAAAGAGAAGAAGAAGCACAGTAGTTTAGAGAGCTGAATGCATTTTGCTTCATTTCTGCAGAGGGCTCCATTTAAATGCAAAGGCAATTGCTGCAGCCCAGATGACAAGGGGTGAAATACTGATACAGCAATGCGTTGTATTGCCTTCACCATTACAAATACATTCTCCAGGTATTATGTTTAAGAACTTCTGAGTTGCATTTGTAACTAATTAATGTTATTTTCTATTTCCATGTTGTGGGATGTCTTCTATGTTGCATAGGTGGAACTTCAGGTAATATTTTAGTATTGGCTCACAAGTAGCCTCAGAACACTTAACAAGAAGTTATGGAAGGGAATCCTTTTCTGCCTTGAAAAAAAGTGTTCAAACAAATACATTCTTCATAAAATGACACAATCAAATATTACTAGAAAATAGAATAGAAGAACCACTTTGAAAACAAACAAGGTGTTGTTGGTACAAAACCAAAGGACAACCTGGGAATTAAAGCTAGGACTGGAGATCAGGAGGTTTCATCACTTGTTTTTGTCATGGCAGAGCCCTACATGTGAACTTTGATGGGTGCCCTTTCTCCCACCATTTCCCATATGTAAGTCATTCACATTCTGAAGATCTGTGAGGTTAATTCCTCCACACTTTCAAATTTTCAAGAAGTTCATTAACAAGGGTGAGCACCATGCAGTCATTCCTAAAATATTGTCTACTATCATCTTGGTATTTTGGAACTGAAAACAGATAGCATGAAGTAATGTTGCAGAGCAAGATTTATGGGAAGATCAATCATTAGAGATTTTTGAAACAGCTTGCCCATGTAACATAAGCAAATCCCATTTCGCTGGTATCACTGAAGTGTCATACACACATACAAAGACTAGAGTGGAGTCCAGCTTTTCATTTAAGCCCAGGGTTTTTCTGTGCTACAAGAAATACTGTCAAACAACTAAGGCTAATCATTCAGAGCAATACCAGAGTAGGCCTGCAGCACCTCAACAGCTGAAGGAAAGAAGATTGAATTTTTCTCTCACACACACATGCATATACACACTCTAACTGTAGTCTGTGGCAAAATTCTCTTGGGTTAGAAAATGGGTCAAGCTAGATGGTGTTAAAGCTTATCTACATAATGCTTCTGTTCTTGAGTCTTAGGTTTTCTGACAGGAATCAAAATCAGGAAAATTCTTCCTGCTGCTCAGGCGGAGCTAGTGTTCAAACCGCCTGTGAGGAGCCAGTCCCTCCTGCTGACCTGTTCACTAGGTGAACAAAGACAGTGGCCAGCTATGCTTGCTTCATTACATAAAATTAGACAGAACAGAGTCTTGCCTTCCCTCTTGGCAACAAGTATTCCTAACAAGCTGCTGTTTTATATCACCTCACACTTTATTTCCTCTGAAGTTGAGGATTGTTATTAAAATTATAAACTCCAGTTTTAATTAATGCACATGAGTTTTGATATGTAGATGTTAAAAAATACAACAGTAATATGAAATTTAGGGGATGTCTTTAACCTTCCCAGTGCTTTCTGTAACAATTTTCAAGGTTTCTTCTTTTCAAAAGTCCTTCAATGAAAATACTGAAAATATTTTCTTGACGATTTTTTTCTCTGCTTTTGAAAAGAGAAAGTGTGAAAGAAGCGACATGATGTCTCTTTCATTGTCACAGAACTTGCACACTTTGCAGGATCAATGGTTCAACACAGCATCACAAAACCATTAATAAGTGGCTGCCAAAATGGGCTTTGAAGCACAAACGCCAACTCAGAAAGGCAGAAAAAGGCCACATACAGTGTTATGAAAGTCACATCTGTGTAAAAAGCTCTTAATGTAGGCTAACCAATTGACAACCTCCCCAGGTCTAGAGATGTTTTCATCTTTGTGGTCTTTTGTATTTGTATTGATGGGACAAACCTGTTTATAGTGTAAACATGAACCCATGAGTGCACCTATACCTCATCTCATGCATTCTGAGTAGACCATTCAAGTCAATAGGTGTTCATAGTGTGTCAAAATAAACCTATTCTGTAAATCTTTGCAGTAGAGGTGTATGCACTAATCAGGCTTTGAGCTGTAACTCTTTCTCTACTAACAATGCTGATGCTGAAATATATTTCGCAGAAATCCAGCTTTATTGATTTCAGTGCATATTGGCTAGAAGAAAAGGCTCAACTCACCTCTTAAAATTAATAAATAAAAAGTCATCCAGACTTCAGAGAACTAAAAGGTTATCTAAGTGTATTTCTCAGGTTTCTTAATGACTACTAATGAAACATTACACATTTGACACTTCTACATCATGAACTGGGAGGATTAAAGAAAACATAAGAAATAATAAGACCCTCCTTTTTCTTTTTTTTCCTACTACTGATTTGTGATGTCCCATGATCATTTTAAAAGTGATCTGTGCAATCCTTTCCTGTCATGGAAACAAATTCATTCGCTGGGTGACTGAACAACATGAGGTGAAATAAATTTCTCAGAAGTCTATCCCCGGAAGGCTGCTATCCATTACTGTTACAAGTTTGCAATGGAAATGGCTTTACTGCTATGCACAGAGTATGATAAAATTTAAAGCCCCGTGAAAGATACATTAGAAGAATAAATATAATTCAAATGATATATTAGTGACAAAATATTGCTGGATGTGATATGTTTATTTATTCTGACAATTTTTTGAATTTATCAAAACAAATGTAGTACTCCTTAAATCTGAAAGTTAACCCAAGGAGTAGTAAAAGTGAAAAATGATGCACAAATTGATGTATTTACATAGCATGGGGATTAACACTTTCTCATTTTACCTATACATAGTACCTAGCTTTGCAGACTCTCTGGCAGATGTGATCTTCATAAATCAAAAGATTCATCGTAGTCAGCTACCTGATTTCATCTTAACTCTTCCAGATGTTCACTGTCTATACTTTAAAAGCACATTATGGATCATTATCCTCTTTTCAATCAGGACTATCAAAGCCTGTATATCTAGTGCAATTATAATTAAAGCCTGATCACACAAGGCACTGAGTAGCCTCAGCATGCAGCCTTATTTACAGCAAAGCACTTAATTATATCTTTGAAGATCTGTGCTAAAATACTATTGCTTTAAGTGGGACTTAAGTCCAAGCTAAAATGCAGACATTGGCTTTAAACCTGTAATGAGCTGTGTATTGATGGCTGTCACATTGCAAGTTTCTGGTTGTTGTTCTTCTCCCATATAATTCCAGCTTTATAATATTTGCCACTGACATATATTCCAGCAGATTGATTGAACACCAAATGTATAATACAATAAATGCTTCAGTGAAGAAACAACTTACTCTTTTAAAGTTTTGCCAGAATTTTTAAATTTCAATTCACCATTGATTTTTAAATATGAAAAGAAGGAAAGGTGTCACTTGTCTGAATAAGTAAAAATAATATTTAATCCATAAAAAAGCCTTTAGTCTCCCATTTTCAGCAAAAAAAAAAAAAAAGGGAGAAAATATTTACATAAAGATTTAACCTTAAATAAAATTTCTCCATAAGAAATGGGTTCTTGCAAGGTAACTTCTATAGATATCAGTCTGTGGCTGAACAGCAGATTGCGATCCATTACACAGCCTTAGGCTCCACAGAGTTTTGTACTGTTTTGTTCCCATTTGGAAAGAAGTCTCACTGCATGATCCACCTCTCTTTTGCAGGGAAGCCAGATATTAGATATAAAATGTTGCTAACCTATCAAGCTCCACACAGTCTGTTTTTGCGCTCTAGGGTGTGTTCCTGGGGTTCAGCCCAGCTGGTGAGTACTTTGTATATGCATGCTGCCATCCAGGCACTCTGTGTCATGAGATCAATGCCTGAAGCCTCTGACTGCCACAGTCACTTCCCCATTATGCTCCAGACAAGCCTGTCTGTTGTCTGATCCTCTAGTTTAAACTCTCTAGTGAGTGTGTTCTGGGGAAAAAAAAAATAAGTTAAGCAAAGAATTTTCTTACAACCATCATTTTATGGTTTTAATTCCTCAGAAATTATGACTTCACTACCAAATATGAGATTTTCTGTGATGTATTCCCTGCCCATTCTGGTCTCACCTTTTGTGAGATGGAGGACTCTCAACATGTCAGACTGGAGAGCTCATCCTGTCCTCATCCCTCTTGCCGGATATGATTATTTTGTGCCTTCTATGCTTATTTCCACCTCTTGTGCTAGCAACATCCATTCAAAATGGGTTCCCACTTTGTTATCCACGTCTTTTGTATGGCAAGTTTTCCCTTTTCTCTGTAAATGCTTCTTGAACCAAAGATTCAGTGTTCCATGGAAATATACCAGTTGCTAAAAGACAAAGAGCCAATTGTCCTTGACTGTAGCATTGACAATTTCTCAACAATAGTCTTTATTGAAGTTTTAAACCCTTTTCTTGGTCAGAGTAGCTGTTTGAAGTGCAATTCAATAAGGTATTCAGTGCAAGTTAGACAGGTCTTAGCAAATAATACAAAATGGAGTTCCTACTATAGATACATCCTACAATTTTAAAAATGGTCAGCAGTCCTGTTTAACATTACAGGACTTCAACAGCATAAATTGTGAGGGAGACCAGTGTCCACAGACAGCTCTGATTCTTTTTTCATGCCCTTAGTAGTGAAACAGTGAAAAAAGATGAGCCTGTATTTGGCAAAGGCAGTGAAATACAGACTCTTTGACTTCAGTGAGCTGTGTGTGCACCATACTCTTCAGCTTAACTCTCTGTGAGCTTCAGAATAAAGTATGGAGTTGCATTAGTGTTTATAAAGATAGGATATTATTTTTTAACTAGTTCATGTGTTACTGGGAGAATCGCAGGGAATTACATGTTTGCAGGGAACTTCCTACTTTCTGAAATAACACAACTTTTATATGGTAACTTTATCAAAGCTAACATCTGAGGCTGAGGGGAGACCTCATCGCCCTCTACAACTACCTGAAGGGAGGTTACAGAGAGCTGGGGATGAGTCTCTTTAACCAAGTAATAAACGATAGGACAAGAGGGAATGGCCTCAAGTTGCACCAGGGAAGGTTTAGACTGGATATTAGGAAGCATTTCTTTACAGAACAGGTTGTTAGGCATTAGAATGGGCTTCCCGGGGAGGTGGTGGAGTCCCCATCCCTGGAGGTGTTTAAGAGTCGGGTTGACATAGCGCTGAGGAATATGGTGTAGTTGGGAACTGTCAGTGCTAAGTTAACGGTTGGACTAGGTGATCTTCAAGGTCTTTTCCAACCTAGATGATTCTGTGATTCTGTGATTTACTCTAAGTTATGGTTACACAGGTGAGCGTTGCAGCAGAACCGTGTACTGTACAGATAATAGGATGGAATCATAATTCTGCTAACTCTCTGCTAAGGAATACAATTCTTTATGTTCTTATTTGATTTTTCTATTCTTGCCTGACCTCTCTTACACTTCCATTTGAATCAATTGAATATTTTACCCTAACCTACCCTTTGGCTTCAATAAAAGAAAAATGAAATGATATTGGCATACGCCGATCTCTCTTTCCATAATCCCTTTGTGAATGTCAAAAGGAGTAAAATGTTACAGTAGTCTTTTTGTAGGATACCAGCATACCTCAGGTGAATGAAAGATAAAATAACTAAGAGTTCCACCACAAATGAGAAGTAGACTGAGTTCTTGCTAATGATTTATTTTTAGATATTATGTATTATTCCCCTTACAGGATTTAATTATAAGTTTACACTTCATTAGAATGAAAAACCACTTCTGCCATTAAACAGTGCAGAATAACACATTTCAATGTTTTTTTCCCCTTGTTAAACAAAAATGTCTATGTTGGTGTTTGAGTTAATTTTGGTTTTAGAGGTGGTGATAAACCCTTCTGAGAGCTATATAAAGGAAGACTTCCTCTTTCCTCTACAAAAATTTTTTTTTACCAAGGGGTCTAGAAGAGTATATAAGTCTTTTAGGCAATTGTAATTTACATAACCATGATTTAGCAACATGTCTGAATATTATGGTCATGTTAGAATTAACAAATACAGCTGAAGAAATATAGAATTTAAAAGGGGGTAATTTTTGCAAAAGTTATTTTGGGACTTACAACGGAATGTAGAAGCAGCTTAATAATATTTGATGCATAACTTTTCATGAAGATTTTTTCAATGAAATTTGAAAATAACAATGAGGAAGTGATGTATGTATAGAATTTTCCTCCCAGTAGCATAAAAAAATATCTAATATATGAGCAGGGCCATATGATATGGTAACCTGCATGCTTTAAACCTCTGCCTTAAGATGTTTTATCTTATGGGATATTGGTATCTGAATACCTCTGAGGATATGGACCCAAAATTATTTTTCTTTGACTAGTTGGGTAAATTCATTTCACTTTCACTTAAATCCTTTTATGTTGATGTATAAATGAGCCTTAGTATAGCAAAGTGTCATGCATTTTTTTCTTATTTGTTTCATAATATAAACTGAAATCAGTTCACCTTCTTGCAGGATATTTAGCTTGATGCTACAGTTGAAAACTGTGTTCTGGATGAGTCCCATAGGCAGCTTATGCACAGTCAGCTGGAGGATCAGCATCTTATGTTGCACTCATGGATTCCCGTGTTTGGTGTAAACAAGGAACAAAGCATAATTGACAGTCAGAGGTTGCATAAACCCAAGTTTCATTACATTATCACAGAAGGATAATATGGTGATTAAAAAGCTTATTACCTGTGTCTAAAATATTCTCTCTTGTGAAATACTGCATGTAGGAAATAGAGAACGTGCTCTAAAAATCATTGAGAAACACAACAAAATTAAGTCTGACAAATACCGCAGAATTACATCGACGCTACTGAGATAGACTTCTGATATTAAAAATATGTAGAATCCCACTCCAATGAAATTTCTATGTCCATTTTCCATAATAATGTTGTATTAATACTCCCTCAACAATTTTTATTCAGAACTCGGAGCTATAAACTCTGACACAATTTGTCAAGCATCTACAAAAAATGAGAATATCAAAACTTTCATGGATTCTAGATCAGAAGAAAACAAAGACTGCTTAAAAAACTGTTGTCATCTTTTTCTTCTTTCATCTCAGTAATGACTTATCTGTAGAAGAAGCACTTTTTACTTTCAAACATCCATGAAAAATGTTTCTATGTGATGAAACAACCAAAACATAATAAATTTCCACGTGTCACCTGAACCATGCAAGATCATTGCAAATTTGAGCTAAAGTGTGTTTTCATTAATTTCTGTCACTGATTTGCCCTACATTACATTTGCTGTGGACTAAAAATGCCTGTTTGGTCAGTCAGTAGGGCTCAGCTCATGCTACCTGGGCTGTTAAACTCGTCTCAACCTTTATGCACTGCCCACAAGAAACAAAGTTGTAGATAGGTTATTAATTATTGTTGCTGCTTGTCATTCTGGAGTGCAGTCTTTTTTTTTTTTTTTTTTTTTTTAAAATGAGTGTGATGCCCTTTTTCACTCCATCAACTCTATTAACTAGGAAGGAAAAAGATGTTTTTAAATTAAAATCTCATTCTTGATAATATTAGAAAATATTAGTGTAAACCACACCCAGGTGTCTCTTCCTCTCACTTTATGCATCTGTGCAACAAGATAAGTCTAGAGGTAAAGTCACAGTCTATTTTGAATCTCTTTATGGCTATTTAGATTAAAGACTGATGTTTTTATATATACCTCTCCATCACCTTGGTAAGACTTAAGTAATATCACTTGATCCTTACATTTTACCTTTGGTCTTCTAGGGACAGCTGCTTTTCTGTAGGTGGCATTTAAATATTTTTAACCCATACAGAGTCCCTGTTGTTTCACTGGTAGTGAATACACAAATTATGACATGTATTTTAGATGTTTGTATAAAATACAAAGAAATGTTATGTTGATATATTGCTTAGCTTCAGCTTTCTGGCACTAGTGGATGTTTAAAGAAGCTGACATTGCTTGAAGCATCTTTTTCTGTTGCAGAAAGTCATTTGACAAAACTTGGGTTCCTGGCAATTGTGCAACTGTTCAACTCTCCCTAGTAAATTACACATCCCAGATCAACCCCACAGCTTTAAACACTGCTACACTCCCTCAGTCATCAGAATATGCTCTATATCTGCTTTCAGGTGTACTTTACATTCCTCTTCTAGATTATGAGATGTTCCCAGCAGTGATCATCATTTACTACATATTTCTACAGATTTAAGCACAGTGAGACCCGGATAGGTCAAGTACTATCTCATAAAATGTTAAATAAAACTATTAGTAATTTCAGGATGCTCATTTTAATCAAAACTGTACCTGAGGTAAAATGTAAGTCTTACTCAGAATAACTGCAGAATAAAAAGACCACAGATACCTTGTTTTTCACTTCCTCTTCTTGTCTTGCATTTAGATATCCAAACTGCACTCAGATGGTTCTCCAGTAATTTGGATGCATTTTCTTGAAATGTAACTCTCCTAGGTCAGACTGTCAATTGACATATATATCTGTGGCTTTAAATGATTTAGAAAGATTCTTCTTCACCCTGTGTGATCTAGTTTTCTTCAGTATGACAAGGGCTGGAAAAGACCTGCAAGGTGCTGTCAAAATATGCCAAATCCAATACTTCCTTAGCCTACATACGCCTTGTCTAGCACATCACTTATTCACCATAACAGCTATTCTTTTCAAATTAAATAGGATGCATAGATGTTTAGTCTGTGTCTGCTGACTCTCATGTATTATGAGGTTCTGGAAAAAATCACCTGGACAGCAAGAAGTATCTCTTGTATGGGAATGCTGTAACTCGAGGCCTGACCAAGATCAAGGAACCAGAGACTTCTTTGTCTCCAGCTACCACTGTTATTCCAGGTCTGGCACTAAGAACAGTGGTCACTTACTGTCAGACACCCTCCAGGACTGCACATCAACATCGCAATGGTGAATACTAACTCCACAGCTGTCATCGTCACCCATTACCTTCACAATTCTCCCCATTCTCTCTGTCTCTTTCTTCTGCTGGTGTAGAGACTTAGCAAGGTTTGGAGCCATTTTAAAATGTTTTATATTTCCCATGCATTATCTTTATATCTGGGGCCAGAAGGCTTCAACAATCACTGTAGGAGCAGGCTTTAAAGGAGGCATTGAGATTTCTCTTTGGTTAAACAGTGAGCTACTGGTCATAGGTGAAGTTCCTCAGGCGTGGACACTGGCCCCGATATTATTCAATATCTTCACTAACAATCAGCATGATGGGATTGAATGCACACTCATCAAGTTTGCAGATCATGCCATGCTGGGAGGAGAGGTGGATACAACAGAAGGAAGGGCTACCATACAAACAGAACTCAGAAGGGTGAAACGTTGGGCCAACAAGGATTACATAAAGCTTAATAAAGAGAAGTTTAAAATACCTCACCTGGCACAAAATAATCCCAAATAACTGTACAGAGGTCTGGCTAGCTATTCTCTTGAAGAAAAGCTAAGACTACTGGTGGACAACAAAAGGAATATAAGCCTGCACTGTGGCCTGTAGCAAAGAAAACAAACTGTGTTCTGGGAAGCGTCAGCAAAAGTCTGGCCAGTAGATCAGGGCAGGTGATTACTCTTCTCTACTCAGTACTTGCTAGGCCACACCTGGAATACTGTGTCCAGTGTTGGTCCCAGTTCAAGAAAGACAAAAAAGCCTCAAGAATATTCAGCAGAGGGCTACTGAGATGATTAGAGGTCTGGAGAAATTAACATATAAAGAAAGTTTGAAGGACTTGAGTTTGCTGATCCTAGAGAAGAGAAGTGTCATCAGGGATCTAATCACAGTCTTCCAGTATAAGGTGGATGTAGAGAAAACAGAGGTACTCTTTACAAGGAAACACTGTGACAGGACAAGAAGCAATGGACACAAGTTTCTTCCTAAAAAACTTTGTATGGGTATAATAAAAAAGTTCTAAAGCCTGAGAACAATTAAATATTTGAGTAGGTTGTCCAGAGAAGTGGTGGAATCTGCTCTCTGGATATAGTCAAGATATAGCTTGACATGGCCCTGGAAGGTTGGACGAGGTGATCTCCGGAGTTCCCTTCCAAACTGGACTTTCCTTTGACTGAATGATTTGAGGAACTAAACAGGCAGAGAAGAATCAGTTTTACAGACCTAACTCTCTTACTATATCTCCATGTTTGACTCAGAGGTGTAAAAGAATTCCTGTGTTGCAATACAGATTTGGACCAATACAGCTGAGGTTGTATAAGTAATGTATACATAAAGTGATAAGAGGAGAGAACCATGATATGTTAAAGGACAAAAAGGTGGTGGAGGTACATGAGGCATGTTGCAGAAGTAGTTTCCAAGCACAAAGAAGTGTCCAGGTAACAAATGGGTAGAAGGCTATTCCTGGATCTGAGGCCAGCTGCCATTTCTATCAGTGGCTAGCCAAAGGCTAATCTCCCAGGACAGTTATGTCTCAGGAAGAGCCGATAAATTAAATAAGAGGCACAAACTACAGAGCTGGTTATCTTCTTTGTTTTAGTCAAGTGAAGAATTCTTTTCAATGTAGATAACCACCCATTTTGGCCTGATTCTGACCATTTATATAATGAAAAGCAGCTCAGCTTTACAGTTAATAGCAGTTTGCATACTACCTCTCTAGACTTCCTACCACCTACTCATGTGCAGTGAACACATTTGTCCAGCTACCAGTTGTACCAGTTGCTGAAAGAGATCCTGGGGAGTGCTGTCTGTGTCCCACTCAGAAAGGAAATCCAATGAAAAGTGACTACAAGCTACTTGCATGTGAAAGGCTCTGTTGAAGAACAAACCTGATAGCAAGTATTTTTCCTTGCTATTTTAATTTATCACAGGGAACCTTCATCAGTGACCACAACCCAGGTGACAGCCCTCGGGACTGGCCCTTCTCCCCAAGAGCCCAATCCTACCAGTCAACAGCAAAGCCAGCACAGCATTTCCCTTTCTCAAGCCCCTGCCTTTGCAGTACAGCAGCAGGCAGAAAAGGCTGCTGAACAAGGTGAGCAACTCAACAGATAAAATGAGAGTTTGCCAGCCTATTCAACATCCTGAGATAACACTAAGAGCTGGATGCAGGAGCCTCCCTTGCCTTAATCAAGTGGTTGCTTGGAGGGTCTGCAGATTACCAGAACTCACCCAGGAGAACAGAAGATGAGTGGCTTCTAACTGCTACTAATAAGCTACAGTTCTGACTGGTCACAACAATGAATGAAATAAAGATGTTTTGGCAGGAAAAAGGAGGGAAAAAAATGAGTAGCGGTCCATTCAGTAAGTGCTGTCCATTTTGTGCACTGAAAATGAAGTAATTCCAAGGGAAACATGATAGGGTAGGACAGGATAGCTGTTCTGTATTTATGTACTGAAAAAAAAATATTTTGGCAATATAAAGCTTTTTTAAAATTCAAAATACTATCTCATTTGGATATAAGGGACTTTTAGACTTGTGAAATAGTTTTTAAGAGTTTTTAGGTTCTTGATATCTCTTTCACATTTGAATAGGCTCTGCTATGGAGGCAGGAAAAGTAGACAGCTGTTATTGTAATTTATGTGCAGGTTTCCATTTCTCCCTTTACATGTCCTGACTCTGTGTAGAGAAGCTGTGAGAATTTATTAGTTGTGTGGGGTGAATTATTTTTTACTTATAAATCAGTTAATGGTCTAAAACACAGCAAAAAAGGTATTCTTAGATAAAAAGGAAAACTAAATATTTCATGATCACTGAAATTAGAGAAATAAAGAACACATCTTTCTGGTGAATTTCTGGTAACAATTTAAATACACTTTAGGAAGCAGAAGAACAAATTTTTAGTCCCTCCTGCCCACAGGAAGGGCTCCTTTACTGAGAGAAGTCTTTGACCATCAAAATTGTTTTCTGGTTTGGTTGAGCTATGCAAAGAATATAGGAATAATGTATCTAAAGTAAGAAGCTACAAAAAGACTGGCTTTTTGGCTACTGATTAATTTTTTTCTAACTAGCTAAAGGAAAACCACATCTCCAGGAGCTTTTTTTCTTAACTCACTGATTATTACGGCAGATCCAGCACACAACCTATGAACAGACCTGTAGCCAAAACCAAAGAAAGGTATGTGTCATCCAGTGGCCTGTCTTCAACTGTAATTAGTAGTGGATGCTTAATGTAGAGCGTAAGGTTACCAATTCTGCAGCCTTCATTACCAACAACTGAGCTTTTTATTTATATCCCATGGGATGCTCCACTAGGATATTCTACTCTAAAACTGAGGTGCTGGAGACCAGGCAGTTTTCTGCAAACCCTGGAGTTGTATTGAATAGAGTTTTCTTTTCCAAAATAGAAAATCTCTCTGAAGACTGACAGATTCTGACAGTGTCTATTTATAAAAAGCACTATGACATGCATGTCAAAATGGTGGTGGAATTTGTTAAAAGTTTGTGTGAGAATTGAAATGTTTTGTCATTTACTGTAACCTCCATTTTAGTGTAGTCTTTCTGATGGCAAAGTATTGTGTCTAGCCTTCTGTTCCTCTGGCTGATACCCAGCTTATTGAGAAAGCTGTAATAATAGCATTTAGCTTTTACAGCATTTTTTATCTGAAGCTTTAAAGTACTATACAGGAGTGGGAACTATTATCGCGATTTTTATAGGCAGAGGAACAGATTGAATTACACAGTAAATACACAGAAGAATTATGAGTAGGGCTTAGGTTTCTTGAGCTTTAGGTGAGAGTGCTAATCACCAGCCAAATTTATCTTCTAGGAGAACAGTGGGAGATGGGAGGATCTAACAAAGTGGGGACATAATTTTTGAAGCTATCTTTCCAGTGGTAGAAGTCCTCCTGTTGCGATGCAAAGATGAACTATAGGCAAATAATAACTGATCTTTTTTTAGCAGAGATCAGTGCAAATGAAAGTTCAGCATGATGCATTGAATGCTTCCTGCCCTAATGAGCAGTTCTGCACCACTGTTCCTAATGATGAGCAAGACAGAGGCTTAGCGAACGTTGAAAGGGTTGGTTACCCTTTCCAGTTACAGGAGGGAGATGGGCTTCAAAGAGCATAAAGCAGAACTTGAACAAAGCAAGAACAGCATTCTCAAACTCAAATTAGTTCAGCATTTACAACACTCAATGAAGCAGAAACTTTTTATTGTTAAATTAAGTCAGAGCAGATACTTATATTCAACAGGTGGAAGAAGAGCAATGAACTCATCAAGTACAGCTTCCTGCATAGGATCATGAGTGATGAAAAACTACAAAGTCTTCCATGCAATGTTCAGTAGCTGCACAAATGAAATTATAGAGTGCTATAAATCATAACTGTGTGTTTTGGTCCTGAAAAAAACAAAAGCAAGACCTGGTTTTAATAGTAAAATGAGACAGAATAAATTAATGCTTGATGGCAAATGACAAATATTATGGCTAAATATATTTATTTTCCTTCTTTTCATACTAATTTTCATATATTTTTGTACCTCTGGTCTACTAATTGACTTTCCTTTCGTGATTAATTATCTATCTCTAAAATAATTTATTTTCACACAAAAGCATTTCCTTTCAAACAAGTGGGTAGCGTGAAATGGTGTGCACTCTCCATTATATGTATTTTCCTAAAGAAGTCATCAACAGCCACAATAAAAAGGGTTAAAATGTGTGGCTTAGGGTAGGGATCAGGTCTCCATTAAGAAAACATACAAATTAACAAGGAAATTGAAAAGACACAATTTGTTTCAAACCCAAGAGGAATCTGCTATTGTTGGGTTAAAAGCAAAACATTCTACTCCATCCCCAAGAATACTGAGATCATACGGAGATTATATTGGTATTATACGTGAACTTGAGGGGGGGTTGTGTGTCAGAGTAAAATAGAAAAGAATGTAAACTGTGGCAAGTTAAATGCAAAATCCTAATAAACCAACCAGGAATATTTTTCAATACAACCTGCTACAGATGTTAAAACTAACCATAAGGCTTTTTGTTTGAGCACAACAGAAACAGAAACAAGACGGAGAGTATGCAGGGTTGATAGCTAACTGGGATGTTCCTGAGGAAGCACTCAGGAAAGATAAAGGTCCATTCACCGCAGAGAATCACTGGGACTTTCCCGCAACAGAGCATTTCTTTTCTCTGGAAAAGTTGGAGGAACAGTCTCAAATAAAAGTCTCAGAAGACATTTCTGAGCAAATCAATAAAATTAATAATAACAATTGCCAAAACCAGATTATAACAATATCTGAAACCAGATGATATTTACTCAGGATTTCTAAGGGAACTCAAATGGGAAATTACCAAAGTATTAACTGATACATGTAACTTATTGCTTAATTTGCCAAAGGAATAGAAGGCAGTAAGTGTTCCTATATCTTTTCTCTAAGTCTCCACGTCTGACAGTTTTCAGAGATAAGGACTATGCAGTGCTTTGGTTTCAACTGGTATGGATATTCTTGTGTTCTTACACAATGCTAGTTAGTTAGGAAATGTTGAATGAAACTGAAAGAACAGAAAGGCCTATCTTTTCTTTATACACAACTTTCAAACGTTGATGGCAATAAATGAGTTAGTCTTCCTCTTGGTAAAGGATGGAAATTTAGGACCCAGAAGAAAAATCCCAGTGGCAAAATGATTAAATTAATATATTTGCATGCTTCGGGTCACTAAACCAAAGATTAAGATAGTCAGTTACCTTTACTTCACTTTTCACATTCCTGCTATCACAAATATTTCTCTTTTTTTCATTCTCTTCTACAACGATACATTCTTGAACTGTGTTTTTTTTCTCAAACTAAAGATAAGTTTTGAAAAGGGAAGTATAGATTATATTTTGTGAATTGGTTTGATTTGAGTGACTCAGGAGAAATTTTAAATGCTAGTTGACTACATATACTTTTGAGTGTTAAAAAATAAAACAAAACAAATACTTAGCAGGAGCCAGACTTGGTGATTAAAAATTTTCAGCTTGAACAGCAGAAACAAGACAAAATTAGCCAGAAGATAGTTAAATAGAATTGCAGAGCATCTGTTCTCAGGGTAAGCTTGTGAGACCAAAATTTAAATCAATAGCTTTATATTTCAAGAATCCTTTTGCTTGTCTAGATACAGAGGTTGTATGCATCTGACCAGCCATAGCTCTTCATATTTGGCCAAATAAATCTTGTCCTGTAAACATCAACTTCTTTCCACTAATTGCAAGGAGTTACTTCCTCCCAGGAGTTATTATTTAGCACAACGATCTTTATATCAGAAACATACCACATAGCCTACAACATTTTCTGTAGCTGGACACGTCTGCTTCCATGTCTTAAGGTGAGAACAAGCCTCTAGCATTTTAACACAGTCAACCTTGAATTGATAAAGGATAGGTTTATATTTTATGTGAAAGTAATGAAAATCTAAAATGAAGGTAAAGATATCCAGTGGTTTTCTCTTCTGTTTTCAATTCAAATAAACAGGTTTTGAGGAGTTTATCCAAGGATAAGTTATGGATAGTATGACAGGAGTTTTGAAAATTATCATCTGATGATGTGGTCCACACTCATTACACATAGCTCATTTATGACGTGTAGTGATATGGAACACAGCGTTGCTCCCTCTAGCACTGAGTAGTCTGATGTCAAGTGATGTAGAAAATGTCAAAAATATGCTGGCTCTGTTTCAGAGTGATTTACATGTTAGTATCAGAAAATGCAGAAGTCATTGCATCTGGTGCTTTAAAACCTATTATTCATAAAGACTTATTACGGAAAAATCAAAAGCTGAAATACACTGAGCTGGCAGTAAAAAAAGTCTTGTCAGCTAGAAGTTACTGGATCCATACAGCAGACTGAACCTAAGAGTGAAGTGAATTACAATTGTTAACTTATTTGAGAGGTACTTGCTAATTTCATTTGTGCCCAGTTAAATTTTTGTAACTAATATTTATTTTAAAGTTTGACTAATTAGAAAGTCTGGCATTTTGATTATGGGATTACATTTGATTACATAGAAAGCAAGGACATCATTGAGAAAACTGTAGAGGAAATTCAGAGTTGCTCTAAAATGTACAGATCATCAGTAGAGAAAAAACTGATTGCAGTCAGAGATTAAGAAAATCGATCCTTGATGAATTACAGTGTTACAATCACAATGTGCTGCTGATCAACAAGTCAGTTCTATTTGACCCAATTCTGGATGGTCCAGCTCCTTATGCCTTGTGTTTGGAAGGCTGAATTTCAGACTTAGAGGAACTGGCAGTGGCAACTGCACAGGACATATATATTGATAAAAGTGTGGCAGACTATATGGAAGAAGGGTGACTTTCCATATTTTCTGCTCATGTATTCTTTCTCAACATGCCCTAATATTTTGGAATGAGCAAAGACTGTGTTGTACCAAATTCTGATACCAGTAATTTTTCTACCAGCAACTTTCTAACTTGTGTTTTTAGAACACAATAGAGGAAAATACAACAAATTTCAGCTAGTCCTGATCCTTCCCTAAATTAAAGAAGAGGATTCACAGGAGGTAAAAAAAGTGCTTTTTTTTTTTTGTTGTTATTTTCAGCCACATTCTGATTTTTCTTACAGTATTCTTCCTGCTCTTTTGGATTGCCAATGTAATTTGGAACCTTAATACACCTGTATTATTAAAAACTGAATCATTACACATTTCAGCTCCCATTTATCTTTTTTTTTTTTTAGTTCTCATGCTTTATCTGATAATTTTATCAACATTATGCAATTTATATTTGCATCTAATTTTTCTATCTCTTAGAATTCATTGAATCATGAGGACACACATGAATGTAGTATTAATTTCCTCTAAGTAAAACAGGTAGCTATATATTACTTTGAGTACTAATTTTTGTGTTCAGGTTAATATTTCCATTTTGTAAAAACATAAAAATGTGAAGTCAAATTAGCATTATAAACTAATCCAATGACAATGTGGAGAGCACATTTTCTATTATATCCTGGAGTGCCATCTATATTTATGAGTTAGAGAAAACAAGAGCTTTTGACTTGATTGGCAATTTGTAGTGATATACAAGCCTAATTTTCTCAAACCACTGTTACAGGATCACCATCTTATCTCAAACTGTAAATATGCGAATTTTGTGGACTTTTTTGAAACCAAATTTCTAGTTTCTGAAACAAGCTGACTGTGGAATGATTGGGCTTTCAGCATTCCTTAGCTTTGTTCGTGGCAGCTACACACAGGAAACTCTGATATGTAAAAAGAAATCCCCAATCCCATTCCTTTTCTAAATTTGTAGATATGCTGTAGAAAGCTTTTTCTGGTTGAGAGAGGGAAAAAATAAAAGGATTCTTACTGCCTTTCTCCTTTTGAATTTGGGGCTTCTCTACAAGTTTTTGCAGTACAATGACCCTGTTTCATTTTCAGCTCTGCTTTGACCTCTTTCCTGCACTGGGTCTTGCAAAAGGATTACAAACCACAGTGACAAGATACTGTGCTTTTGTAATTCTCACCTTGCTATGTAATAGCAGCTCTCTACTACCAGGTGGAGGAAAGAATTATTCTGAAGTTGTTCCAGGCATGGAGAAGATATTAAATAATTGATTCTGGTGGTAGATACAAGACTGAAATCATAAGTGTGAAATATTTTGCCATTAATTCTTGAAAAAAGTAATACTGTGACAGAGAGCTGTGAATATACATTCTTTCTGTGGTAGGTTAGGACATATGATCAGGAAAACCTCTCAGATATAAACTCACCTTCATTAGCATTATAGTCAGTCATGAAAGATTTCAGCATGACTGTTTATAAAGATTCCATGTGATGGTCTGAATTCTCTCATTGTTATCAATACACAATAGTATGTGTCACTATGCTTTATACAAAGATAATTGTCGTCGGTAATAAACTCTCCATATTTAATCAGTGTGAACAAATACCAGTAGCTAAATGGCCAAACTGACCTTTTTTCTCCCTGGCCATCTCTCCTCTTCTGCTATTGCCTCCCCTCTCTCTGCTGCTCCTGGAGGCTACTGTTTTCAAACATATGTTTTAAAGTAAGTTTCCTGGAAACCAGGCACATTAGGAGAAAACTACACAGTGAGTGAAATCAAATGAATCCCAAAAGATGTGTGCATCTTCGGTTTAGTTACTGCTTGTCTGTGTTATTAAGTTCTTCTCTGAGCTGCTCAGCCATGGAGAAAGCAGGAGGCTTGGCCTCATTGCTCTTTACTGTGTTTATGGAGTCCTAGACCCAATTATCACAACTCAGCCTTTATATGAAGCCAGCTGATAAAGGAGTGGTTGCACATAAACAAATGTCAGTCCTTTAAACCCATGCATTTCTTTAGGTAAGAAGTACAGTTAAAATTGAGTTCTGTGACAGAAGGTATCTGTTTTATTGGTTTGTTAGTTTGCCCATCTCCTTCCTGGATCAGCTGGTGAATGTGGGGGCCTCCTCTGCTTGTGAAATAGACCCAGCCTAAGGGAAAGGTCTTAGCCATACAAGGCAGCAAAAGCAGGCGGAGAGTCAGAGGAAGAGCAATGAGACAGGAGCCTGCAGATCAGGCTTACCTTGTGAGAGTCTGAAAAGTTGCAGGCAGTAGAGAACCTGGCCTTATGTGACAGAAGAAACCTTTCCAGGGACTGGAAGGAGCATGCCTTATTAGTGGTGACTCAGAGAGCCACTGAACTGTCATCAAGCGTCTTCCTGAAAGGAGACAGAAAGCTGAAGGAGACCTATTCATATGTCCTTCTTGGTATCATTCTTTTTTACCTAATTACTTTGAGATTTCTCTATTTAAAATATTAAATATTCCAGTTTCTATTCTAATACAACCTAGCTGTGTTGAATTTAAAATCCCTCTGACCTTTTAAGATGTGTTCTTAGAAGACAAAAGTCTAGGCACGTTGATTTCAAAGTTCTGGCCACCAGGGATCCTGCTGCAGTATAAAACCCATAATGTATTTGGAGTGCAAGCCCTTGATTCATCTCTGAGTGTTTATCTTCTGGCTTGAGGAATTTCTACAGTTTGTGCATTAATATGATACTAATGTGTGACTGGCTGTTAGCTATATGCATCCATGCTCTAACACCTGTGTGAACAAGAAGCTGCCATTCTAGAGCTGGGGGCTAGCTTTCCTGGATAGTCATTGGAGAGACTTTTGTCACACATAATATCCAATGAAATATTAAGACTGGTATGAATGTCAGGGCACTGAATCTGTGATCAATCTGTCAATCTGTCAGAATGACATTATGAATGGCAGAGGGGCTGTAAGAATGTCGGGTATGGTTGGCATCTAGATTAACAGGTTATGAAGATCATAGCAAACCTGCTTGCAGCATTTCAAGGTATCCAAAACAAAAAGGCATCCTAAAATCAGGAATGCCCTTAAACAACCTTGGTATATACATCTTTGTGTCTGAATTCTTGGTACTTGTGAAGTATGTGACACAATAGTGGGAATGAGGGACATTGATTTTGTTTCACATATAATCACCTTCTTCTTCTTTAAGAGTTCTTATTCCTTTTTTGCTACACTTTTGTTGTCATTGTTATTAGAAATATCTTTACTGTTGGGCTTCTCAGAACTTTTATGTGTGTTTAAGTCAAAAGAATAATAATGCTTATTTGGAATGCTCGGGTCCTGATCCAACAAGGACCTTACAGATGTGTTCAGAATAATGTATTTTTTATTTGTTTTGCTGAATGAAATGTGTCAATTGAAACATTGCAAACATTCTGTGTGATGGTTTAGCCCCTGCCGGGGTCTGAGACCACGCGGCCACTGCCCCTCCCCAAAAAGGGAGTGAAATACAAAGCCCCGAGACTGAGATAAGGAGAGGTTTAATACAACAGAACAACAGCAACACAACAAACAATAACAATAACAGTGATACCAATGAACAGAGCAAAGTATATACCAATACAGCAAAGAGAGAACCGGCTGCGCCAACCCACCGATCACCGATTCTTCCCTTGCTCACGCCAGGATGTGACGTCAGCATGGCATATGAATAACCCAGCTAGAGCTTCCCCCCACTGCTGGGGAAACTTAACCCTATCCTGGCTAAACCAGGACATTCTGGAAAAAATCTCTTATGACATAACATGAAAACACAGGACTATTCCAGGAAAATTTTTAAATAAAAGGCCTTTAACACAGCATCACCTCCATTAATGGAAAAATATTCAGTACTTATGGGCAAGGGAAGTATGATGTGTAGCAAAAATTAATATAGTAGTCATTTGTCAGCAAAAGCCTGAATTGGTATTCGATCTGTATTTAAAATATGTGTCTGTATGTGCCACATATATACATAACTACCTGTATACATACATATAATGTATAGCTATATAAAAATATGAATTACTTCCTAAAGCTGGCATTACTTGATTGGAAGGAGCTAAACTCAGAGACAATATTTTTGGTGTCTTAATTCTCAAAGGACAGTTACTTTCTTCAGTGTTTTGGTTTTTTTTTTCCTTCTCAGTTTTTATAAATCTTCCCCTGATTGTTAAGCAAAATTCATATATCAATTTCCTACATTATTTGTTTTTTCAGTGTACCTTTCCCATTTCAGACCTTTCTGTTCTGTCTGTAACATAGTTTTGACTGTGATGAAAAATATTAGTTTCAGATTTTTACAGTGATAGCTGAGTTAGGCCCTTTGCAGAATTCTCAAATTGAGTACAGACTGTGATGTAAAAGAATAAGCGCAAGTCAGATGAGTGTATTTTAGCAAAATCATAAATATCCTTTGCTACATGGTCAATGTCAATCTGTATCACCTTAATAGTTCTAACTTTTTTTTTTTCTGCATATGGAATAAGTGAGTCTCTCTGTAGACGTATGGGAAATATATCCTGGGCTTCTACTGAATGTCTGCTTTTACCTCAAAAAGGCAAGCAGCATGTACATCAGATTTTCATGGAAGTTTGAGGAACTGCAGTTCTTGACATTAACTCCAACATTGAAGTGCAACAATGCTAATGTTAAGTAAAGAAGTAGGGAATTTAAGTAGCCTGAGTATTGCTCAAATTCTTGATGTCAGAGGTGGATTATCTGGTCAGTAATGCTATAACTTTTCAAAACTTTTGCTGAAAGCATAAGTTGAAACAATGACTTTTATGTGTGAATTCACTGGTTGTTTATTCTTTGATCATTAGCTTTTTATGTTTTCATGGCAGCTAAAATGTGCCTTAAATTTTGCCCTATAAGTTAATTCTTATTCTCTTCTTGAAAGATTTCATTTGACTAGTCTTCAGGCTGTGATAGGAAAGCTATCCAAAACATTACATTAACCTCCAACAGCAGGTTATTTCCCATATTTTCTAAGAAATTTTTTTTTTAATATTCCATCAACTCTGAATAAAAGTGATACAAAATAGTTTAGAGTTGGAAATTTACTTTGAGATGAAGGAAGGCAAAGTGCATTTAGTATAGACCATAAGGCATATGCTCTCATCAAGTTTAAAGATGACAGCAAATTGGGGGAGCCAGGTGATATGCTTTACAGCAGTCTGGAGGAACGCACAACAAAAATCTAATTAAATTCAGCAAGGAGAAATACAAAGTCCTGCATCGGTGATGGACTAAACTCTTCCATAGTATAAACTAAAAACTAACGGTTGGGGAACAGGTTTGAGGAAAATGGCATGAGGGTCCTGGCAGACAGCAAGCTGAGCATGTTTGGTGGTGTTGACAGCTCATGTATTCTAGCAATGGTGTGCGGTGACAGATTCTGGTGTTCTGAACTGCTCAAAAATTAAAAAATAAAAGAAAAAAAGAAAGAAATTGGTTGTAGAAAACAGGTGATCTAGAACTGGAGACTGAGTCACATTTTTCAACAGGAGCCCATTGTTGCATGTATGTGTCAGATAGGTAGAGATTGCTGTGATGGGAATGTTTAGAAAACCCATAAAATGGACCAGTTTTAAATTTAAGAATTAAATTTTGCTAAGTTAATTCATTAATGACACACTTCATTCCCATTTTTAGTTGTTATGTAGTGTGATTACATCTTCACTACATATGCAAAACTCTTAGTCTTATCCTGATTAACTGTCAATTATATCCTGAATTAGCTATGGAGCTGATGCCATACAGTTAACACTAAAGACTACTGTCCTTGGTGGGCTTAGTCAGGGGTGATCAGGACTGAGAGAAGCTTTGCCTGCCTCCTAAAAAAGAGAGTCCTCTCTGCTCCTGATACTATTAATCTTATTTATCTTTGGGATTTTCTTTTTGGCTTTTGGTGTGTTGGTTTTTTTTTTCATTTTTATCGTGCCAGTCATCCTTGTGCATGCAGCAAGTCTTGCCTATCTGGAGTTGGTTATGCTTACCTTGCTTCCAACCTGGTAATTTTGTCTTACTTTAATGTTTCCTACATATCTTTTTCTTTGCCATTTTGGTGCTCACACTGCTCACAGACTTAGGTAAAACAATATAGCTAAGTATATATTATATTTTGCTATAATGTCACAGTGTTAAATTCTTTTGTATTGTTGTTGATTTCACAATTTTTGTATGTCTATGTTTGGATTCAAGGCAAGTTAATATTCATTATATTCTGAGTAGTGCACTTCTAATTTATAGGAGTCAGGCTTCTGCACTGGTTATGTTAATATATTATAGATTTACTTCTGAATTTAGGCAATCTGCTTGATTATTGTATATATACATATATATATATATAGCCAAAAAACTACCACACTAATCAAAATTTTAAAGAAATCAGTTTAACTTAACTCCTGTCTCATCTACTGCTGACAATGGGAGCATGTGAGGGCTAGGACAGCAGAACCATATGTGACACCAGCTGCTCTTCAAAGAAACCTTAATGCAGCTTTATGGTCCCCTGTGTTCTTGCCAGAGATTTCTTGCACAGAGGGCTTCCTGTGTTTATAGTAGCAGTTGTGGTGTTTGTATTGATCTGGTTAGTTTTCTCTGAGTGCTTCTCACATGAAAAACTGGGAATGTGCCACTCAGACTTGGAAGCTAAAATACCTCTGGCTTTCTTCCTTTCCTCTCCTTTTCACATTAGAGCTATTTTCAACAATTCACAAAGAGGAAGATTAAATTTGTTTTGGTTTACACATGCCATTGTGAATTGATTTTACAAATATACAGTTGAGTAATTATTGAGAGCATGAATATTCTTGAATAGAAATTTTCATGGCAATATCTTCATCTTTTTTCATCTCCCTTACATTCTCATTTCTTGTAGCCCAAGAAATACCTCGATAAATATCTCTCAATGTAAAAGTGTCCCTTCTTTTCCTGCCTTCCCCTGTCCTCTCCACATTTTGTTCCATATTTTCTTCCTCTCTTTATTCCTGTCCTCATTCAATGCATTCAGAAAACACTGAATTAACTTTCTCCTACAATTTTTCTGCTCCCTCCCCCATGACTTTTCTATTTCTTTCCAAATTAATTTGCCCTGCCACCTGGTCTCCTTGGAATTTAGCAATTATTCAGTATATAAAGCCTGGCTCCTAACAGATGGGGCTTCCAGAATACACACATCAACAATGTACATCCTAGGGCCAGAAGATTGTGAGTTAGCTGCAGTTTCATTATGACTTCAATTTTCTAATGGTTGTGAACATTGTCAAAGAACATTAACGTTGTTTGTGATACCATGTCTTCTAAATTGTGGAGTTTAGACCAAGCCCTGTTTCTTTGATTTAGAACATATTTTTCTTTTCCAATTTCATGGTACTGATGGCACATATTTTATAGCTACAGGCATGGGAACAAAAATATAGTAATTACCTACGTTTGCTTTCACCTGTGCTTTGCAGAAGGCATTTTAGTGTTTGCATCTAATTAGCTAGATCAGAATTTGTCATTTTTGAAAATGTTCTATGTCTTCATAGTTCACCTCTGTACTACTATGTCCATATTTTAAAATATAAAAGAGATTTACGCATATTTTTTTTCAGTTATATCAGGCTATATAAAGAATACATCAATAAACTTTTTCTGAGATGGAAATTTTTTTAAATGCTCAAAATTGTCATGATCTGCATTTGCACATTTCAGAAACTTTTGGGACAGCTATATAGTTTGGGGAGAAGAAAGAAGATGGATTAGGAAGAAGGGGGCAATAATATTCAGAGGGGGGCATGTGTCAAAATATCCAGGATTTTTCAAGTGTTCCTGTTTGAGATATTTTGTATAAGTAATTGAGGTCCTAGACAGACTTGTTCTCTCTTGCCCTAGCTGTGGGCAGTAACCACAAGATTAGATTCAGTATTTGTTGCCTTCTTGATTATTCCTGATTAAATTGTTCTATTTTGTATTAATAACAAATAACCCTGAGGAAGCAGATGCTAACTCTGCATCCAGAGACAGTTTTACAGACTGTAGGTATGTGAGGTAGAGCAGGAGTGATTTGAAACTTGTCTTTCTATGTATCACAGGGCATTATGTGTACTGTAAAGGCCAAACTGTTCTGGGGTCTGGAGTTCTGAGCTGGAATTTGATCATAAATTTGTCCAGAGAAGTCTCTATGTTAGGGTATATCCTACTCTAGGAACCCTATCTCTTGGTAACAGTCCGTACCCCAAAGAGGTAACCATAAAGCCAAAGCACTAACTACAGCAAGTTATGCAGCCAGCTTCTAACTTGCAGAACACATCAGCTTGTATCCAAATCCTTCCCAGACACCAGTACAATTGAGGAGAACAACTCCTGGGCTCTCCTATCTTCTATCTTTGGCCACAGAAATCTGCAGTCCCTCGTTGATTTCTTGTGTGTCTCACTTTGTAATATCATTGGTGACCACACAGATGAACAGTGAGAGAGAACAATTCGAGGTGTAAAAGAACGTTGTGACTCTCTCTGCAATATTCTTGATGCAGGCTGCCAGTAAGTGATAAGAATCCCATGACAGCAACTCTGATCAGCACCTCCCTGCCCTGCAGAAGGGAACCTCCATCACTTGTCCTGTCTTCTTGATGTTAATGTGTGATTCAGGCTCAGCTGGCTTTGAATTCACCCCAGTGAACTTGTTCCCCTTCCTTGGCTATTAGTCACTGTACTGATTCTGCAAAATCAGATCTGAGGGCAGAGATCCCTTCTTTCTGATGCAAGAAGTCACAAGCTTTCAGAATCTTGGGAGTCTCCATCCATGACTAAACTGTCTCTGTCCCTTCTTCCTTCTACCGTAGCTCTGCAATGTTGCTGTGAAGACCCTGTTGTCACCTCTCCATCCTTCCCAATGCTATTCAGTCTGCTCATCTCTCACAGCTCCTGCACCTGGTCACTTATTACCTCAGCCACAACACAGCTACTGCAGATGAGGCCACTAGCAGCTCCAGCCCCAGGGACTGGCACCAGGCACTCCCTGTGGCCCCAGTCCTCTGGAGTGCACAAGGGCCAAGGACTTCAACTTCCTGGGGAAGATTCTTCCAGCCAGTCATGGGGACAGAGCCCTGTAGCATGTCACCACCACAGTCATACAGTCCCATGCTGCATGGGGCAGATTTTCTGGGTCTTTTTCATGTCTCTAGCTGAGCTAACTGCCCTGCTAACTACCAAAGTACCTTTTAGCTGCCTCTGCTGTATGCCTGCTTACCAGCCAAATAGGAGTTCTCTGCTGCAGATGAACAGCAGATTATTCTCTAATTGGCAGATGGTTACTGAACATTTTCCAGACAGCTTTGGTGATAAATACTTTCTAGCTGCTGTATGTGGTGAATTGGCTTTTTGCATCATGCATGTGTTGTAAAAGCTTGGTTATATTCCCATGATACCTCTTTAACAATCACTGTGAAAGGGAGAACTGTTTGCCAAGACTTTGTGCTAATTGCCCTACATAACCAAGAAGAGATAAAAATGAACTAATGTTCTTTTTGTGTTCAGAAGTTATCCTAAAGGATCGATTTTTAAAAGCATTATCAAGCATTTAACTAGGCAAGAGACTTAAACACAACAGAGAGATTCATTCCAGGAAATGACTCCTTTCAGTGAATTAATTTTATCAATTTTTGGGGCTTAGAACATTAGCATTATTTGGATGTGATCCATGAGGAAGATGGGCTGCTGAAAGCTCACCTCTGTTATAAAGATATTGTAATCTAACTACTAATTTAATCCCTGTTGTAATTCCACCTTTTTCAAATTGTGCATTTTTCTTTGTGGCAGAGAATGAATTGTTAATGGACACCAAGGTAGGGGGAAAAGTATAGTTTAAATGATCAAACCTGTGCACTTATGGTATCGGAATATTTTTAATTTTATATTAACATGAATGGCATATGAGTTTACAGTATTACAATGAAGCAACGTCAGCTATCCTATTTCCATAGTCAGTGTCGTGGATATGTAACTAGAAGCAAAGGTTGATAGCATAGCCAGTTTTTCTGCCTGAATAGAAAGGTCTGTATACTTGCAGCAGCAGCTTTGGTGAAAAAGAACGAAAAAAAATTAAGATAATAGATGTGTCAAACTGGAACTTTTGTTTCAGTTTGGACATCCCAGAGATGTTGATCAGGTCACAGCTGTAAACCTGTGACTGCAAAAGACTTTTCAGCATCTGATATCTGAAGTGATAAATTGCAAACCTGTAAGAATGTGAATGCTGCTGGTGATGTGTTCACATTAATAATTTCCCTGTGATTCATATGAGGCTAAAATGTCACTGTCAAAATGTCTTTGATTTTTGCCTTTACATTGAGAATAAGTAATTACTGTAAGGCTTTTCCATTTTTGTATTATGTCATTCTAGAATCTTTCCTTGACCACCATCTAATCACCACCCTTCCAATTCAAGGATGAATAAATGTGATGAGAGTTAAGTTTTGTATGGGTACTGAAAGTAGGAATAAATAGAAACAAATCTGTAAAAATATATATACTTTAAATAATACTTATACGCATACTCCAGATTCTTGGTTTTAATAACACAGATGAAAATCTTTCAGAAGTTTTTGAAAAATGTAAAGGATGAGGTGATAGAATATTTTAAAGTAGTTTAATTATTCCACTCAGGATGGTGGCGTTGATAAATTTTACTTATACCCAAAAGCAACCAGACTGTGTAACTAAAGTCCAGAAAGGATTATTAAGCATGAAGATACCATCTCTCATTTAAGATATCAATAAATTTCAAATTACGGGAGGCTGGGATAGTGTTAGGGAATTAATATGTATTGCTTGACCTGTTATACAATTCCTAAACATCTGCTACAGGACTTTGCCAGAGACAGGACAGAGGCCTAGACAAACCTTTGGTTTAGTTTAGTATTAAATATGTTCTTATGAATTTCTAAGTTACATTACTGAATTTGGGAAAAACGTTTTGATTTCCAAAGGCTTGTAACAATTTCACATCGTCCTGGCTATTTGTGAAGGGAGCAATAAAGAAGAAAGAAGGTGAGGATTTCAGGTGTAACTTTGTCAGATAATGAATACGCTCATTTTTCTGCTATTTTGCTGTTTGCCAATGGGAGTGCAGAGAAGTTGGAGTTTGAAAGGATCAAGCCCTCACACTGTAACATCACACTCCACCATGCAAACAGTGTCATTTGTATTTGCAGTGCCTTTAAAGTAAAACTCACCCTAGTTTATTTGTTTGCAAACCACTCATCAGTGCTATGCTCCAATATAAAACTGATCTCTGGATTATAGCCCCTGATTTACACAGCAGCTGTATGAATTTAAAAACCTTTCACGCATAGTAACTGGAACAATAAACAATTCCATCTACGTTCTGAATTCTGAAGTGAAATGATTGGTATAAGATGCTGGTAATTAGGAAACTTATGTGGGAAAGAAACTCCCCTGTAATTAAAAACATTTGCTTTTTGAAAAGTTCTGTTAATATTTTTATGGAATTGAAGATTACCTTCTCTTTGGGAGTTCTGTTTGAGAATTGAAAATCTAAGTCTAGTGTAAAGTTTACTTAGCAAGAATGTTGGAACAGAATGAACTTTCATGAATGTAGCTTTTATATATAGTAAAAAAAGTTATTTTTCTTTCTTTTTTAAAGACTTTTAAATATACACTTCAGTTCCTTGCATGACAGTTATTTGCATTGTTTTGGAGACACCATCACTGAAAAAAAATAAAGGGAAAGCAACCCAAAATTGCCCACTATCCTTTGGGGATTTTATTATCATGTATATTCTAATGACTTGTCTTTACTAGGTATCACTGATTTTCAAATAGGAAAGACTAACAGAGATTGTTTCAAGACAGTATACGTAGCGCTCTGCAGAATGGGAACTTTATATTGCCTGACAAAAATATGAAAAAGCACAGTTTTGCCTTTTACAAAGAAATAATGCACTGAATGATATTATATAGATGCTAAGAATTAAACACACTGTGCTTGTCTCTAGGCACATCAAATTCTGGGTAATCAAATCAGAGCAGAATTGATCCTAAGGGCTACTAGAATCCAAAATCTCAGTTGGTAGAAAATACTAAGATTTCTTTCAATAGAACATTTCCAGCATCGGTCCTCAGGATAATTAGTAGACATGAATTAATAAAGATAAGATTTCAATCAGATCCTGAACTTTGTAGCCATTTTTAGAGGAGGTAAACTGAACTAATAAAACAATTTTTTGCCTTTTGACTTGGTTTTTTTTGGGGTTTTTTTTGTTTTGTTTTTTTACTGGAGACTGTTTCCCTTTGGGAGAAATAGAAGATTAATTTGGGTATTACTTTACAGTCCTACTTATTTTCAAAACTATGCAGTCTCATCATTTGCCAACATCCATTTGATATCTTTGTTTGATATCCCAGACCTCCTACTTTAATTGTCAATGCTCAGCCTAGAAAGTTCCCTCATGTTTAACAACTGTGATGAGAGTTTTTCCATAATGTCTCTAACTATCTCCTCAAACACACATAGCCTCATCAAAAGAGTGTTAACTAAAATCTTCTACCTTCCCAGGGCAGCTGACAGACTGTTGTTTGTATTTTGGGGAATGATTCCCATGGTTTCAGTTATTTCTTCCCAAAAGAAGAGCAATCACGCTTCTGCAAGGTGAAAACGGCTGGTATGACCAGCTTCAGTGGAGCATTACTGTTCTTCAGTGTAAATTGAAAAGTACAAAACATTTTAAAGAAGTAATATGCATCATTAAACAGTTAAAAACCTGATTCTATTGAGAAGCAAAAATAACTCAGGAAATGACAACTGGAGTTTAATTTATTCAAGAAAATGACTAGCTACACATTAAAAGTTTTGATATGAAGTAGTTTTAACCAAGGGAAGAATGGGAAGACTGTTATTGTGACTCTGCAAACTGTAATTAGAAGTTGCATTAGTAAGATAGGTTTCCTTGTAAATTGTGCGGTTCTTCTGCAAGTATAAAGAGAAAAACTACACTAGCCCAATCCACCTTGCTTATTAACTTTTTTTCCTGAGAGAAATACATGCTCCTCTGTAATGTTCACTTGTCCATCCTGACTACAAAAACTAGCCACCATATTCCATATGCATATGACTAATGAAGTACCTGTGCTGATCCATTAGACCATCAGTTTCCTTCTGTAGAATTAGGTTGGGAATTCCATTTGAAAAGAACCCCCTCCAATGCAAACTTCTCTGTTGTCTCTCTATTGTGCTAAATGCCTTATAGGTTACATGGCTATGTGACTGGAAAAAGGGCTTAGAAGTTGAGATGGAAGATCTTGTCATACATTTTATTTACGATCTTTAAGTGACTGAATGATTCAAATGATTAGCTTTCCAAAAAGGCATGCTAAGATTGGGACTCATTTAGGTCCAGAGCAAGCTAAGAAAAAAGCCTGGTTTCTCAAAATAACATGGTGTCTATGGGAACACATTTATTAATAAAAGCAATTTTGTTAATGCTAGATGGCAAGCTTTGTCTTGGATAGACTTTGTAGATCCAGTACTTGTGCTTTGACCTGAGTCCAAATTAAGGAATGTTAGGTTTGTTTTTTTGTTTTTAATCTTTTTTCTCTCATATTCCAAAATAATGTATTTGTTTCCTTCATCCCTCTATGATTTTGCCACCAATAAACATCACTTGTAGGTTACTTTTCAGGTTATTTAAGCAGCAAACACATCCCCAGTGCTGTGCTGAGATAGTCAGGCTATCGGATTGCCAGTACAAATTTTGTTACACACTGCAATTACTTGAGTGTTCAATCACAGGTAGTGTTTACTGTGATGTGATCACACTCTGTGAATGTGCTACTTCCCTCTTGACTGTCACCTGCTATTTAGTTACTGAAGTTAGCAAAGAAGTCAAACAAAAATGTTGATAAACTAGTTATTTAAACTCAGACTATCTGATATCAACATAAGCTTTACTCCTTCCGACGATAAGGCCAAAGTGCTATAGCCAGGCAGGTACTTGGATGTCACAAAACAGAGCATTTCCACAGCTTGGTTTCAGGTACATGAAAATGAATGGAGTCTGAAATGCAGTGTTATGTGCCTAGGATACTCACCAGAGCAGAGAGGCATGCTGAAGCAGGCTTTCAAGTAACAGTGAGTTGACTTGCAGAATTAATTAATAGGCAACACCAGGCACAGCAGTATCTGTAACCCACTCTGCAAACCCCTCTACTGAAGCTATTTCACTGTATATGAAAATTCATGAGTATCTTGCGTAAGAAGAAAAAGTAAATATGAACATAACGTTCATGTCACAAGCATCTGGGTAATTAGGATGTCTTGGGTTCAGCTTTCCTCTGAGACAGACATGCTTTAACACTTCTGCAGGGAGATAAGAAATGTGTCTGAATTTCTTCAGGTTAAGAAGCTTTCAGACAGGTTTCATGTACTGCAGGAGAGGTAAGCGGAGTCTACAGTGGGGTGTGAAATGGAGACTGCATTTGGATGTCAGACTGGAAGCTTATGAGTTCTGACGACAGCAAGAAAGGTCCTTCTCCTCCACCTGCAGATTTGCAACTACAGAATAGATTCAGTGCCCCAGTGGAAGATGAGGAGATGGGAAGTATGTCCAATGAGGAATCAGAGCTGGCTGAAACTGAACTGCGCAGCAGCAGTCAGGTGAAGTGGTGAGTGATAGCAGTGGGATATTCCTTGTCATGGGGGATGGAGACTCCCATCTGCTCACCTGAGGAACAAGGACTGCTGGGAAGAGATGGGATACATCCGACCAAGTGAGACAAACCCCTGTTTGCCAACAGGTTAGCCAACCTGGTAAATAGAACTTTAAACTAGGAACAATAATGGAGGAACAACAAAAAGTGAGGAAATGGTGGACTGGGTTGCTAAGCAAAGGATACATCATTAGAGTCTTGACTAACTGTATTCAGGTATCTGCAGACTGAAATTTCTTTAATGAATGTGTGCATCTTTCAGATGATGCCAAACCTTTCCCAGAGGAAACATTTCTGAAATGGGGTCTTATGGTTGAGAACATCTTTTCATTCATTAACTGGGACTTCAGGTCTGGAAATAGTTGACTGGTGGAAGATGAGATCTTTTACACCAGAAACCAATTTGACTTTTAAAAGAACAGTTCAAATTGAATTTATTTGATATTTAAAATAAAAATAAATCTCACAGTACCCTAGTTATGATTAATTTTGCATAGAGGAATTGTAACTATTTGCCTAAGACAGTTCGGTCAGTGACAAAGTCATTGTATTCTTGGTTTCTCTCCTAATTTTAATGTACTTTGGAAGATTTCAATAATTGTAGGAGCAGCAGAAACCTTGGAATACCACTAAAATACCCTACTAATGAGCAGGTGGCAGTATTATTCCTGAGCTGAAACTTTTTGAATTGACTTGGGAGAATCCTGGTAAAGCAACTGTGATTCATTTGAATGACAGTCTTGTACCGCTATGCTGAGGTCCATTTTAGAGGTATGGCTGTATACAAATGATGATTATATATTCATCTATCATCTGAGACTTAGAAGGCATTGACTGTCTTGATGATAGCTACAGACCACAAGCAGAAGCCATAATTAAGTGAAAGAGAGTTACTGCACCTGTCTGCTTCATTCTGTCTTTTCCATGAATCAGTTCTGTTTTGTCATGTTGACTCTGGAGCTAATTAGTATTCCCAGACATTTGTAAAGCAAGGAAATGTCTGCATCTGAGTTGGAGAGAAAGAAAAGCTGTGTGTCAGCATGTAGCGAGGAGTCCTAGCCTTTGAATATAGAATCACAGAATCATGTAGGTTGGAAAAGACCTTGAAGATCATCTAGTCCAATCATTAACCTAACACTGACAGTTCCCAACTACACCATATCCCTAAGCGTGACGTCAATGCGACTCTTAAACACCACCAGGGATGGGGACTCCACCACCTCCCTGGGCAGCCCATTCCAACACCTAACAACCCATTCTGTAAAGAAATACTTCCTAATATCCAGTCTAAACCTTCCCTGGTGCAACTTGAGGCCATTACCTCTTGTCCTATCGCTTGTTACTTTGTTAAAGAGACTCATCCCCGGCTCTCTGCAACCTCCTTTCAGGTAGCTGTAGAGGGAGATGAGGTCTCCCCTCAGCTTTCTCTTCTCCAGACTAAACAACCCCAGTTCCCTCAGCCGCTCCTCCTACGACATGTGCTCCAGACCCTTAACCATCTTCGTTGCCCTTCTCTGGACACACTCGAGTAATTCAATGTCCTTTTTGTAGTGAGGGGCCCAAAACTGAACACAGTAATCGAGGTGCGGCCTCACCAGTGCCAAGTACAGGGGTAAGATCACTTCCCTGTCCCTGCAGGCCACGCTATTTCTGATACAAGCCAGGATGCCATTGGCCTTCTTGGCCACCTGGGCACACTGCTGGCTCCTGTTCAGACAGCTGTCAATCAACACCCCCAGGTCCCTCTCTGACTGGCAGCTCTCCAGCCACTCCTCCCCAAGCCTGTAGCACTGCTGGGGATTGTTGTGGCCAAAGTGCAGCACCTGGCATTTGGCCTTATTGAAACTCCTACAGTTGGCCTTAGCCCATCACTCCAGCCTGTCCAGGTCTCTCTGCAGAGCCTCCCTACCCTCGAGCAGATCAACACTGCCACCCAACTTGGTGTCATCTGCAAACTTACTGAGGGTGCACTCGATCCCCTCATCTAGATCATCAATAAAGATGTTAAACAGGAGTGGCCCCAAAACCGAGCCCTGGGGGACACCTCTCATGACTGGCCGCCAACTGGATTTAACTCCATTCACCACAACTCTTTGGGCCCGGCCATCCAGCCAGTTTTTTACCCAGCAAAGCGTGCGATCATCCAAGCCTCGAGCAGCCAGTTTTGCCAGGAGAATGCTGTGGGAAACGGTGTCAAAGGCCTTACTAAAATCAAGGCAGACAACATCCACAGCCTTTCCCTCATCCAATAAGCAGGTCACCCTGTCGTAGAAGGAGATCAGGTTTGTCAAGCAGGACCTGCTTTTCATAAACCCATGCTGACTGGGCCTGATCATCTGGTTGCACCTGCAGGGGTGACATGTACTACTACAGACAGGCTGCAACCAGGTCCAGCAGCTTTCTGCCTGGCTTTCAGGGTCACGAGCAGATATGAGCTTAAACCTACAAGTGATTTCAACTTTCACTATTTTGAATGCAAGCTGGGAAACGGGATCTGACTGTAACTGGTTATATTTACTGTGATAATTGTTATTAATCTCAAGTCTGTTAGCATTGACACTGAATCTAGAAACTTATCACAATCAGTGAAGCCATTCAGCACTCAAGGTAGGCATTTTCTGAAGAGGAATCTGCCTGACAAATTTATGCCTTTTAAGTTTGGAGTTTACCTGACTGTTCATCTTCATCATGGGAAGTCATCCAATACCTGAAGCAGTTCTCCCAGCAATTCTGCCTGATTTCCTACACCCTTTTCTTCTTTTAGTACATGCTCTCAGGAATAGTGTACACTGATCCTCTGTGCTCTGCTGAACTAAATGCACTTAGTTTAAATCATTCCTCTAAAGGGCAAATTGGTCTCTTGTGTATTACAGATCATCTTCCATCAGCTGATTTTCAGTTAAGTATTTCTGTGCTCAGCACGATTGTCATCAAAGAAATAAAATTTAACAAATTTTAACTTCTTCATTTATCTGCTACAAAATATTAATTTTACCCTTTCTATCCTTACATCTTTCACAAGGCCATTTTTGCCTATCACAAGGCAATGACACTATCAGTGGAAACACTGTTGCTGGAGGGTATTTCAACAATTGATATCTGAGCAGAATGTTCCAAGTCCAAAAAGAAGAAAATGGTTGGCAAGATTTAGGCAATGTGAGGGCAGCGCTCAGGATCCAACCTTTTTTTTCATCTATCATTGCTGAAGTCCGCTGTACTTCATTAGCAGAGAGAAGAGCAATTTGTGCTAGATTTAGGAAAGAAACCCTCTGACTCTAAATATGACTTTAAAGATGATCTGGCAGCTGATGTTTGGAAGGAAGGGAATTCTGTTTTGTGGTCTCAGGAATGATCACATCACTGCTATTCTTGTAGTGTAAGAAACTGCAAAAGGCCACTTTCCCCCAATTGACTAATTCATGACTCATTCTTCATGTTGCCTTAATATGCTTCCCCATGCTGTTGATGTCAAATGATATATTTATTCATTCTGCTGAGGTTTTTATCTATGCAAAAATTAAGTGAATGCAAATAAGAATGAACAAGCTTGAAAAGACACTTTGAGGCATGTTTGGTTGTGGAATGAATATGAAAAATGAGCTCTTCATCACTGTGACATCCTTACAGCATCACTGACTTACTTACACATTTGCTGACCTAAACACCCAATTTCAGAAAAGTAACTAAATGGCACGTGTTAACTAGTTATTATTGACCACTATGAATGGTAAAATTACGACCTGATTGTGAAGAGATAGAGCACATTCTTTTAGAATGTATTAGTAATAGGCTTTAAAAACAGAGAAGGAGACCACATGTTCATCAGGGGAAAAAAGCAGAAAAATAATGAGAGTAATCTTTTAACATATAACTTAATAAATGAACTTACATAGTAATTATCTTTAGCTGAAAGAAAAGACACAAGTAATTTGACATGAAAATATCAGCTTCCAAGCATTACTGAAGAACCAGTTCTTGATTTCTGACGCCCACCTGAAGTCAGCTGGAGTCATGCATGCAGATACTTCTATTTTTATTGCTGAGTCAAAACAAGAGCTTCCTACCCACTTCATAGGTTGTCTGTATTCAGACCACCACGGGTCATGATTACCGGCAAAATAAAGAAAACAAACACCATTTGCCCTAAAGTGTCAGGATCCTGAGGTTATTCAGAGGCTTTCCTGGTTATGCCCAGTCTTCCCTGGGGCTTCCCCCCACTCCTGCCCATGGCCAGGACCCCCTTTCACCCAGACAGGGGCCATCAATTCCTTGCCTAGAGCAGGCAGGGAAAAGCCTTTCACTGTGGGACAGAACCTGGCCAGCAAGATCCTACCCTGCCTTCTCGGTGTGCAGCCGAGGGTTCATGCTTTAGCTCACCAGCCAAAGTTAAATGCAAAAAATCATAGAATAGTTTGGGTTGGAAGGGATCTTTGAAGGTCATTTAGTCCAACTCCCCTGCAATGAGCAGGGACATCTTCAACTGGATCAGGGTGCTTAGAGCCCCGTCCAACCTGGCCTTGAATGTTTCCAGGAATGGGGCATCTACCACCTCTCTGGGCAAACTGTTCCAGTGTTCCACCACCCTCATTGTAAAAAATGTCTTCCTTATATCTGGTATAAATCTACCCTCTTTTAGTTTAAAAAATTACTCCTTGTCCCATCACAACAACCTCTAATAAAGAATCTGTCCCCATCTTTCTTATAAGTTCTCTTTAAGTATTGAATAAGGTCTCCCTGAAGCCTTCTCTTCCCCAGGCTGAACAACGCCAACTCTCTCAGCTTTTCCTCATAGGAGAGGTGTTCCATCCCTCTGATCATTTTTGTGGCCCTCCTCTGGACCTGCAGTTCCATGTTTTTCCTGTGCTGAGGACTCCAGAGATGGATGCAATATTCCAGGTAAGGTCTCGTCAGAGCAGAGTAAGGAGCAAAATCACCTTCCTTGACCTGCTGGCCACGCTTCTTTTGATGCAGCTCAGGATACAGTTGGCTTTCTGGGCTGTGAGCACACACTGTTGGCTCATGTGCAGCTTTTCATCCACCAGTACCCCCAAGTCCTTCTTGGCAGGGCTGCTCTCAATGCCTTCACCCCTCAGCCTGTATGGATATTAAGCATTGCTCCAACCCAGGTGCAGGACCTTGCACCTGGACTTGTCGAACTTCATGAGGTTCACATGGGCCCACTTCTCGAGTTTACCTGGGTTCTTCTGGATGGCAGCCTGTCCCTCAGGCCTGTCAACCACACCACTCACCTTGGTGTCATCTGCAAACTTGCTGAGGGTGCACTTGATCCCACTCTCTATGTCATCAGTGAAGATATTAAACAGTACTGGTCCCAACACAAAGCCCTGCAGGACACCACTCATCACCAATCTCCATCTGGACATTGATCTGTTGACCACTACCCTCTGGATATGACCATCCAAACAATTCCTTAACCACTGAATAGTCTATCCATCAAATCCATATTTCTCTGATTGAAAGAGAAGGATGTTGTGGGGCACTATGTCAAAAGCCTTACAGAAGTCCAGATAGACGACATCTGTGTCTCTTCCCTTGTCCACTGATTTGTAACTCTGTTACAGAAGTCCACTAGGTTGATCAGGCAAGACTTGCCCTTGGTGAAACCACGCTGGCTGTCTCAAATCACCTCCCTGTCCTCCATGTGCTGTAGCATAGCTTCAAGGAGGATCTGTTCCACGATCTTCCCAGGCACAGAGGGGAACCTGTTACAAAATGTAACTTATTTTGATATAGTCAATCTATTACATGAGTAAAGTGATCAGTTACATAAGATTTCACCTGCTGACTATATAATACAAGCTAGGGAGGTACAAATCACTAAGTTTAAGCAATTACGCCCTCCACAGCTCTTCAGAGAGATGTTAAAGCCAGGCAAATTGAGTTTCCAAGTTTAAGATATTTTTCCCTTTTCATTATGCATATTTTATCATGGTGAGACTAGAATTTAAAGGAATTCTGAGTAACTGTGGATGATCTTTCCAGAGTCTAAATCAGATGCATGCAGAAAAATGAGAATGTCCTTTGTAAGCAGTGCTGGTTTATTCAGAATTCAAATTAAATTGGTTATGAAAGTCAGAAATACATTAATGATGATTAACAATGGAACCCTAAGGATCCTGAATAACTGAACTGGAAATATGAGAATGATTGATGCAGCAATAGTAACAAAAGGCCTTCTGAGAAAAGAAGCTCCCAGTGTTATTATGGAGAATAAGAAGGGCAGTGAATCACATATCGAACCCCAGAACCTCCATGTCACTTGTTAGGAAGCAGTTGGAGGCAGCTAATTCCACACAAAGGCAAGTCCCTTCGCTGGCATTCTGTAATAGTGACTTGGATACAATTCTTTTTGGAAAGCTTTCAAAAAATGGATTTCCATAATTTCTGAATTTTATTTTTCCATAATAACATGAGTACAAGCAAGCAAAAGCAAAGAACTAACTAAACAAAACACACAGTCAATAAGAAAACAACCTGCAGTTTTCTCTTACAGCTATGTAAATTTTCTGTACTGCTACATTATGGATAGCAGTCTTAGCAGAATCCAGAAAAATAGATTTGATTCTAGTCCCTTTTGAAATGAGGAGCTAGGTACATGTTTCTGTATAATGTTTGTGCCTATCAGTAGAGATTAATATTCAGAACCCAAGAATATAAACCAAAACTGAAGGCCTTTCTCAGATACTCAAGTTTGGCTAAGATACTGTTAGAAAGTATTTAACCTTTCTGCATTTATTTCTCTTTTATACAAAATGGTCATAATCTCTCTTGTTTCCAAAGATGTTTATAAAAAACTGGCCTAGTTCCTACACTGAAGCCTTCCTTTCCTGCCATGAAAAATTAGACAATTTATATCTGCAGAGTACCACACACTTGGTAAGTTGTCTAAAATTTCTGTTGAGTCATTCCTATTGAGCTGTTAAATAACCTGGATTTGCACAGCACCAAAGGAGCTACAAGACAAACTCACCAGAAACAGTTTCACAATTACGATATTTTCAAAAATCTTCTTATGTTTTAACAGGAAAAAAATAGCTCTCCTACCTAAAGTGAAGGTCATGCTAAAAATTAGAAAATAAGTGATAGAAATACCCACATTTGGAAATGGGCAAAACCCTCACCAAATTAAAGTCCAATCCCAACCCCTGCACCAACCTGAAGCTGAGCTATATTTTGTTTAGAGAAATAAAGTACAGGCTTTAAAATTATCTGAGAAGTTTTTGTGATTTTTCTGGCACCAGGAAAAATCAAAGAGATGTAATAATTTGAAATAAACAGAGTTGACTATGGACAGAAGATATTTCTTATTAAATTGCTACATTCCTCTTCAAAGGAATTCTATGCACTAAAATAAATTTAGGACTTCATTAGCAATATTATGTACAGAAATGACACATTTTTTTGTTTGTTTCGAACCACTGTCACAGAACCCCTAGCAGTATGAGGCAGCCTGAAGTAGAACATGTTTCTTCTAATGTTAAAGGCCGCTAAGGTTTATTCTTTCTCCAGCAGTTATTTCTTTGATTCTATTTTGATAAGAAGTTTCCATATTCAGAAAGTACTTGTTTTCTGTAGTTTCAGTAATTTGAATAAATTTGTGAGTGATTGTGGGAGAAACAGAAGAGGTTTTTCTGAGTGCTTAAGGCATTTCTAATTACTCTGATGGATACTGGACTCTTCAGACATGCATAACAGAGGATCACAGACATAGATGAAAGTAAAATATTAGCTCCAAATAATATTATATCTATTAAACTTGCTGTATTTTATGAAAAACGCATGCTGTATATGCCACCTTCTTCATTTTACATTTTGCACCTGAGCCCAATTTCAAGTACACTGATACCAGACAATATTTCAGGTAGAAGACTATTTTGAAGCAGCATCAATATTTTCTCTTCATTTTGAATTTCATTTCCATCAGAAACCAAAGCAAAAATCAAGCCATAGTGTAACTCTGAACTGAACTGAACTCTTGTAGCAATGATAAAAAAAGAAATGAAATGGAACCCACAGTTTCAGTCAAGAGAGGTTGGATCTTCACAGGAAGCAAACAGACAAATGAACAAAAATAGATATCAAGATGACTTACAGTTGGATTGCTTTGAGAGCAGTAGGTTATATGGAGTTAACCATGACACTGGCCACTTCCTGGTATCTTAATACAGCCATTTTGAAGACATCAGAAATAACAAATCATGTCTTCCATAACTATTTCAAAACGAGTTACTGAGCCCACAGCTCATGCCACAGCAGCTGGTGGGGCCTGGACAGGGCCAAGAGCAATGGCAGCCAAGCCCCCTCCCCAAATAAACCAAGCCCTGAGGGAGCGCTAGCCACTGGCAGGGTCACAAACAGGGCGGGCAAACAGGGCGTGACACGGCAGCAAGGGCGTGGCACGGCAGTTTGCGAGGGAGTTCGCACAGGAGGGGCACGGAAGCTCTGCCAGCTTGACCAGGGAGCAATGGTATCCACCCAGCAGAAAGCCATGGCCGCTCTAAGCTCTGCACCCACCACGGCTGACAGAGCTGCCCAGGCAGGGCTCCGGTGGGAACACGCTGCCGCCCGGGTGCCAGGCTGCAGGGTGGGCCCTGCTCTTACACTGGTACCTGACGGCAGCAGTGAGAGCAGTGGTGGGAGGTGTGCCCAGGGAGAGGAACTCCTCGCTTAGTGACAGAGCTCCGGGAGGAGGTGAGTAGGTTGAGGAGTACCAGGGAGTGCAAGAGAGAGATAGATACTGGAATCACACCCTGCCTTCCCTGGGACAGGCCCAACAAGCAGACAGGATGCATGATACGGAGGATTCCCTGTCCTCTCTCCACCTGTCTCAACACAGTGACTCAAGGGATAGGGGGCAATGGCAACAAGTTCCTGCCTGGTGCAGCAGGTGCGTCTCCTCTGTGACTGCCTCACCTTCCCAGGTGCCCTTGCATAATAGCTATGAGGCTCTGCAAGTGGAACTGAACAATGACAAGGATGATGGTTCATCTAGCTTGGAGGTGTTGTCAAGGTTAAGTTTGCCTGCTCTCTGTGTCAAAGCTGCTTCCATAAAGAAAAAAAGACAGGTCATTGTCATAGCAGTCTCTCTTCTGAAGGGAACAGAAGCCTAATGTGCAGACTGGACCCACTTCTTAGGGAAGTCTGCTGCCTTCCTCGGGCCCAGGTTGAAGATGTGAAGAGAAAAACTTCCTACCCTGGTACTGCCCTCAGATTATTATCCATTATTGATTCTTCAGGTAGGCAGTGATGAAGCTGAAACTAGAAGTTCGAGGGCTATCAAGAGAGACTTCAGGGCCTTGGGACAACTGGTTAAGGGATCAGGAGCACAAGTAGTGTCCTCCCCTATCTTTCCCATTGAAGGGAATGATGTGGGAAGAAACAGGAAGAGCCAGCACATCAATACCTGGCTCTGAGCCTGGTGTCACTGGTAAAATTTTGGGGTTTTGATCAGGGGTCAGTTTATGTGACACCAGGCCTGCTGGCAACAGACAGGGTACACCTGTCTCGAAGAGGGAAAAGGATCTTTGCACAGGACTTAGCAGGGCTCATTTAAACAACTTTAAACTAGATTTGAAGGGGGAAAGGGATAAAGCCAGGCTCACTAGAGATAATATTGGGGGTGGCATGCCAATGTTTGAGGGACTGTGTGCTAGCAAGGTTCTTCGGTCTCCCATATCAATGGAGGTAGGGGATGGAGTTCCATGCAACAACAAAGATGCAAGTGTTATTGATGTGTTAGAAACCACAGAAGCACCTGAGAATAGTCACATAGGAACTAGAGCTTCTTCCCTCAAAAATGTGACAGGATCAATAGCTCAACTGAAGTACATCTACACCAATGCACGCAGCATGGGCAACAAACAGGAGGAGCTGTAACACAAAAAGTATGATATAGTTGCCATCGCAGAAGCATGGTGGGATGACTCGCACAACTGGAGTGCTGCAATGGATAAACTCTTCAGAAGGGATAGGCAAGGAAGGAGAGGCAGTGGGGTAGCCCTGTAAGTTAGGGAGTGTTTTGACTGTCTAGAATGTGATGATAGTGATGATAGGGTTGAGCGTTTATGAGTAAGAACCGGGGGAAGGTCAGCAAGGCAGATATCATAGTGGGAGTCTGTTATAGACCACCCAACAGGATGAAGAAGCAGATGAAATATTCTATAGGCAGTCTATAAGAAGTCTCACAATTGCTAGCTCTTGTTCTCATGGGGGACTTCAACTTACCAGATGTCTATTGGAAATGCAATACAGCAGAGAGGAAACAGTCCAGGAGGTTCCTGGAGTGTGTGGAAAATAACCTCCTGCCACAGTTGGTGAGGGAGCCAACTAGGGAAGGCACCCCACTGGACTTGTTTCTGAACAGAGAAGGACTTGTGGGTGATGTGACGGTTGAAGGCTCTCTTGGCACAGTGACCAAAAAATAACAGAGAAGAAGTAAGGAGAAGGGTCAACAGAACTGCCACCTTGGACTTCTGGAGAGCAGATTTTGGCCTGTTGACAGAGTCCACTGGGAGGCAGTCCTGAATGTCAAAGGAGTCCAGGAAGGCTAGACATTCTTCAAGAAGGAAATCTTACAGGCACAGACTGTCCCCATGTACTGAAAGATGAGCAGGTGGGGAAGAAGACAGTTTTGGGCCCTCACTACAAACAAGACATTGAGGTGCTGGAGTGTGTCTAAAGAAGAGCAACGAAACTGGTTGAAGGGTCTAGACAACAAGTCTAATGAGGACCAGCGGTGGGAAATAGGGTTGTTTAGGTTGGAGAAAAGGTGGCTCAGGGAAGACCTTATGGCTGTCTACAACTACCTGAAAGGAGGTTGTAGCAAGGTGGATATCAGTCTCTTTTCCCAAGTAATAAGTGATAGGACAAGAGGAAATAGCCTCAAGTTGCACCAAGGGAGGTTTAGATTGGATATTAGGAGAAATTTCTGCACCAAAAGGTTTGTCAAGCACTGGAAGCGACTACGCAGGGAAGTGGTTGAGTCACCATCCCTGGAAGTGTTTAAAGATGTGTAGATGTGATGCTTAGGGACATGTGTTTAGTGAGGACTTGGCAGTGTTAGGTTAATGGTTGGACTCAATGATCTTAAAGATCCTTTCCAACCTAAATGATTCAATGATTCTATGATTCTTTACAATACTGAGATATTAAAAATAACATTTTGACTTTTAGATTTTTGCATTTAAAACTCTACTTCTGAATGCTTATGGTACACTTTACTTACATATTCAAGTCTCCTGCCTCCACACCTGAGAATCAGAAGCATTCTAAAAGATAAAGCAGATGTTTATCTGATTTAAAAAGTGCAATTCCTTGCAAGACTAAATAAAACCAGAGTGGACATCACAGAACAGCACTGAACTGTACTGGGACAGAAATCCTGACTGTAGCAAGAGTTAAAACTCTGTGATTCAGGGTAAAGAAGTAGTTATTGATTATTATTCTTCAAAGTTTGCTCCGTTAAGCTAAATCTTGCTGTCTGGAAGCTTTCTTACAAGACAATGTGCATTTTATTCTCATTATTTTTTTTCTATCATTTACATAAATTTCTTGCAGTTTAACCCCAGCTTGCAACTAAGCACCCCACAGTTGCTTGCTCACTCCCCCCAGATGGGATGGCGGAGAGAATCAGAAGGGTGATAGTGAGAAGGAAACTCATCAATTGAGATAAAAACAGTTTAACAGGTAAAGCAAAAGCTGCGCACACAAGCAAAGCAAAATGAGGAATTCATTCACCACTTCCCATGGACAGGCAGGTGTTCAACCATCTCCAGGAAAGCAGGGCTCCAGCACATGTAATGGTTGCTTGGGAAGACCAACACCATCACTCCAAATTTTCCCCCCTTCCTTCTTCTTCCCCCAGCTTTACATGCTGAGCATGATGCCATACGGTATGGAAAGTCCCTTTGGTCAGTTGGGGTCAGCTGTCCCGGCTGTGTCCCCTCCCAACTCCTTGTGCACCCCCAGCCTACTCGCTGGTGGGGTGAGAAGCAGAAAGGGCCTTGACTCTGTGTAAGCACTGCTCAGCAATAGCTAAAACATCCTTGTATTATCAATGCTGCTTTCAGCAAAAATCCAAAACATAGCCCCACACTAGCTATTATGAAGAAAATTAACTCTACCCCAGCCAAATCCAGCACAAAATTATACCTAAATATTCATATTAAATAGTATGTCGCTTCAGTATTTATTATTCCAATAGGTGATGACTATGCAGCCATATGATTCAGTTACACAGAGGTTCACTTGATTTGCTCTGAGTTTGTAACTTGTTTATAACTGTAGAAATACATAATTATTTCACTGCTTCATGTTACCATGTCGATACTTCATCTTTATCTGTCTCATTGATTAGCATTTCTTATTCTGGTTCCTTTGCCCTTAGATCTACCTTATCACTATTGGTTTTCATGTCAGAATATGTATCTGCTTTATTTTTCCCTTATGTATATTTTATAATTTTCTGTCCTATTTGCAACTCTTTAGTCTCTTGTCACAAGAACTACCAATAACTAGGCTTCATTCTAGAACTTTTCTTTAAAAATCACCACCAAAAAACCCACATGAATGTATTTATCTGCCTCTATGTTCATGATGACTCCCAAATATTCCCTGAGTAGAAAAACACACACCTCTCCCACTGTTTACTGTCTGGCAGAACTCATGCCTTTCTCATTAGAACTCCAGTAAATAATTAGGTGTATAGTCCTTGTTTGTGAAGCAATTCTGTGGCCATTTCCTTCTCTGTGTACCTGTGCACAGGAAAAGTTGGTTAGCTCCTGAAGCTTCAGGCTGCAAAGGCTTGTATTTCTAGTCTCTCTAGACCAAAAAAATTTGAAGAAAAAACATTAACAAGAGAAACTATGAGCAAGGCTTGAGAGATGACCTATTCAGGAAAGTTAAGCAGCTGAAGGCAAGGTACACCAGAGCAGAGAGTCAGAACTGAAAATGGAGGGGTCTCTGGCTGAACTACAGTTTTCAACTGGAGCAAAATGTGTGAGAGCCGCCAGAAGACAGTGAAGTGTGTCATTGAAGCTGATTTCTGGAGCCTGCAAGCTCTATTTTCACTGCATTAACAAACAAAAATCTCATTAGATCACAATTTAGAAAACTGTATAACATTACAGAATATGGTGTTAGAACTTGAGTAAGAGAGAATTCTAAGGTTCTGTTGCTAAGAGGGAACAAATATAAATCATAAAATAGGTAGCATAGATATTTTCAAAATGCAAATCTCTCAGAGTTGCGTGTCAAAGTTTTTCTACAGACATACATGTATTGAAAGGACCATACCAATATGTTCAAATTATGTGATAGATACATAGGTGTAACATGTTTATCTATTTTCTCATGCAGATTTCTCTATTCTGACTTCAGCCATTTTCAGCATACAGATCTTTGCATAGATGTTACTATATAAGAGGTTCCTGAAAACACAAGAAGAACGAACTGGCCATTCAGTCAGGCTGGGTGATGAATGAAGAACAGAGTGTCATATAGGGTGAATACATAATTTAAAAGATAGCAGCATTGTGGCTTAAATTATCCTATTTTCTATCATTTGAAAATTATAGATAGCTCACCTTCAGGCTCAACCTTAGATTTGAAGACACGTGCAAACTGCAGCAGATCTATTTCAAAGCTATGGGAAAATGACTATTATTACTGTGTAATATATTATTTAATAGCTGTCCTGTAATGATCCAGTAACATTCTGAAGATTGGTGCAGCTATTTTCATATTTATGAAATTCATCTGGAAGAACAGTTTCTGAATTATTCTGAATTTATGGAAGAGGGTTCACAGGTTCAGAAATGGGTTTTCATTGACCTGCAGATTCTGAGTGAGATGAAGGTTTTCATCCCAAATGAGCATCAGTCTGTCACTTCCTGAGCAAAGTAAATGATATTAGTTGACTCTTCTTATTTCATTTTTATTCATAAACTGTGTATTCTGACATCTTGTAAAATAGCTTATTTCTGCTCTACTGAAGAAGAAAGTTCTGGAGAAACTGAGAACCAAGAAGACCTTCTCCCTTCCTTCTGTATATGTAGCAGCCTAGAAGGTGAGGGTTTGAAAAGCAAGGTAGGGCACGTGGAATTAATTGTCCAAACTTCTCTTTTTTGAATTATCTTCTTTACTGGGAATAAAGTTCATCACCTTTTTTTTTTTTTTTTTTTTTTTCCCCCAAGTGCAGTGACAATATTCCATACCAAGAGAACTAAGATAATAATGTAATTTGAATGTACACCTTTAACTTAAAAAATTCTGGACTGAATCAATGGCAGGTACAATATAGAATTTTAACATCCCAAGTATTTTCTTGTCTCAAACACTTGCTTTAACACTAGGTTCAATGAAAAAAATAATTGCAATACTGTAATTATGTTAAAATATTGACATAATATGTTTTAGCAATGATAAACATTTTAACAATAAGAAAATATTATTTCCTTTTCCTCCTAACTTATTACTCCATCGCATTTGTATAGTCAGAGATCTGAGCGCTTCATGAGATTATGCCATATCTCTCACTTATCCATTGGCTAAAACCAAGCGTATTGTACATTCAAGAGTACAGGATTTGGATGAGATTGATCAAAGAATTTTTGCTGCCTAAAGTGGAGCACCGAAATGTTTCATAATTTATGAAGCATGACCTAAAAATGAAGACACAATACTCTGTCTATTGATAATCTAAAAGTGAAACTAGCAAACAATACAGTTTAAAGCTTCTTAATTGTCTGCCTTGTTCTTATTAGGCTGTCCTACGGTAAGTGCCATATCTGATCTTAAAGAAATCAGAAAAAGTAATTAATCTCTTAATTTTATCAGTAGATCATGTGTCTATCCAGTATAAAGACATAATTATACTTGAGAGAGAGAGAGGAATAAAAAGAACATGGCCTGTGAAATGATTAATTTTGTGTCCTGGAGTCAATTACGCATAGGATAACTGCAATTCTCTGAAATTACATTTAATGCCATAATGCCCTGTAACAAAGGAGCTGGTGGGAGTACAAAAACAGCACTGCACATGAAAAATTGGTAAAATGTGTACTTCATTGAAGAGCTTAAACAAAGCATTGAATAACCTTTGACTTTATCATTAGTAACAGTGCTTAGATGGTGCTGTTTCTCTGCTGATCTCAGAGTAAAATGAAAAAAAAGGGTAAATGATTCAAGGTCAAATGTGTCAAATATGTAACAGAAATGAGAAACCTGAGTTCCTAGATTCTCTAGTTAATGTTTAGTGAACTAAATCGTGGGAGTCCCATTGCACAGTACAAGAATTTGGTGATACTTTTGACTTGTGACTACTTATCAAGAATAGATCAAGTAGGATGAGACATACATAATGTCCTCTTCAGTACCCACACTTACCCTCAAAATATGGTTCTAAAAGGGTAGGCATCAAGTCTGAGTATGTCAGGCAGGTGCAGAACTGCTGTTGTGGGAGTGTTAATGCCAATGCCAATAGTGAGTATACTCTGTATCTAAATATTCACTAGATGTCTCCAGAAGCCTAAGCATACTGATTGCACTGAGTGCCCTATAATTAATATAATTAATGATCAGCCCTTCCTTCCTCTATAAAGCTGTCTCCCAAGGTCTTAGTCAAAATAACACATTGAATGAACACACAGAGGAATAATTTACTCGAGACAAGTAGGTGGGAGAATAGAACTGGGGGAGAATAAAAGTAAGAATAAAAGCAGCAGAATAATAACAAGGAAAAATAACATAAACTAGATTGTCACAATGTAGTTGTCCACTGTGCTCCATTGTGGGCCTCTAATGCATGACCTAGTGCAGCTAGGATGGGTTGAAGAACAGATAAATAACAAGACAGCTGTTATTGCACTCACTTAGATGTATGGACTTGGGTTGATAGTTAAGAGTTTCTTTCTCCAGGGGGAAAAATAGTAGAGCTGGTAGGAAAAATACTCATCTGGAGAATGCATGATTGTCTATATTAAACCTTTCCTGGAAACCAGCCACTTCATGAAAAGCGACACTTGATAGAAGAAGTTTCTTCAGCTCAGCAGATTTTTATCTAGTCTTTGAAAAGCAGGGGTTGCTTTGCATACTACCATTGAGCCCATTAGTAGAATTTACCTGTCAGTGTTTGTGACACTCATGGCTAAGTTTTGCTGACCAACAAACTCTGATTTTGAACACCATTAATGACATTGCTACCAAGGAGGCTGATATAAAATGAAGTCTCAATGTTTAGAAAAGACGGCTGACATTTTCTGCCAATAACTGAACTTTACTTTGGGAAATGACACTGGAAGAATTTGCTGTACATTGAAGAGTGCCCAGGGGAAAATGGAGCTATGTACTCATCAGCTTCCTTTATTGGCCAGGTCACACCTATTCAACTAACTAAAGAAAATGCTGCTATGATATGTAACTGGAAAGGCAAAATCATTGAGTGAGCCACCCAGATTCACAGTACTTTCAATAAAAGGAGAGAATAACAAGAAGGTTCACTGTGGCAGAGGTTTTTTTTTTAAAAAAAAATCAAGTATAAACACAAGAGAGGCAAATGTACTATAAATATAGAATTTGTCATCCTTAATTAGGGGAAGACTTTGGTTTCAAGCTCATTCCAGATTGCCACATTGTAACTGATAAACGGTGATCTAGATATGTTATTAATATTTATAACATTGTAGCAGACACAATACATACCTATCATTGGGGAATCATGCAAGGTTTTTATTCTCTGCTGAAGGTCCATTACATGATCCATACTTGCTTTATGGGAGCTATATTTTTTATAACTCATGTGAGTAGTCTTGTACATTATGATTTGTGAGCTGTATCTGATTTTGCAGTTTCATGTTTTACAAAACATACTTTTTACATTTTCTGTTTTCCATACAGAACACCTAATTAGTGGCATTTGTATAAACTGAAGATCAGTGACCGATATATATACAATAGGCAATTAATATTTAAGTTTCTATAAATTCTCCCATTGTTTTAATTGCTTTGTTGAAAGATAAAACATATGAAATACAATCTCTCTTTGCTACTAAAAGGTGTTTCCTCCAATGGACCCTAAAATGCCCAAGATTCATAACCACTTCTGCTGCCTATCTCTTAGTTTAGCATAGCCTGATTTATGGCAGTCATACTCCTACACTAGAAATGGTTCGCCCCTTGCTAGTCACACCTTCACATGCTACTAGTTAGCAGGATTCATGCTGACTCCATATTGGGCCTGGCTGAGTGATACTTTTGAGGCCGCACCTCGATTACTGTGTTCAGTTTTGGGCCCCTCACTACAAAAAGGTCATTGAATTACTCAAGCGTGTCCAGAGAAGGGCAGCGAAGATGGTTAAGGGTCTGGAGCACATGTCGTACGAGGAGTGACTGAGGGAACTGGGGTTGTTTAGTCTGGAGAAGAGGAGGCTGAGGGAGACCTCATCGCTCTCTACAGCTACCTGAAAGGAGGTTGCAGAGAACTGGGGATGAGTCTCTTTAACCAAGTAACAAGCAATAGGACAAGAGGGAATGGCCTCAAGTTGCGCCAGGGAAGGTTTAGACTAGATATTAGGAAGTATTTCTTTACAGAATGGGTTGTTAGGTGTTGGAATGTGCTGCCCAGGGAGGTGGTGGAGTCCCCATCCCTGGAGGTGTTCAAGAGGCGGGTTGACATAGCACTTAAGGGTATGGTGTAGTTGGGATCTGTCAGTGCTAGGTTAATGGTTGGACTAGATGATCTTCAAGGTCCTTTCCAACCTAGATGATTCTGTGAAGAAAAAAAAAAAAAATCTGATGCACATTAGCCAAGTATTAACTCTACAGCTATTACAACTTCTTAAAGCAGCTAATAGAATTTTTAAGGAAAGGTTTGAGACAAGTTCCACCACCACACTAAAAATCTAGCAACCAAATAAGCCTGAGTGGAACTGACTGAAAATCAGTATATAAAAATATTCAGTGAATTGGCATCTACTGTCATGTAAATGGAGCAGAGACACAAAGGACACAGAGGTACACTTTGGCTGGTGACCCAGTCACTGAATGGAAAAAATAATAGTGAAGAGGGTTACATTACAAGTTTTCAGGAACTTTACTTAAACCCTGGTTTTCTTGTCTCTTTAGAAGTGATTACAAATATTGCAGTAATAATGCAAATTATATTTTTTCTTTGCCTGGGTCCCAATAAAATACACAATAAGAGCTTTTCTCCTGTAATGATTTCTCTGGTTTGGTACTAACACTAGAGCAATCCAGACTATAATATTATGGAACCAGAAAGTCCTGAATATTTCAGGTAGCTTGTATGAGCAAGTGAAATATTGCTACTTTACTAAATCCATTTTTAATTAACATATTAAAATATAACCAATTATTGTATTTAATGGAAAGAAACACTGGCAGAACTGTTAATAATATGGAAATATGTTCTCTATAGTCACATCTGAAACCATTCCTTTTATTACTTTGCAAATGAAAATGTTCTGTACCATTTCCCTAGGAACACATGTGTTTGCGTTGTGATCAAGAGTAGAACATGTAGTCTGGCTAAGACAACAGAATTCCTGCTGGTGGTTATTTAGATGATTTTGTGTCTTTTGTCTGTATTTTTGTGAATATGAGGAATTTTGTGTTTCAGTATTATTAGTAATTTATGCATTAAGTATGAAGGATCCATCTTGCAGAGTTGTGAAAACATCCTGCAGTCTGCTATGCTATTCAGAGAGGAAAGGTGAGAAGGGCTGTTGCCCAGCAATGACTTTTTAATAGACATTTAATTGCAAAACAGGCTTGGGTTACCAGATGTCCTGGTTCAGCTAGGATAGGGTTAAGTTTCCCCAGCAGTGGGGACAGAGCTCTAGCCGGGTTATTCTATACCATGCTGATGTCACTTCCGGTTTGGTGGTCCCCTCACTGCTGTATCTGTGTGGTATATCTCTTGTTCTGTTCATTGTTATTACTGTTATTGTTATTGTTGTTGTTCGGTTTGTTGTTGTTACATTGTTGTATTAAAACTCTCCTTATCTCAACCCCGGGGTTTGTACTTCACTCTGCCCTGTCCGGTCTGAGGGTGGGGGAGGGGCAGCGGCATTGTGGTCTTGGGTCCCGGCAGGGCCTGAACCACCACACCAGAGGATATAATTTGGGATTTCAAAGGCAAAGTGTAGTAAATTGACCTCCAAGATAAAGTGTGAGTATAAAGTGGATGAAAAAACTTTTTGTTATTTTTGGTGATTTTCTCCCCCTTTTTCTTCTCCTATTATAGTGGCTTCACAAAAATCCTAGTTTTCATTTGGGTCACTATGGAATATACAGTACTGTACTAGTTTTGGCTGGGATAATTAATTTTATGATATAGTAAATTTTCTTCATAGTAGCTCGTATGGGTCTGTGTTTTGGATTTGTGACCAAAACCGTGCTGATAACACAAGGATGTTTTAGCTACTGTTGATCAGTGCTTACACAGCATCAAGGCCTTTTCTGCTTCTCACACTGCCCCAACAGCGAGTAGGCTGGGGATGGGCAAAAAGTTGGAGGGGACACAGCAAGGACAACTGATCCCAACTGACCATATGACGCCATGCTCATCAATAAAAACTGGGAAAGAAGGAGGAAGGGGGGATGTTTGGAATTACGACATTGGTCTTCATAAGTAACCATTATGCATGATGAAATCCTGCTTTCCTGGAAATGGCTGAACATCAGCCTGCAGGTAAGACATAGTGAATGAATACCTTATTTTGCTTTGCTTGAGCATACAGCTTTGGCTTTACCTATTAAACTGCCCTTATCTCAACCCATGAGTTGTCACACTTTTCCCTTCTGATTCACCCCCCCATCCCAGCTAGGGGTAGTAAGTGAAAAGCTGTGTGGTGCTTAGCTTTTATGGGGGTTAACCCAAAGCAAATATACTCCATATATTATTCCTTTTCAACATTAATGGTTTATTTCTTCATTGCTGAGTAACAAAAATGAAATTTGTTTAAATTCTCAAGTAGTTGATTTGTGAATTAGTTGTTATGAGAACATCATCACATGGTTGTGGGCAAGAAACTCTAATTGGCTGTGTCTTTTTTTAATGTTTAATCACTGAATTTTTAATGTCTGGTGATAAATTGTTTTTGCTTTGGTGTTTTGCAAATGAAATAATAGTATATCAGTAAATTTCATTTAACATCATGTCTTTTCTGATGAGACACAACTAGTTATTGTTTAGTAATGCACTAGTGCTCCTCTGTTAATAGAACAGCTCTACTTTACTGAAAAGCTAAAATTCAGAAAATTCATTTCAAGTTGTTAAAATGTGTGCAAACAAATAAGAATTTGAAATCTTTCCATCCTATCTTCCAAGTTAATGGTTACTATTAGTGTGAAAATAATATTTAATAGGACAAAGAAGGTCTATTTTGTCTTTTCCCTGGAATAAAAGGGAAAACTGATGTTTCAAATTAAACTTTTTTTTCTGAGATGTCACTGCTCATAACATTTCTATTAGGCATTTTTGAATGATTCACTATTGTAAATAAATTAAACAATTCTCACTGTGCTAAGGAGACTATTTCTGCTTGTTTTTTTCAGTCTTTTTTTAATGGAATTATTCCCAAGCCTTTGATAAATTCAAATAAAATGCTGTTCCTGCTGGCAAAGAGATAGTTACAGATAAAAGGCTACCCATGTTGCCTGTAAACTGGTGGATAGGCCAATTTTCCCCAACTACCCTAATTAGCTTCGCATAAATTGGCACATTGCTTCCTGAAATAATGATTTAATCTAATTAAGATTCTTTTGCAAGATATCTTTTAAATGAATTAATTAAGGATTTTATCTCCAAAGCCCAGAAATTAATATCACCAAGAATAATATTGGCATCTTATGCTAGACTACCATTTTAGTTTACCTATAAACTGACTCTGTTTCTAACCTATGAATAGTTAAGTGATTAGGTGAAAAACATCCCCTGATTTCCCACCTTCCCTCCTGGTAATCTCCCCTAGGTAGGTTTTGCAGTAGAACAACTTGTGAAAATGGGGTGTAGTCTTCCCTGTCTTATAAAGTACTATGAACACTAATGACATCTATGTGCAAATGAGAGAATAAATGATTATTTGCTATTGCTGATGAAATCTAGCTCTTTGTGGGGAAAAAAAAGAAAGAATGATAAATTACTATTACTGATCTGTAATGATGTGGTACTGGCTTGGCTAGATTGTGCATTTTTGTTGCTGCTTTGTTCATTTCTTTGTTTCCCAGTAGAGCCATTAAGTGGCTTGCAACAACAGAATAATATTTCATAACTTGGATGTATTCTCTGTCAATCATAAATCTTTTCTACCTATTAAAGTGAAACTTACCAGCAGAATGAAG